>NC_050461.1:54730221-55064328 GCF_903995425.1 Onychomys torridus
GAATCTTCTTGGTCTCTCACACAGCTGCACTCCTGTGGCCCAGGCATTTTGCCAGCTCATAAACACCTTGATGGCTTACTTTGATAGACTCACAGGCCTTGCAGGCAATAGGGGACCTGGGGAAGCTTGGTCTGAAATACCGATAATACCCCACACCCCTGGGGCTCACATGACGCTGAGCACCTAGAGTGCCGTAGGGATATTTTTGTTAGAATGAATGAATGGGGATGAAATGGCTGAGGGAGAGGGAAAAAAATGGCTTTCAGATGTGCAAGGGGCCGGGACTCTCTGGGCATCAGCCTAGGTGGACAGCCTCATTCTAGGGAACCCTTGTAACTTTGGAGTCACCCAAATCTGCCCTCTTGCTATGACAGTTTGCCTTTTACTGAACATCTAAACAGAGTATAACTTGAGGGTGGTTGGGGATCCAAGTGCGGACAGGTTATGAGGCATCTTCGGTGTTCAACCTTCACCCAGATCTCCACCCTGTCATCTAGAAAATCTGAGTTTCCATCCCCTAATTTTTGCTTTCTGTTCCCCCTCTCTTTCATTAACTTCCTACCCTCTCAGCTTAGTGACACCTTTTTGTCCTGCCCAAATGTCACTTGGAGTGAGCCCCTCTCCACCCCCACCCCAAGTGGTCTTTCCTTCTTTATTTCTTTTGAACAGATGTGGTAGTCCACTGGTTGTTGTGATGTATTATGCCCACCTTCCTGCACCAAGTACAGAATTAGACACTGTGAGCAAGGCTACAGAGAGAGGCTAAGAATTAACATGACACTGGGCTCTGCTTTGCACATGGATGTGGAGATTTCTACAAGCACATCATGGGTAGTATTTATATAGCAGGCTTCTATCTGATGTTTGTAAATAACTATTTGCTTTTGTATGGAAGTGTATTGTGTATGTTTACTAAGTATGTCTGCACTAGATACACTTAGAAAACTATTATGTGTACAGTAATAATTTCTAAATATAACAGAAGGAATTGATTTGTTACATAGAAGCCTCAGTTATACCCAGATTTACTGATTTATGATGGGGTCTGATGATCTGTGTTTCTATGGAAACCTCCAAGGCTGGTGTCTAGGGCCAGACTCCCAACTTTATGAAATTGAAAGAAGGGTTTCATCTCTCCTGCCTCTTGCTCTCCTCAAACTGGGCTTCTTCCAGCGCCAGATTTTGTGAGAGTTCACATGATGGGTGATTTGGTGTGTGAGTGTGGCTGGGTCATGGTATCCAGATACGTTGTCAAACACTATTCAGGATGATTCTGGAATGTTTTTGCATGAGATTGGCATTAGAACTGGTAGGTTTTGAGTAAAGCAAACTGATGTCTCCCATTGTGTATGCGTGTGTTGGGGGCTGGGGGTCATCTCAGTAGTGGAAGCCCAGACTAGAGCAGGAGGCAGATCTCCGCCCCCACCCCTGAGGATCAGAGCAGTCTCTGGATAGTCTGCTTTCCACCTGCGGCGGTAGCCCCGGAGTCTTCCCTGCTCTCTAGCTTGCCAGCCCACTTTGAAGATTTTGAATTTGTCAACCTCTCTGACATCACTTAAACCAGTTCCATCAAGTAAACCTCTTTCTGTTGGTCTTCTTACATGTGATTAGTTCTCTTTCTTTGGAGAGCTCTGACTTACTATCTCCCGTAAGAACTGAATTCGGCTCCTCACGGCAAAATCCAGGAGACTCTTGTGCAATGCAACGCCCCAGGTGGACGTTCACTGGGGCAGTCCGGAGCCCTCAACTATTCAGGTTCCTAGTCTGCAGCTTCTGAGGCGATGTCCTCTCAGGGTTTGTGGGGGGACTGGAACCTGCACTTACAGGATATTGGGCTATTTTTTTGTTTTTACTATGTGGCCCTAATTCATTTAAAACTGTTAAATTGCTCTGGTTTAGAGTACTGTGAGAAAAAAAAAACTCTCAAAATAAAAAAATAAAAATAAAAAAAAAAAACCAATCCTCTGGCCTGGAGTGTGCAGTTCAGGTGAAAATTCTATTTTGGGGTGACAGCATCATAGTGACCCACTGTCCTGAGAGCAGTGTCACCCTAGAACCCTAAAACACACGTCTTTCCTGGAAACCCAGAATGTGACCATATTTAGAAGTAAGGTTGTTGCAGATGCAATTAGCTTAGATGAGGTCATTCTGGAAGAGGGTGGGCCCTTAATCCAGTCTGACTGGTGTCCTTTGATGAAGAGGAAAAGAGACACAGGGACAGATCCAGAGGGAAGGTGACCAGGTCACAGCAGAGGCAGAGCTCGGAGTTATGAAGTTGGAATGCCAAGGAGCTACTATCAGAACCCAGGGGAGAGGCGTGGACTCAGGCTGTGCCTCAGAGTCAAGGAACCCCCTTCCTCATATCTTGACTTTGTACTCTGGCCTTTAGAACTGTGAGAGAAAGAATGTCTATTGCCCTAAGCCACCCAGTTTGTGTTACTTTGTCCAGACTGTCCTAGCAAACTTGTCTACCTGCTGTAAGCAGGTCAATGGTTGGATACCAGAAACACAGCTGTTTCCAGGCATTGGACAATTGGCAGCGCAGGTCTATGAACCCTACAGCAGGCAGACAAATGGATGGGGCTGCATCCATGTGAACCACCATCACTTTCAAAACTAACATGGAAACTCTGCCCTTACAGGGTGGCGGTTCCTGTTGGGGGGAACTGTCCATAGGGGCTGGTACTACCAATCTAGACATCAGAACTTCCAACCTCAACCTGCACGATGTTGCTTACTTCAGGCGCTAAGCCCATGATTAAGGAACACGTGCGGGTGATGGCTTCTAGGCTGATCCTGCCTCTGAAGGTTTAGATCTTTAATAGTGATTCTCAACCCCAGCTGGACATTGGATCGCCTGAGGAATGTTCACAGCCTATGGATGCTTACGGCATTTCAGACCAGCTAAATGCAGATGTAGCGGGAGAGTGAGAGGCAAGCATCCGTGTTTGTTCAATCCTTTGCCTGGGATCCTGAAGATTCTGAAGGAGGTATTGCTTGGTCCTTTGGTTACATGACAAACCACTCACCAGCCTCTTTTTCTAATTCCTGTGCAAACAACGTGAATAGATTTTTGTAGTGAGATGTGGACATCTTCTAAACTACCCCCCTCCCCCACAATGTTGTGTGAGTGCATTTGCACATACAACCTCCCAGACAAGAAGTCATTCTGTGTCATGTGACTGTCCTGATTGTCCTCCCCATTTCTAGAGATGTTTTTCTTAGAGGGCCATTCACAGCTCCCTGCCGCTCATGCTTCATATATATCCTGGGCAGCTGGTGCTATTCCTATCCTCCGTGTGAACCCCAAGGCTTGTATAAAAAAAAAAATCCAGAAACCAAGGAAGCAGCTCAGGGTAGCAGTGTCTACTGTCTCAGTTCTGGAAGCGAGACTGGGAAGCAAAGGCACCAGAGGAGCCAGCTGCCTGTGGAGGTTCTGCTGGACACTCCTCCTTGCTCTCCTCCTTAGTTTCTGGTGTCTGCAACTGAAGCTCATGCGTGTGTCACTTCTGCGGTTGTCTCATGGTCAGCCATTGTCTTCCCCCTGTGCTGTGTCTTTCTGCACCCCCAGTCTCTTCTGAGAAGAATGCCACTTTCCGAATTCAGTCCTGAGGAGTCCAGTAATGATGTAGAATTAAGCAGTATCACAAGTAGGAGCATTAGAACAAACCCTAGTGTGGCTCATTCAAAACTACAAAATAACCAAAACACCAGCAATAAAAAATGGCGCCAATTAGGTTGAGAGTAGGGTCAACCCTACTCCAGTATGACCTTAGCTTAACTTAGTTCTGTCTCCAGAGGCCGGGTTTCCAAATGAGGTCCCATTCACAGGTACTAGGGTTATATATAGCTTTATTATGACTTGAATGTTTGTGTTCCCTCTGAAATCCATGTAACATTTTAAGAGGTAAAGTCTCCAAGTGGTAAACTCTGAGGCCAGAGCCTTCACAAGGATGCTAGTGACCTAATGAAGGGGCTGAGAGAGCGGCTGAGGATGTAGCTCCGTTGGTAGAGTGCTTTGCTTAGTGTGCATGAAGCCTTAGGCTCTATCCCTGGCACCATAGAAAGCTGGCATGGTGGCAGATGCCTGTCATCCTAGCATTTGGGAAGTGGAGGCAGGAGGACTGTAAGTTCAAGGACATCCTCCCTACACTAGAGTCTATCTCAAAACCAGGTGGGGGTGGCACTTAGGGACCTAGCCAGGCCCTCTTTCTTGCTTCCTTCTCTTCTGCCATGCACAGGTTCACTGCCCCTTTCCTACTGAGACATCATGTTGGAAACAAACACCAGACCCTTTATGCCTCCTGAACCAGCCAGACTCTCTGGCCTCCATAACATGAGCAGTGACTTTACACTATTTTACACATCACCCTATTTCAGAGCAGCACAGATAGACCCAGATGGACTTCAGCATCTCTCTTTGAGGGACCCATCTTCAATGTCAACTTGAGTGGATTGGGAATCACTAGGAGACACATCCCTGGGCATGTCTATAAGGGGGTTTCCAGAGCAATTTAACTGGGGAGGAAGATCCACCCTGAGTGTGGGCAGCAGCACCTCAGTGGGCTGGGGACCCAGAGTGCATAAAGATGGACGAAGGAGGAAGCAAGCTGAGCACCAGTATTCATCTTTCTTCTTCCTGACTGTTGATGCCATGTGACCCCCTGCCACATGCCCACTCTGTCTCCCCTGCCATGAGACCCCGAACAAGCCCTTCTTCCTGTGTTTTCCAGGCCTTTTGTCACAAGAAAAAGTACATCTTTGCTGGTTTTACTCTGTTGGAGGGGGTGGTTAGTTAGCTTGGTTATCCTTGACTAATAGGGCCACCTCTTCTGGCTCTTTAAAACAAAGGCCTGTGGTCTATCCAAGGAGAGTTCTGTATCCTTGCTTCACAAAGCATAATGAATCCTCCTGCTTCATCCACACCATCCACATCACCTAGGAGCGTATCAGACATGCACTTTCTGGCCCCACCCAAGCCTATTAAACTGGTCCCCTGTAGTTCACCAGGCTCTCGGGGCAATCCAGGCACACTGCTGGTTTTGAAGAGCAGCGGTCCCAATAACAAAGAGGTATTTTCCTTTTGAATACACATAATACACTTTGTTTAAATGGGAAAAATGTAACCACTGATCATTCCGTTCTCAAATATTCTCCAAATATTCCTCTAATTATCAAGGTAAGTTTAAGGAGAGAAGTTTTGAGGTCTCTGCATGTGGAATAGGTTTGTAATCCCAACACTCAGGAGGAGACAAGGCAAGAGGGTTGCAAATTCAAAGCTATCTTGTGGTGCATAGTGAGTGCCCCACTCAGGTTAATAGTCTCAAATCCTTCTTGTTTAACTGGAATGACTCCAGTGTTGGGTCCACCATGTTAAGAGAAAACTTGACAGAATTACCAAGCTCATCAAGTAGTTCAAGTCTGAAGGCAGACTGGGTGGTTGCTGGTGACGGGGCTGGGAGAGCCCTTCCAGTGGGGACCACTAAAGCAATAGGTATTTGGAAGGACACATGGCTTCAAGTGGACAAGCCAGGGCTGGATGGCCCTGACAAGGCCATGGACCTCCTCGATGTTTAGTCTTCTGGGCTCTGCACCTGGCTTCCACACATACCCAGACACAGTTGATTTCGAGGGATCTGAAGGTAACTGAGGCACTTCAAGCTGCAGATTCTTGGTCTTCTGCTCCAACCAGAGCATCAAGTGGGGAATTCAGTAAGAGAAGCAGGCAAAAATCTCTTAGTGTTTGGTGGGATGTGTTGGGGACTCTTGGCTCACAAGGAGTGGGCCACTTAGTTGTTGGGTTTTTAAAGCTGCTTTTCACCATGGCAGCATCTTGGAGATGTGGATGAAGTAGTCACTCCAGAGGTGGAGAACTGTGGGCTTGCTGTCTTGACTCACACTACCCATCCTTTCTGAAGGAAAAAGGACTGTACTTCACACTGGGGCTGACTCCCCCAGCCCACCTGCTGTGTTCTCACTCTGGCCTCTTTCTCTTGTCTTTAAGTTTTATTTCCTTGAATAAGACACACTGTTCTAACTTTTAAAACAAGATTTGCTCATTTATTTGATGATTTTATGTTTATACGTGTTCACCTACATGAGTTTATGTGCACCACATACATGTAGGAGAGGCCGGAAGAGAGCTATGCATCATGCAGAACTGGAGTTACTCCAGCTCCCTAAGCTATTTTTTTTTTTTTTAAAGTATGCAACTTTTAATCTTATGTTTATTGGGGATAGAAACTCGGTTTATACTTTGTGCAGAGACTAATGTCTGAAATGTGTTCTGGTGGAGAAATAACAAAAATAAACAAATCTCCTCTCAGGTAAACAACAACAAATAAACAACAAAAAAGAAAACCACCACCACCACAACAACCCCCCCCCCAAAAAAAAAAACAAACAAAAATTGAAGCGGTTTCATCTAGTTTTTCATTGTTCAGAAGTATGAGACTTAGTGTTATGAGAGACTACTTAAAGTCAAGTAAATACATTTTACATGTACACAGTGTTTGAGTGTTTAGTAGGAGGTAGAGATATAAATGTCCTTGTTTCAATCAAGAGGGGAAAAAACACTCTGCTTAAGGTTCAGCTTACCTTGACCCTACCACCTGGCATGAGGTCTCTCTCTCTCTCTCTCTCTCTCTCTCTCTCTCTCTCTCTCTCAATCTGCCTTTCTCTGTGAGCACTGAAATGACCATGAATGAGCCTCCTCAGACCAGGAGCAGTCTGGACTGTTCTTGCCTCTGCAGAGCTGGGCAGAGCTGTAAGGAGCCACTGAGAATAGAGATGGCCATGGCTGCTGAGGTCTCTGAAAGGTCACACAGGAAGTAGGTTGGCAGAGCTCACAAATACTACCAGGAAGGGAGAAAGTTATTTTAAGTAAAATGCATCACCACACTAACAATGATGTTAAAACCTACAGCTTTGAAGCTTGGTCCTTTGAAATAGTAAGTTATTATATAGTTTGACACAAACTTCTTTTGGGATCATTTTGAAAACTTTTGGCTAGTATAGTACTGTAAAAGGGACTCTAAGGTGCTACCATAATACCCCCCTGCTCCATTTTTCTCGTGTGTGTGTGTGTGTGAGTGTGTGTGTGTGTGTGTGTGTGTGTGTGTAATACATACAGACACAACAGTCACAACAGTTTGAAGTTCATAAGCATGCTGACATGTCCATAGTTTGTTAGCTTTATATAGAAAGCAGAAATCTTCGCACATGAATGCACTGGTTTGTGTGTGCATCACAGTTGGGATTGAAATTACTGGTAAATAAAGGTGTGAGTGTTATATACCTTAGTCTAAATTGGGTCCTTATTAGAAGTTTAACTTTTCTTTTTAGATTTATTTTTAAACTATGTGTATCTGTGTATGGGTATATGTACATGTGAGTGCTGGTGGTACCTGCCATACTCTAGATTAGATTACTTGGAGCCAGAGTTCCAGGTATTTGTGAACAGTCCAATATGGAAGATAGGAACAAAATTCAGGTCTTCTCAAGAGCAGTATGTACTCTTAACCCCTGAGCTATCATCTCCTCAGCCCTGAATTTTAACTTTTGAAATAATAATAATAATAATAATAATAATAATAATAATAATGCAACAGATGCTATGTGAATTCAACCTTGGAGAAAGACTATTTCCCATAGATTTTGATGTCAATATTTTTAAGAACATGATTAAAGGCAATGAAATCAGTCATGTGCTAAGCAGTAATTTTAATCTATAAGTGAAAAAGCTCAGTGATAATAGGAGTTATTAATGTAGCAACAACATTCCATCCAGCGAATGCCAGTTATCTTTTCTGTGGGCTGTCGGGTGGATGGAGTAACCTAATGAATGCAACAGCTGATTCACAAGAAACATTTATGCAATTTTTACTAATTTCCTAGGATCTTCACAAAAGAGCAGAATTCAGAATGACCACACCATGATATTTTTATACATTTTAGACAAAGAACACTAAATTTGTGAAGAAATGGCAGAAGCAGTCTATATCTGAGAGAGTATTAAGTTCTGGGGTGTTATTAGGAAAGAGATGGCGGTGGATGGAGGGACTACAGTAAGATAAGGATTACTTTGGAGTTTGTCTGTCCAGGTTTACAGAATTCTCAGTTACCAGTCTCCAAAAAGTCAGGGCATCTCCTAGCACTGCTCTGTGAAGTAGGTCCTCCCCCAAAGAACCCTTGTCTTGCTGCAGGAAGGTTTAACACCTTCATAACATTATTTACTAGGTTCCTACCATGGGGCAGCACTGGACACTCTGGACACTTCGTGGCTGGGTAGAACACAGGACCAAGAATGGTACCTGCTCCAAAAGAGCACACACTCTAGAAGTAAAAACACCTCTGGGAGACTGTGAGGAGGGTGCTGTGGGCTCTCTCCTGGAACCCTGGGGGCACAGGAGATGCAGCAGAGAGGGACAGTGAGAGAAACAGTGAGATGGCAAAAATGTCCCTGCATACACACCAAGAATTAGGTAGCAAGTAATTTAGGTTTTTATGCACACTGCTTGGTATGATGAGTTGAATGTAAATTTGTTTGGCTCCTAGAATATACAGTACCCAGCAGAAAATGAAGAAAACATAGCCTTGGCTCTCCCTCAGGATGAGTTATGTTTGACAAGTGTTTGGTGATTGGGAGGCACAAAGTGTACAGGTTCGCTCATTTCCAGGCAGTTGGAGGGGAGGCTTCATGATCAACTTTCTTCAGTATGCATTCTAAGGAGCGCTCAGGCTCAGCAACCGGTAGGGAGAAAAGACATAGGTGATTAGAATTACAGAGAGGTGGGAAATACTCTGCTGAGCTTTCTTTACACAATGGAAACGAATGAGTCATTTAAAAATTATGTAGTTTTTATTACGATAGAGTCAGTTCATTTCCTTTGAATGCTTGTATTGGCTTTGCTTTCTTTTTCTCCCTTTATATAGCTCCGAGCTCCATGCAGGAAAGAGCCGTTTACTTTTGCTCACTGCTGCATCCTCAGTGTCTCTGAAGTCCTAATATGTACACCGAATACTTGTTGATGGCACGTTGTTGACTAGAGAAAGGAATGTCAACTCAGAAACTCAGCACCAGTCAGCCACGTCCATAATGCAAGTCTATTGTAACAACGACAAGGGAAAGCAGCAACTCTTTAATTACAGAGTCATTTCTGTAACACAGCTAACTTCACGGGGTGTCCTTTATCCTTAGCTAGCTTAGCTCTGAAATCTTACCTTAATTTTTTTTCTCATTTGGTAAGTTAAAAAAAAAAAAAACAAAAACAAAAACAAAACCTTTCAGTGTGGGAACTGTGCACTCCAAGATTTTGGAAAAGCGCTTTCTTAACCTTGGGATCCCGGGCGAGGACGGTGTCCTTTGCTGTCCCTCTGATGATCTGAGCCTGCTGAAGGCCCGCGCTTCCATGTCAGAGCTGTGGGCGTCGGGGTGACATCATCCTTATCCCGAAAGGCAGGATCCAGCGCTGCATCGACCTAGGGCTCCAGTGTAGGAAGCATCCCTGCTCGCCCAGCTAGCCCTAGTGTCTCCTGCGCCCTTGGCCTCAGGACCTCCGGCGGCTACCCGCGGCTACTCGGTGACACCTGATGCGCCGCGGGCCAGTGCGCTCCTCCCTCCCTCCCTCCTCGCCCCGCCCAGGCAGCCTCAGCCGCCCGCCTAGGCGTGTCCCTCGCTGCCCGCCGTAGCCCGGCGCTCGGCCGGCCGCCGTTCCCCAAGATGGCCGCGGCGCGCACGGCTCCTGCGGCGGGCTAGAGGCGGAGGCGGAGTCGAGTCACTCCCGCACCCCGAGGCTCCGGGTCTCCCGCGCCAGGCTGCAGCTGACGACCCGCCGCGGTCATGCGGAGCTCGGTGCACGGATGAGAGACGTCATCGCCGAACCGGTGCCCCCTCCCGCCCTCGCCGTCACCTCTGCAGCCGCCATGGAGGAGCCGCGGCCGCCGCCACCGCCGCCGCCGCCGCCGCCGCCGGCGGAACCCGAGCCCGAGACAGAGCGCTGCCCGGCGGCGAGGTGAGTGCATGGTTGCAGCGCCTGCTCGCAGAGAGCGGGGCTGCGTGCGAAGGGGGCGTGGGGTCCTCTGCTGCGTGCCGGGTGGGCGCGGAGCATCCAGACCTCCGGCGGCGGCGGGAGGGGCGCGGTGCAGCCCGGGACCCTGCGCTTGGCTTTCGCGGGACCCCTGTCCGGGCACCGAGGCCAAGCTCCCCGAGCAAACCCCGGTTCTTGCACTCCTGCTCCCGGGGCCCTGCTGCAGACTTCCCCCCGCTTGTCTCCAGACGTCGCCGCCGCAGCGCGGGCTGGGCTCTGATCTGACTGAAGGGAGGTGGTCCCTCTTTTTTCCTTCTTCCAGGAAAGGAGAGGCGTCGTGCCCCTCCGCTCCCGCGCCCCTTCGCACTCCGCCTCCCAGCCTGCTGTCCCGAGGGAGAAGCTGCACTTAAACTGTGGACAGGGTTCCTTGCTAAGATCTTTTTGCTGTCCTTTAGCGACAGCCTGATGAGGGTTAATAGGTGAAACTTTGCTACCGCAGGAAGCTCCAGGATGGAACTTTGGTGCCGAGAGTATCTGTTGCATTCTCTTTCAGAGAAGCTCTGTTAACTACTTATAAACGTCTTTAATTTTAAAACTGGGAGGTAAACTCACCGTGCCCTGTTTTTGTGTTTAAATGCTCCCTCACTGCCAGTCCTTTGCATCCCAGGCAAAGCTTTGGCTGCCCCCTATCCCCTATAGTGAACACACTCCCACAGCTCCTCCCGGTTACGGTCTTGCCCTATAATCCCAGGAAGAAGGCAGTTAAATAGCTTTGCTTTTTCCTGCTTGAAGAAATAGCAAATTTATAGCTTAGTGAGTCCTGGACACAGGAGCCATTCACATCCTTGCTTGTCACCACTGGGTTGACAGAGAGGAATTTTATTTTTTTCCGAAGCCTTTCTGTGAAAGGCACTGCTTTATGTTTCAAGATAGTTCTGTGACATCTTAAGGGGCAGTTTCTTTAAAAACTTAAGACAGAGTGCTATGAGAATTCTTTCAACATTTTTTAGAAGATTTATCAGAAAGTTCATCATTTTCCTAATGTATTGAGTTGTCGAGCAGTTTTGACTCCTGGACATGTTATTTTTAGAAATAATAAACGTGAGCCCTTAATGCTTCGAGTGTGTTGCCTCTTACCCAGCACTTCTTTTAATCCATTTAATCTTTACAACAGTCTTATGAGTTAATTCTGCTAACCATCGCCTTTACATAAGGGGAAACTGAGGCCAAAGGTAAATAGCATATGTAAAGATTAACAGCTGGTAATAAACAAAGGTCTGGCTGCATAGTTTGTGCCTTAATTATCACGAGGAAGAGATGATTTCATATCCACAGACCCGACATTATAATGCTGTGTAACTGTACTCTGGGGGGAAATGGACAGGAATGTTGTTAGGTAAAAACGCTATTTTTCTATTGATAAAGCAGTCTTGCTTTCCTGCCAGGATTCTGTCTCTTTGTTATAAT
Organism: Onychomys torridus; assembly: GCF_903995425.1. Lineage (NCBI taxonomy): Eukaryota > Metazoa > Chordata > Mammalia > Rodentia > Cricetidae > Onychomys > Onychomys torridus. The sequence goes on from NC_050461.1 coordinate 54,741,717, forward strand.
AAAAATAGGTCAGGATAATGGGTTCCATCCAACTTTAAGTGAACAGCAGTGTACAGAACAAGAAGATCTCTGAAATATTTTTCTTAGCAACGTTGCAGTTAATTTTACAATGGCAAATCTGCAAAGCAGATTCCTGGGTAAAACTGTTGCTTTGCCTTTTTGCTGCAGTAATCGACACTACCTCCTCTTCAATAGGCAGGGGTGACCTCTGGCACGATGACTGTAGAGCTGTGGTAAGCGATGTTGCAGGGGAGCCCCAGTTGTTTCTATGTGGTCCACATTCTTAACTATTTCCAAGAGGCTCACAGTGTATGTTCAGAATATGCCCAACGCCTCCTCCTAACACAATGGAGACCACTAATGTGTTCTTTAGTGTTACCAGGTTAGCTGGCTTTCTGACAGACCAGAATAAAGCTTCTGGCATTGTTCATCGGCTGTACGTGTGTGTCATTGATCAGGAAGGCTGTATTAGCGCACAGGTCTTTTGTAGGAGTCAGGCCTGTACATGTTGGCCTCCAAAGCTGTATGGCAAGCACAGCACTGGCAGATGCCAGCGCCCAGGACGTCTGCTGTGGGTGCGCTTTGCTCCTGCTCCTGACTCGTGAGTTATGCAATGATGGAAGAACACAAAACAGGTTGCCAGCTGACAGCACTCTGTCATAGTTTTAGTGCTTATTGTCCACTGTGGATACTTCTGATCCTTCCTTTTGGTAAAGAATTCTCGAAGATGATTCCACTTGCTCTTAGAGATTAAACTTTTGAATAAATAAATATTCCTGTTTGTTTTTCAAGCATCTGGCTCAGTTTTAAGAGGATCCTGAAACTGCTTAGGAGAACTATTAGAATTAATTTGAAGCAACTTACTTTTGTGATTTTTTAAAAATGTTTTTATATTTGTGCATTACAAGACAGAGTACATTTGCTATTAAGTTTGATGCCAGTGTTCCTGCCTCTTGCATCCTTTGCTGTAAAACAGTTACGTTAAATATGGCCTCATTGTTCTCATTCACCAGCTTTCTAAATGCATGTCAGTAAGTCTCATTATACCTTTTTCTAGCCAGTGGCTTTCTTATTTTCTCCATGTAGTGTGGCTTTCTCCTGAGTTCATTTGTGAAAGTAGGATTCACTTCTTAAACAGCATTTGAGTATCCTTACTCGTCGGCGGTCTGATCTAGCTGTCTGTCATCTCGAATCCCCACCTTGAGCTCGTTGGTTTCCGTCTTGATTCAGGATGTCACCTGTTACTAACCTTGTGAAGCTCCAGACTGTCTCTGCATCAGGTGTGTCTCTTACCTAAACCACTTTGGCTAACAGTAGGTGCCTTTGCAGGGGCCACTTTAGACAGCAAGGGGCAGCCAACTGACAGCAGTGACCTAGGGCTCAAGCAGTGGCAGAAACTAGATGTAGCTGGCGTGGGTATGACTTGACTGTCCCTGGTTCCTCTCTTCTCGAGGTCTCTTTGTTTCCCTCCTGTGTATCCTCGTGGTGCCTTGAAAATCCTGTTCTGAACTCGACTGAAAGATGGGGATACACAGGTCTTGCCTATTTAATGGATAGATGGCCTTAACTTCCTGCCAGTCAGTTCCTCATTCCTCACAGGTTATCTGTTCATAGCATTCTCCTGTCTCCATCTTCCCAGTAGGTCAGGTGACATGGGTTCTGCTTAAGGACTGTGTAATGTTGTTTATAAGTCGGCAGGCTGTTGGAAATAGTTTCTCAAAGGGACAGTGGAAGCAATGTTAGGCCACGAGATTGGCTGACAGTTCTAGGTCTTCCTAGGCTTGTGCCACATTGGCAATGAGCAAGTCCAGGTGCTGGGCCTCAGCTTGTTGGGCACAGTGTCTCAAAGTAACTCTGGCCTGTAGAAAGCTACACACACACACACACACACACACACACACACACACACACACACGGCCCTTGACCCCATAATTAGCGCTAACAGGCTAAGGAGGTAGGCTTGCCCATCTTGGTCACAGCCATTGCTTCCTGTCTGAGAGACCAGGGTCTTTCTCTTAGGTGTTCCTCTTTCTTAACTTGACGAGGGTGACTTTCCCCACCCCTTGCCACAGATTTTCCTTTCTTGAGTTACACAGTTTGTTTTTAATCTTTAGTCTTACTTTAATTAGATTATGGCAGCCTTTGTTTCTTCTGATTTCATTTGGGCTATGGGATGTCCTTATCCATAATTGTTAGGAAACCCTCAGTGGTGGAGTAGATATTTTTTCTCTCTTCATAATTCCCCTGTCTCCCACAAAGAGTCCTTTGGAATAGTTTCTGACAAGGTGTGGTGAGGATGTCAGTGCTTGGTACGGCCCTAGTTGCTTTTGAGTATTCTGTTCATAAAGGATCATGATAGTATGTGGTTTTTCTGGATTTAAGTCCACTTTTTAAAAGTTAATTAGACTACTGTAGCACAGATGAAGTCTTTTTGGTGGGTCTTGACTACCTATGTTTAGAAAGACCCCAAATGCCTCTACTGTCTGATGTGCCCTCCTTTGAACTCCATGTAGGGAGTGGATTACCCGCAGGATTTGTAAAGGACAATTCTGAGGTGAGGAGCTGCTCAGTTCCCTGTTGTCTCCACCTGCCTCCTGCCTGGAAGCACCTTGCTCCACTGCAGGGATACATGTCATACCCATGGGTGGCCTTCGGCTTATCTTCTAAGGCCTGTCACATCAGAGCTGGGGCAAGGAAATTCCCATTGGATAATTGAAACGCATCCAATGAAGTCGAGCTGAGAGCTAACTCCCCAGAGCGGTGGCCAGCCTCAGAGAGGTTTGGTTTCAGGTGGTGATGTGAACCCCCAGAGAAGGGTAGAGATTGGAAGAGTCCTTGGCAAGTTATTTCCCTGTATGCCCAGTTGGTCTTCCCTTTGCTCTTGATTTGACCTGTAAACTAGTAAGCCCTCCCTCCCTCTCCCCTCCCTCCCGCCCTCCCTCCCTCATATGTATGTTCATGCACCTGTGTGTGCACGTGTGGCAGCTAGGGGGCAGTGTTGAGCATCTTCTATTGCTTTCCACTGTAGATTTTGGGACAGAGTTTCTCACAGAACCTGAAGTTCTCCATTTCAGCTAGATTGGCTGGCTACTGAGCTCCTTGTTTCTTCCTGTCCCCCCATGACCCTAGCACCGGGGGTGCAGACATCCAGCATGCCTGGCCTTTATGTGGGTGCCAGGAATCTGAACTCAACTCCTTATGCAGACACTTTCTGTCTTCTCAGCTCCTCAATTCTCTATTCTTAAAACTGTAAATTTGATTAGGTGTCTTAAAATCCTAATATGTAGTCTGATCTCAATTTAAAAACCACACACAGAAAAAAAATCATCAGAAACATACTTTTTTCTAAAGCTTTTCATAATGAGCAAGTTGTGTTTATTTTAAAATACAATTATAGGACTTAAGTTTGTGTGTGTGTGTGTGTGTGTGTGTGTGTGTGTGTGTGTGTGTGTGTGTGTATGTGTGTATGTATGTATGTATGTATGTATGTATGTATGTATAGGTGCATGTGCCCATGCTTTCTCCTGCAGAGGCTAGAGGAGAATATCAGATAGCTCCCTATATTGCTTTCCATCTTGCTTTTTTTTTTTTTTTTTTTTTTTTTTTTTGAGACAGTCTCTTACTAAATCTGAAGTGAAACATTTTGGCCAGAGGTGGCCCGTTCAATAGGCACCAGGATCTGCCTGTTTTCTGCCCCCAACCCCAGATGCTAGGGTTACAGGCATGTGCAGCCATACCTGACTTACATGGGTGCTAGGGAATCTGAACTCAGGTCCTCTGGGTTTCACAGCAAACACTTTTAATCTCTGAGCCATCTCTCTAGCTCCTAAATTCTTTAAAAAAATGTTATTTTTATTCATATGTGTGTGTCTAAGTGGTATGCCACTTGTGTGCACTTTCCTGTGGAGACCAAGAGGCCGTGTTGGATCTTGCTGGTGCTGGTCGGTTCTGAATCATCTGATATGTAGCCCCCAAATTCTTAACTATTGCATTTATTATTTTAAGTCTCTCTATTTTTGAATTGTTACTAAAAATCAAAATTTATGAGTTTTCATATATACCATATGAAGAGAATTATTGTTACTAAATTTTAAATGAACTGAAATTTTATTTTATTAATTTTTAGTGTGTGTGAATTACCCGAGTTGATTAAAGCAAGCTGGTTTTCTTTAGCCATTTAGTTCATCTTCTATTAGAGGGTACTTGAGTGGAAACAGAAGGAAGGGCTGGAGTTTTGATGGTCTTCCATACTTATAGAGAGCTTGTTTAAAGCCTTTAACTGCATTCCCCACACGTGTGCCTTGCTAAAGAGCTTCTTCTGTTTCCAGTGGCTTGTTTGATTCGGCCTCATTTGAGAGGGCCATGACACTGCTGGCGGTGGGTGTGGTCGGCGGGGTCTCAGATCTCTTCAGATCTCTGCAGACCTCAGCCTCCCCAGCACTGTTTGCTTTTCTTTGTGTGCACATTGACAGCCAAAGCGAAGGTTGGCTTTTCAACCTGCCAGTGCATTCACTTGTCCTGTTTTGCAGACCTCAGTGAATGTGTTAATCTCCTTGATCTTACAGAAGGCACACGTCGATAAAGCAGCGGCGAGTGCTATCAAGAATGTATTAGGCATTCTGTCAAAGTGTTTCATAAATGGATTTCATGTCAGCACTGTTTCAGAAGGACGGAGCCTTCTGTAGAGAAATGTGAACCCTGAGCTGGGAAGCTGACAGGTTGCCGCTTTGGGGAGCTCTTTGCTTGTGAGCTGTTGGAAGATGCTGTACTTGGGTTGTTGACAGGGTTGCTAGAGGACAGCTAGCTTAGAGAACTTAGTAGAAATTGTTAACCTCTTTAGTCTTTTGGTGGGGGAAATTTTGAAAATAAGTCTATTTTTTTTAAAAATGAAATTATGTTCTCATGTAGCTCAGGGTGGCTTCAAACTTCCTAGGTAGCCTAGCATGAACTTTGAAATTCTGATCTTTCTGCCTCTCTTTTGGGGTGCTGGGGCTACAGGTGTGTGCTACCATGTCTGGTTTATACAGTCTAGGGACTGAACCTAAGGCTCTGTGCATGCTAGGCAAGAATTCTACCAACTGAAGTCTCAATTCTTCATGATACAGAATAGTGTACTTCACAATGACTGTGTTTCCCATGTTCTTGGGTGATATTCATTTCTTCCATTGCTCTCTCATACTGTCTTCTTACTGAGTTCTTCCTCTTTCCATGTGATTATCCTGATAAGCATGTAGATAAATGTAACTTAACTTGATTTTTCTCATTAAAATTTTGAAATAATTTGTTCTACACCTATTCAGTTTTTACTGAAATGAAGAATTATACATTTACTAAGGCAAGTGTTAGGGATGGTAGGTCCTCTAATGTTCGTTTCATCCAGCTTCCCAGTCATGGAGAGTTTAGAGTAAGAGGAACTTGCAAAGACACATGCTGTGCTGCTTGTTGTAGAGAAGAGAAGAAAAATAAAACATCTCCAGAGGCCGCAGTTGCACCAGGTTAACTTAGGACCAGGTCCATGAAATTGCTTTCGCTCCCTTTATCACCCTGAGCCCAAGGTGTTATTTAGCCACCTGACTCACGTAGCTGGGCTTCAGCTCAACCCACGGGAGCAGTGCCTTGGCCATTATGGCCATTGTGTGTTCTAGGTAGTTAGGTGGCCATTATGTGTTCTAGGTAGATCAGATAGGCTTTTTAGGATCAATTAGAGGAAGATTCTTTTCAGAAAAAAATGAGAAAGAGAGAGAGAGAGAGAGAGAGAGAGAGAGAGAAGACAAGACAAGACAAGAACCCCCCTCTCAATTCATTTTACACCACTTTTTCCCCCATGAAAATGTTGGGCCTAGGACATAGACATATTAGAGCTCAGAAGATTTTGCATGAGCGGTTGATCTTTTCCAGGCTGTCTTCAGCACAAGCAGGCAGTAGTTCAGGAACTACAGAAGGAATGTGACCTCCAGTAATACATTTTACAGGAGTTTGAATGTACTGTATAGTAGAAATAATTTATGAAACATTTGATCCTGTAATAATAATAATCTGTAGTAATTATTCTGCTGTACTAAACATTGTTCCTTATGACCTGCTAAATTTATTTTAAAGCTTACAAATGGATTGTGACTTTGATTTTGAAATATATGGTTGTACTAAAACCAGAAAGGATGCTGCTGTTGTACTTTTTACTTTGTCCCTTGAGACTGTGAGTCAGGAGAACAAGTGACAGAATTTATCCACTAAAAGACTGTCATGGTTTGCATGTGAAATGTCTCCAACAGGCTTATATGTTTGAATACTTGGTCCCAATGCAGGTGTTATTGGGGAGGTTGTGGGACCCCATAGGGCCATGGGGTCAAGGTTTGCAAGTCCTAGGTGACTGAACTTCCATCTAGAGCTCTCTGCTTCATGGTCTGACAGGTTGTAAACAAGCTGTGCCCCAAGCTTCCCCTTACCACAGATGTACTTCCCTACCTTGATGGACCATGTTCCCTGAAGCATGAGTCAAAACCATGAGTCTCCTCCCTCGTATTGCTTGTCAGGTATTTGTCACAGTGGCAAGAAAAGCAATAGCAAAACTTGTACTCAGAAGGAAGGCCATTGCTATGACTATGTGGTCTCAAAGGCCATTACTATGACCGTGTGATCTATAAGGCCATTACTATGACCGTGTGATCTATAAGGCCATTACTATGACCGTGTGATCTATAAGGCCATTACTATGACCGTGTGATCTATAAGGCCATTACTATGACCGTGTGATCTATAAGGCCATTACTATGACCGTGTGATCTATAAGGCCATTACTATGACCGTGTGATCTATAAGGCCATTACTATGACCGTGTGACCTATAAGGCCATTACTATGACCGTGTGATCTATAAGGCCATTACTATGACCGTGTGATCTATAAGGCCATTACTATGACCGTGTGATCTATAAGGCCATTACTATGACCGTGTGATCTATAAGGCCATTACTATGACCGTGTGATCTATAAGGCCATTACTATGACCGTGTGATCTATAAGACCATTACTATGACCGTGTGATCTATAAGGCCATTACTATGACCGTGTGATCTATAAGGCCATTACTATGACCGTGTGATCTATAAGGCCATTACTATGACCATGTGATCTATAAGGCCATTACTATGACCGTGTGATCTATAAGACCATTACTATGACCGTGTGATCTGTAAGGCCATTCCTATGACCATGTGGTCTGTAAGGCTGTTACTACGACCATAGTCTGTAAGGCTGTTACTGTGACTGTGTGGTCTATAAGGCCGTTGGTTTGTAGGTCTTTGGAACTGGTTTGTGGGAGGAGTGTGGAAAAGTTTAGAGTTGTAGCCTAGAAAGCTCTATTACAAGCAGAGCTTAATGGTATATTCTGCTTAGAATTTGAAAGACCAGAATATCAGTGTACATGTAGACAGTAAGACTAGACTCCTATTTCTGGAGGATAGGACTCTGTTGGGGGCTGGGCTGGTGGCCATTTGTGTTATATCCTGGAAAGAATTTGGCTGTTTTCTGCACTGGAGACTCTAGTCAGGGGACCTGGGTCTCCTAGAAGCAAACTAGAGCGATACTGAAGTCAGAGGATACTGAAGTCAGAGATGGTGGGTGAATTTATGTGGTGGAAATGAGTTCAGTGCAGCCTGGCCTCGAGGGTGCTGCGCTGTTGTTGCATGCTGCTTTGGGTCAGGTTTATCATGCGTCGACAGAGTGGAGCAGGAAGGTCTGAAGAGTATGCACTTTGGAAGTACAGAGTGCGAGAGAGTTTAAAGTTTGGACTAGACTGCTGGTGATAAAGCTGTGGTAACGGTGGTGAAGCAGTTTCTGTAACTGCAAAGAAAGTGCACTCCCTCCATATGGGGACCACAGAAGGGGGTTTCCAGGGCGCTGTGCTCCTACGGGGTCACCTATAGAAATGTTTTCCTGGCTTCAGCTGTCCAGGGACTTAGAGGCCACTGCAGCTGTGGTGAAAACTAATGTCAATATGCAGGCAGACCTTGGTGCTAGCATCCATGTAGTTCTGGTTTTGTGTGTGTGGATCAGCAGATGTGTAAAAGTTAGGAGGTCATGGAGGCTTGCAACAAGGTCCCTGGCTGAGCTAGGCAGAGTGTAGCAGCCTTGGCTTCCTTGTGTGGAGCTCCTGAGTAGGCTGTCTGTGGAGCTGTGAAGGGGAGCTCTAAGCTGCACTGGCGGCTCCAGTGTGTTAGAGATGTCAGGAACATGGACTCCTGTGGGAGAAAGCTAAGGTGAGTGACCGCATGTGCTGCAGTCACTGAGGATGTCGGGTGAGGCTACACAGCCCTTGTGAGTCCAGGCAACATCACCAGGAGCCCCAGGTTCTAAACACGGTGCTTCAGGCTTTCCATTTGCCCTGCCCTGCTCCTCGTTGGCTTTGGACAGCCTTTCACCGCTGCCCTCCTGTTCCTTTCTTTTGAAACGGGATTTTTACTCCATGCTGTTTTATATTGGAAGTATGCATTTTAATTTTTTTACAGGGCTCAGAGTTACAAGATTGCCTCAACTCTCAGAAGACACCGACTGGCCTTTTGAGCAGTGTAGGACGGTGAGACTTTTTGAAGTATGGAGTAGACTCCTTTTGCATCATGGATGGCCATGTGTCTGTGGGGTCTGTGGCAGACTGTTAGGGCTCCAGGAGGAAATATCCTCTGCAGGCTCACAGTTGGTGCGTGAACAGCTGGGCTCCAGCTGTGGCGCTGTGTGGGGAGGATGTGAAAGCTTTGGGGCCTGGGACAAACCCCACTTCAAGCCACTGGTGCCATGATGGACTGCATTCCTTGAACTGGGAGCCGAAGCAAACTCCCCGTTAAGTTCTTCCTGTCGGGTATATGGCCACCTAAACAGAAATGGGATCAAAAGAAATTTTGAGGAAAATAGGCAAAATCTCCTACTTCCTGTGTTATGCAGTGTTCTTCTGCAGGCCAGGCCTTGTGGAACAGGTGGTTCTTTCTCAAGCTGTTTGTCCCTGAAGCAGGACGACCCTGAGACTGGTTTAAAATTTAGTATTCATTTCAAAGAGTAGCATTGGGTTGGAGTGTATGAATGCCTTAGGTGGTTAATTCACTTTTCTCTAAAACACTCGCCTGTGTTTTAAGATTTTTTTCAAATAATATAATCCTTAAAGATGAAAATTGGAACTAATTTTTCATTGATGTGTGTGTGTGTGTATGTGAGAGAGAGAGAGAGAGAGAGAGAGAGAGAGAGAGAGAGAGAGAGAAGAAGAAGGAGGAGGAGGAGGAGGAGGAGGAGGAGGAGGAGGAGGAGGAGGAGGAAGGGACGGACGGACAGACAGACAGACTGACTGACTGACTAGGATACAGCAATGTTGCCTTCATCCTTTCTCAAGCACTGCCTGCTTGCGGCTCACCCTTGACATCTCTTTGTTGCCCTAGACCAGGGTCCTCTGTTTGTGTCCTTGGAGCTCTGGTTTTCCGTGATAGTGAGTTACCATCTGCACTGGAGCACACACATTCTCACTTGTTAATCGTTGCTCGTGGGACAGGAAGTCATCTTCCTTACCTCATTTACCAGCTGGGTGCAGACCTGTTACCACTGATACTTCTGGCCGAGGGCCGCACTGTCCTTGTTGCTGAGACTGTAGGATTTGGTACTCGATGGACTTTGAAGCTGACCCTTTGATTGCTCACTATGATTTGGGGAAAGTTATTTAACCTCTTTCTTTATTTCTTTTGAAAAGCAAAGGCAGTAATGACGTGCGCTTCATGGGGTGTTACTAACTGTTATATGGTAAATGCTCAGCGTTAGTGCCATGATTGTTTTTCTGTTTTGTTTCTTTGTGGCTTAAGGTGAAAGGAAGTGGGAAAGCCACTGCAATTGTCTTTAAAAGCCATCCATCAAGTACACCTTGAAACTAGAAATTTCCCTCCCCTGTCTGCAGAAGCTGAGGACATTGCTTTGGAGACCCAGCTTTCCCACAAACCCCAGCTCTTAGTTCTTATGCATCCCTCCCTTGCCCTGCTTGGGACTTTGGAAGGGGCTCGGCAGGTGCTAAGTCCTATTGCTAAACTCTGCTCTGACTGCTGCTGAAACACCTTATCGCAGTAAGGGGAACAGGTAGCCTTGTCTTGGCCGTTCTCAGTTGTGCATTTAAGTGGACATTTTTGTGGAGCTTAGTTTAATGTGCTTTTCAATTTTTAAATGTTATACACTCTATTTAAGAGTAATTTTTTTTCTTTAGGTTGATATAGTTCTTTCCCAGAAAAGTACGGTAAAGTAACTAATTAAAGTAGCAAATTCCTCACTAGTTAAAGTAACCAGTTAGGAAGGCAGCGCAGGTCCACTGTGGAAAAATAGGAAAAGCATGAAGACTCAGCTGCCGCCGCTCCAGGCCACCTCATCACTTATCCGTGGCGTTGTGAAAACGGTGAGTAGCCATTGTGTTTGTCACTGACGTGGGGTGTATCTGTAGGTCTGTTCGCTCCCCAGTCTGTACAGTTTGTAACTCATCACACTCATATACAGCATGTTCTTATATATATGATAGAACCTTGTGGATTACATCACAGCGTATTTATATTATCAATGGTTTGTAACTTTTATGACTTATACAAATATTAATGTACATTTTTTAGTATTCCACTTTCTAAGGATAAATTTCTAGTTCCTAAGGTAGAATTTCAAAGCTCTTGAAACATGTTACTACTTTTTTAAAAAAATAGAAATGTACCTTTACTTTTATTCACTCTGATGTGAAAGACTCTGCACCAGTTTAAGTACAGAATCGGTCCTCTTAAGTTTTTAGGAGCCATGTAGATAGTGTATTAGTCCATTTTTATTACTGTAATGACATACTTGGGGCACACCAATTTTATAAAGTTAACTTGGCCCAAACTTCTGCAAGCCAAAAGTTCACAGCATCCCGGCACAAGCTCTGGGCACAGCCCATGCTGGCTCCATCACTTCATGACAGATAGCAATGGCTGGGACCTGGAACGTGCGTGAACAAGAGGTTCCATTGCCAAACAGGAAGCCAGAGTGAAACTGGAATCCTGAGCGAACTGCCTTAACCCCTGTTGAGGGCACACCTCACTTGACTTTGGGACTTCCCACTAGGCTTGTGCTTTGAGGTCTCAGAATGTTGTGTACTGCCACTTCAGGGACAAGCTCCCAACCCATGAACCTGTGGGGCCAGAGCATATCCATGGCAGAGTGTAAGGGACTAGGGAACGGACTTCATTCAGCAATAGTTCGAACAACATAGTCATTTGTCCCTTTTCCATCGTCAGTAATTCTTGCTCTACCTGATTTTAGTCAGTAGTCTTATGGACCCATCTGGGAGTTCCAGAAATCCCAACGGTATTTTCTCAGAGTTGTTCAAACATGCCTTCAGAAACCTGTACCCAAAAGTACCTGGCATGGTCCCTGGCTAGCCTGCCCTTGTGGAAGACAAGTACTCCCAGGTGCCAGCAGGAAGCAGAGGAAAACAGAATCTTGTCTGTGGCCACAGAGACTCAGAGTGGCTCATAGCTTGCTGCTGAAAGTTGAACGTGCCCAGAGCCCAGTGGGGATCACTTGGCAGAGTGAAGTAGTTGTTACAGTGTTTGCTTGCTCCTACCACATGCCGACAAGAAAAAAGTCAACCAGAAAGCTCTGGACACAGTGATTGTAAGGATGAACTCAGTGTTGAAGGAAGCATGGCTATTGGGTCTGGTTTCCCCAAGTGGGCACATGCATGGTCTTCATGGAGGACAAAAGTTTAGCTGCAATGTACGACAGTCTACGCACACATTAGACTACACACTAACACTGTCAAAATATCAGATGAAGACTATGCCCCAGCTACTGTGAATATAAATAAAAATCCAGAGATAAATTATGAGTCTTTTTAAAGAAAACAACTGGCCTAAAGGGTGCTGCATTGAAAGGAAAAAACTGAGCAGGTGAGCATTTAAAAGTGTATCTGAAATTATGACTGATAATATCAAGCAGAGTACTGCCAGGACCCCGATAAATGTATGTGATAGCCAATGACTGGATTGACAGTTCCATCACTGGAAACTTCCACAGCAAGCAGTGTCTGAAATATTTACATCTACCTCGTACAGATTTAAACTGGGACAGTCGTGTGTGTGTGTGTGTGTGTGTGTGTGTGTGTGTGTGTGTGTGTGTGTCTGTGTGTGTGTGTGTGTGTGTCTGTCTGTCTGTGTGTCTTCTGATTGGATAATCCATGAAAAGTAACATCAGACTATCCCAATTTTTTAAAAATAAAGCCATAGACCAAATCTCTGGTCTTCCAAGAGCCTTCTGAGAAATCTCCAGGACAGTTTTAGGTGCAGAAGGTTTATGTATAATTTGATTCGGAGAAGGAAGATTCTGTAAGTTCTCATACTTGAATACAGTGGGATGACAAGAACTGTCGTTAGTTATATACTTAACCAAAGTACAAGAGAATTTTTAAAAAGTAAGCATAGGCAAGTGACATGTAAAGGAGCTAAAGAGATTGTTTTCTTACAGTCAAGGATCTAAGTGTGTGAGCTGCAGGTGGCTGTTCCCAGTAACACACAGGACCTTAGAAGATGTGGTGACCCTGTCAGCCTCCTTTAAGAGCAGGCCAGTAATCCCAGAAGCTTTGATATGGCAACACAACCAGATTTTAGTTTTGCATGGATGTAGCTTGATTCCCAAACAACAACAACAACAACAACAACAACAACAACAACAACAATTTAGAAAAATCGGCTTTGACTATGAGAAATAAAATCCCCTTCTGTAACTGTGTACATCATTATAGAGTCACATACATATATGTACCCTTTTTGTGTCATATAAAAATAAACAGACTTATAAATCTAAATTATGTTTAGTAATTAATGTTTTCATACTTTAGATGTGGTCTAGGTATATCCAATGGGCAGCCGTAAGGGAACTCGGTTTAGTACCACGGAGAGATGGCTGTGTTGTATAAGAGCCCTGGCTTGTGAACACCCACAGCTCCAGTTTCGGGGGCTCTGACCCCCTCTTCTGGCCTCTACAGGCACTTCATGCACATGGTGCCCATACACACATGGTGCCCATACACACATGGTGCACATACACATACGGTGTACATATACACATGGTGCACATACACACACATGCAAGCAAAACACAGACATAAAATTTCAAGAGCTTTAGGTTGTCTAAAGATCTAGCAGTACAGTTGTTGCGATAGAGTTTGTCAGGATGGCAATTCACCATGATTAAATTTATGTTTTCTGTCAGCTTGTTTAGTTAGTGAGATTGCAGGAGTTCAGGAAGGATGCATGGTAGCAAAAAAACCTGTACATAACTTGGAAAGGCAAGAACAACTGTTTTCAGTAGCCAATAATATAAATTCCTTTTCTTTCCCAGAGGGTTGCCTGAGATTATGAGCTTGAAGTCAGAGTGTTTCTGACTTCGTTTCTGGAAGACACTTCCTTAGTCTCCTTACGGTGAACTAAAGATTTATTTTCCTTAATTTTGGGCAGTTTTAGTAATGTAGGACACGTCGTAATCTACTTTGGTGTAGCTGTTTCGAGGTGGGAAATGTAGTGAGAGGCAAAGGCTCTGAGTTCCAGACATGGAAGTAAAAACTTCCAGAGGCAGTTAAAACATTGTAGCTGAGATTAAGAATGAGCACAGGGGTACAAAATCTTCCACTCCATAGATCTGTGCCCAGGGGACATGAATCTTAGTGATTTGAGCTCAAACCCCAATGAGGAAGCAGACAACGCAGAAAAATGAGCAAACCGTATGCTTTGTCATCTTTCTCTCAACAGAGACGTGATCCCTGTTACCCACTCAGTCTCTTTAGAGACTAGCAGATGATCAGACCATGAAGCAGTTTGTCTTCATACGTCTTGTTCCACTTTCTGGCTGTTTCTGGTTCTTTTGCCATTATAAACTTTGTTAAATGCATCTTTTCAACTCATTCTTTATGTATATTCAAGTTGTTTTAATAGAGTAAAATCCTGGAAATCTAACTGCTATCTCAGAGAGCATTTGTATATGATCTGTCTTAATTACAAGATTTTTCCATTGAGTTGTATGTAGTAGGGGCCCACTTTTTAAGATCTATAACACAATTCTTTAAAAGTCTTATAATAAAAACCCAGAGCCAGATATTGGGGTGAAAGGTGAAAGATCCGAGAGGCAGAGCAGCCAGCCACTAGTTCTTAATCTACCAAATCTTCCCCGGAAGAGCAAGTTCCTGTTTCCTCACACCTTATATACCTTTCTGTGTCCTGCCATGTTACTTCCCAGGATTAAAGGTGTGTGTCACCACTGCCTGGCTCTGTTTCTCTTGTGTAGCCCAGTGTGGCCTTGAACTCACAGAGATCTGGAAGGATCTCTGCCTTCTGAGTGATAGGATTAAGGGTGTGTACCACCACTGCCTGACCTCTGTGTCTAATTTAGTGGCTGGCTCTGTCCTCTGATCCCCAAGTACACAATATATCACCACAAAGATCTTTAATTTATATGTTGCCAAATGCTCAGAATACTTGTGCTAGTTTCCACTACAAACCCCTGAACTTATTCTTGCATTATAATGATTTTTAAGATGTTTTAGGCTTGGGAGATGGGTCAGGGGTGAAGTCACTTAAGCACACGAGCCTGATACGCTGAGTTTGATGCCCAGAACCCACATAAAAGGCAGGAGGAGAGAATTCACTATATGTGTACCCCCAACTCACTCTCCCCCTTCTCTCTTTTCTCTTTTACTTACACACACACACACACACACACACACACACACACACACACACACACGCTACTCTTGCACAGGATTGGAGTTTAGTTCCTAGTTTCCTAGCACCCACCGTGGATGGTTCACACATAAGTGCCTGTAACTCCAGCTCCTGAGAATCTGACGCCCTCTTCTGACCTTTGTGGGTACTGCATTCACCCTGCATAAACCCATATCCAGACACACACACACACACACACACACACACACACACACACACACACACATTATTCAAAATAAAAATGAAATGTAAAAATAGTGAAATAAGTTGATACATCATTTGTAACACTGCTTTGCGCTCGTGTTTACATTTCTTCCCGTTACATTTTGAAATTCTTTACATGTCTTTCTCACTGAATTTGGGGTAGTGCCTGTCAGTCAGGCGTTCCCAGCATCCCTGTAGCCCCATTGCTGTCCCTGCCACACAAGGTTCTCAGGGTGTTTGTAAATGAGCGAGTGGACTTGTTTATGGGTGCTTTGGATGCCCACGGGGGATTCCTACAGTGTTTCAGATTTTTATGACCTGTTTAAAATATTTACAAAAATAAAGTAGAAGGGAGAGTGTGAAGGGGAAGGAAGAGGGAAAAGGGGGCCAATGGGGCAAAGCAGGACAAAATATGGGTGTTTCTCTCAGGGCTAGAAGCTGGATTTTATACACACACACACACACACACACACGCACGCACGCACGCACGCACGCGCACATGCACACATGCACACACGCACACATACACACGCACTCACACACATGCACACACACACACACACGCACGCGCGCTGACACACGCACATGCGCACGCACACACAGACACACGCACATGCACACACGCGCACACACGCAACACATGCACACACACGCACACACACGCACGCATGCACACACACATGCACACACACGCACACACACGCACACGCACACATGCACACACACGCACGCACACACATTTGTATATGGCATAACAGGAGGGGTTCTGTTTGAGTTGGAGAATGGTATGGGTGCACATGTAGGCAAAATACAATGACAGGCACATGAAGATGTCACAGTGTAATTACAGCAAAGGAGAAATTGTAAAGACACTTTGAAAAGAGTAGGTAGTCGCAGTACTTGGTGAGAAAGTCTCCCATTTCAGCCTTTGACCCCTCCAGTGTGCTTCAGCTGTGCGGTCTTTCTCCCACTGCAAGGCGCCCGCTGACAGGAAGACTCGGGTGCCTGTGCTGTGGCACTTCGCCATGTGACGTTCTGGATGTGCTTTTCGTGAGAGCAGCAGAAAGAAGCCTGAGTGAGGGCTTGGCCTAGGGTTTCTGCTGCCGTGATAAACCACCGTGGCCCAGGTTACCGAGGAAGGGAAGGCTGGAGGAGAAGAAGAAGGAGGCAGCTGGACATGGTGGGAGGCGCTCACCTGCTGTCCGAAGCCCTCAGGACATGTGTTGCTCATGTTTTGTGCCCCATCACTTCGGCGTGTAGCAGCTGTACGCAGTTTCTCTTGGTGGATCAGTGAAGTTCCGCTTAGTTATCATGACGTGACCTCTTGCGTGGCCTTCCTGATTCTTGGAGCACACTGCCTTTTGCTTTCTCAACATGTCCGTGTTTTCTGAGGATGAAATATAAATGAATGAATAGAACTAATGAACACTAATGACTAAGGAACACTTCCCTTTTAGGCTCCTCATGCAAGACTTGTCTTTGCACAGTTGAGTTACACATCTTAGGTACTTGGTTAGAGCCTTCTGCGTGTGGTTCTGGAATGAGAGTTAATGCAGAGCCTGTCATAAGGTCCCTGTTTCCTCTGCTCTTAGTATAGTAGAATTGCCTTCCTTTCAAATACAGCTATCTTGCTCGTGGCTTTTGGATTCATTTTTCAGCATCTGAATAGTAGGTGATTAAAATGGTTGGCTGGCAGAGGTCCCCGACTTGCCAAACTTATTGCTGTTTTGTTTTCTCAAAAGAACAGGTGAGGCACTCTTCTATGTTGGGGCGCTGACAACTTGTGCCAATTCTGAAGTATGTATTGGAATTCTGTGCCACTGAAAGCCCTCATCCCTAGGACCTCACTACTCTAAGCTAGATGGAGGTTACCTAGAGAACAGGAGGGCTATAGAGGTACAGATCTTGTCTGCATTATTGTGTTGTTTCCCATGTTATATAATAGACTCTTCTAGGGTATCTGGATCAGTGTTTGGTTAACACACACAGCTGTACAACCATGTAGAGAAACCTGTGCCTCCCCTCTGGTCCCCACCCCTCTGGTCCCCCTCTCTCCCAGCCCCCAGTCAGCACCAGTCTGCCTCTGATAGCATGTGTTTACTGGGTCTGGACACTTTATAGATATCCAACTGTATGTGATCTGAACTAGCTCTTCTCACTAGCATAGTGTTCTCAGGTTTCATACATGGCATAGTGTGTGCTGCTGTCCATCCCTTTGTGTGCTGAGAAGTGCTCCACCTAATTATCCTTTCAGCAGTGGGGTTTGGGGTGTTTCCATGTTTTTACAGCTAGGAGTAATGCTGCTGTGGCCATCTGTGTACTCGTTTTGTATGGCTATGTCGTGATTTTCTAGTCTGTGTGCACCTAAGAGTAGAACTGCTAATCACTTGTGCATGGCCACAGTGTGCATGGCATTCTCAGCAGAGAGGTAGAGGTTCTGAGTTCTCCACATCCTTGTCAACACTTACTGTCCGACTTGTAGACTGTCCTCCTGGGCGTAGACTGCTTTTCATTGGGCTTAGCATCTCTCTAATGGTGGCCATCCTCTTTTCCTGTGCCTGTTGGTCGTTGTGTATCTTGTATCATTGTACCTTTTGGACAGGTCTCTTATCAGATCTACGACTTGCAAATGTTTCCTGCCATTATGGGAGCTTCGTTACCTTCTCAATTACAGTTGCACTAAAGTTTTACATTTTGATGATTACAGTTTATCAGTTTCTTGGCCTTTGTTTCTTTCTTTGGCAAGGGATTTTGTAGTAGTAAGATTGCATTGCTGCATCTAAGGTCCTGTAGAGACCCTGTTTGCTGCTAAAATGTTTTAGCTCTTACTCTCCATTGGTCCAGTTCAAATCTATTTTCTATGCTACGAGCTCCAGTTCATCCCTTTCCCTGCGGCTGGCTTTTGCTGCACTGTCTCTTGAGGACTATTCCCTCTGAATGATGTTGACACCTCACTGAAGCTAGCTATTAGCTATTGGCCATTAGCACAAGGGTTTATTTCTGGATCCTACTTCTGTTGCATTGATCGATACATCTGGCTTTCCTGTCTAACCATGTTTTGTGGCTCAATACCAAGCCGGTCTTGCAGTAGGCTGTGGAAGTGGGAAGGGAATGTTTCTTTTTTGTTGCTGTCCATGATGGCATTGGTTTCCCTTCTCTGCAGCTCTGCATGAATATGTGCAGATAGATATCTGTCTGTCTCCCTCGTTCTTTCCATGTTAATAGAGTCCACTCACAGTGTGTATCAGTGTATGCTCAGTGAAGGTCCTGTGTGCATTGGGTGAGAGGAAAAGGTGTCAGAGGTCTTGGCGATTAACCAGCTTGATATTAAGCCACAAAGAAATGGTTAGACTCAGTACAATTAAAATTATCCTAGTAAGAGGGGTTTATTACTGTAAGAGAAAGTAAAATTTCAGATAGGTATTAGAATTACCTAATGATTTGTGACAAGTATGTGAGCTGTTGAAGGATTGTTTGTCTGTAGAAACCATCTGTATTTGTATCTTTTTTTATGATTGGGTATTTTAAATGATGTCAGTTTCCCCAGATCAATTCTAAGTTTTAGATATTTTTTTAATTTTCCTTAAGGACTAACTCTTCAAAGAATCTCTGTGCCCTCATGAATAATCTGAAACTGGGTCCAGGGCCAGATGAGGTTAATTGGTACCAACAAATACATTCGGTTTGACTAGCTGTAAATATTTTCACTTCCAAAACTGAGTGATTTTTTTTCCTTTTGTATCAATTTGTTTTTGAGTAAAATTTCTCATATGTTTTGTCCCCTAAAGGAATCCGTATCTAGTCCCTGTTATGAATGAAGTCTTTAGATTTGTTAAGTATCGCTTTTCCTATACGTGTAGTGAATTAAGTGGTGTTGCTTCACTTTAACACAGAAAAAAAAAATCCAAAGAACAGCTTTGTTGTCTTAAAAATAGGAATGTACTGCTTTTTAGTGATATACAATAAACAAATCCCAAGATCTGAGTATAGAGTGACTGCTTATGACACTGAGTGTCAGGCAACGTGGTCCTCAGTCCCAAGACAGGAAGCACATGTGGCGAGTCTTTCGTTGTGGAATACTAGTTTAAGGTGTGTTACATTTGTTTATGCTGTGGAACATTTGTTTAATGATGCAAACGTGTTGCATTCTTTCATGCTGCATTTGTTTAGCTCTGTGGAGCTGTGTTCCTGTGCCTGTCTAAAACACCTGATGGTCTAATAAAGAGCTGAACAGCCAATAGCGAGGCAGGAGAAAGGCTAGGCGGGGCTGGAGGGCAGAGAGAATAAATAGAAGGAGAAAAAGAGAGGAGCAAGAGAACAAGGAGAGGAGGATGCCAGGGGCCAGCCACCCAGCCACCCATGGAGTGAGAGTAGGATACACAGAAGAAAAATAAAAAGCCCAGAGGCTAAAGGTAGACAGGATAATTTAAGTTAAGGAAAGCTGGCTAGAAATAAGCCAAGCTAAGGCCGGGCATTCAAAAGTAATAAGCCTCTGTGTGTGATTTATTTGGGAACTGGGTGGCAGGCCCCCAAAAGAGTAAAGAGTCAAAAACAACAGTCTCTTTCCTCCTGGGTGCCTGTGTGAGGCTGAGGTGCTGGGAAGGCAACCCCAGGCCATGCAGGTGAGGAGTGGGTGGAACTTGGGGGGCTGAGGCAGTTGGAGGCTGAGGGGCAAGTACCTAAGAGGAAGAAAGAATGCCGAAAAGGACTCCAGGCCTCTGTGAGGCCTCCGGCTTCTGTGATGACAGACACTCTCGTTTAGGCTGGGGCCGAGTCCGCCACTGAGGCGCTGTGCATGGGAGGTTCCCAGAGGCACACAGAAGCAGCCGCCGCCCCAGCCGCCCCAGCCGCCCCAGCCGCCCCAGCCGCCCCAGGCCGGTGTGGTGACGATGGAGATGTCTGGTGTGCCGATCTTGGAGCACACAGTGGACTTGGAGCTCTAGCCTAGCAGTGGGCCAGACTGCCTAACTTGAAAGGAGGCGTGAAGGGCCGAAGGGAGTTAGAGACAATTTAAAACAGCCAGTCATCACCCCAAATTCGAAAATACAGCAACAAAGTCCAAACAACACTAACTTTATGACCTCAGCGTCCAATAAAAAGTGACCAGTCACAGTGAGTGTGGCAGCACATGGCTGTAATACCAGCATTAAGGAGGCTGAGGCAGGAGGCTACACAATAAGACCCAATGTCCAAAACAAAACAGAAACAGAAAACTAGTCTTTCCAGTAAGCAGGAAAGTATGACTCACAGCCAGGGGAAACCTGCACCCAGTAATGGCAGTCCCAGAAACGTGAAAAATATTGGCAGAAGCCAGAAGTGCTATTACAATAGATAATCATCTTCAAATATCTAAAGAAAAGCCTGAACGTTGAAAAATTTAAGAAGTACAAAAGGTTCTTGTAGAGCTGCCTGAGATGAAAGGGTTGCCATCTGCAGTGACAGCCAGAGACGGTGGTCAGCACCGTAGACACCGAGTAGTGACCGGTCTGTGGACTGGTGATCATAGCTGTAGAGACAGTGGCCAGAGCGGGCACCAGGCACCCGGAACAGGTGGCCTGTGCAACTGAGTTCTAGAAACAGACAGCAGGAGGAAACTGGGGCAGGGAAGACTAATGGCTATGAGAAGGGCTTTAAATAATGGCTTCACAAAATGTAGGAACCCCCAGGAGCCCCACAAGCACTAGCCAGGTGCTCTGAAGTCACCGTAGGCGTGTGTTGTAAGTGTCTGTCAGTCCTGTGAATGAGGTTAGTGGCTTTCCTCCTCCATTTATTTACCCCCAGAGTTCTGACAGAACCCGTTCCCCTTTGATCCTCCACCAGATTAGTTTTTCTTACGTTTCCTTCAAAAGCTTTGTCTGTTATATTTAGTCGTAATCTTGGGAAGATTGTTGTAATTATTCTTAATTTAGAGGTTACTTAGTTCAGTGCCAGCTTACTTAGTTTGCACTTTTTTTGGAGTGTGGGGAGGACTACCCCGTCTTAGACAATGTCATACAATATTGAAAATGACCTTACTGAGGGAATGTCGTGACTTGTTTGTGATTTTCAAGGATGAAGATTGTACGTGTGTGTGTGTGTGTGTGTGTGTGTGTGTGTGTGTGTGTGTGTGTCGTGGCCGCAGCTGCAGGGTGGCATCCAGTCTGAGTCCATTTTGCATCTGGCGTCTGTGTCATCGTGGTGTCAGGATGAGACACTTCGAGAAGAAAACCTAAATGTTACCTATGTCACGCTTCTTAGTCTTTTGGGGGCCCCAGACTGTTTGGTAATGTGATGAGAACTGTGGACTAGAGTCAGAAAAATGGCCCAGGTCCTGGTGAAGTGTGCTGGGAAGTTGAGTGCTTTTCATGCATGAACTTCATCTTGTAGGTGTTGATTACATGCTGAAAAGCGGGTCAGAAGCCACCTGTGATTTTTATGTCTGGAATGCACAGGGCCTCAAGATCTACATTGCTGGCACATTCCGTGTTGGCCTTGGGCATTCCATCATACTTAGGGGTTCTCTTCTTATATGTGGGGAGAACAAGTGTTTTTATCTGGAAGCCTTGAGCTTCTGTTTAAACTTTCCTCAGTGTGCATAGTTTTTATTTCTAAAAAGTTGTTTCCATGAGTTAAACTTTACAGCTGTATCTGCATTTCTTTTGTGTTGGGTGATTTTTACTTCTTAGGTGCCAGGTTGCCGTCTCTAAGAGTTTCACAATTCCTTAGGGTGTCACTCTCTCAAGTAGACCATTGTGTTCCCTCTGTTGTCCCAGCAGGTGAGCTGGTGGTTACTGTTGGAGCAGCCTGGACAGAAGAGGTACTGGGGCTGGCTTTAAGTGCCGCCATTCATACATGATGATACTCGGAACCATCGAGGTCCCGTTGGAGTGTAAGGGAGCAGCAAACCGCCTGTTGCAAAGTGACCTCATCACTGGCATGTTGCCTTCGTGTTTGTGATGCACTTTTGTACTGCCAGCTGTTAGAAGGTGTAGTGATACAACTATGCACAGTGTATTATACTTGGAAATGTTAGTTTCTGGTTAGTGTATTTGCTGTGCTTTTACTGGTGTGTGTGTGTGTGTGTGTGTGTGTGTGTGTGTGTGTGTGTGTGAACAGTGTGCTGTTGCACCAAGGTTGCACTGTACAGCAGTCGTAGCCCCTACCTGTGTGATGAGATTATTGAGCTCAGGCCATGTCTGTGTAGTGGCCGATTTGCATGCTTTATAACATTTGCACAGTGACAAAATCAACTAGTGATGGACCTGCTGGGATGTACCCCCAGTATTGAAGAAATGTGTGACTAGAGATGGGAAACCTCATAAGGGAAGAAAAATCAAGGTTAGTGTATTAGACAACTGCGTATTTGTTTGCCTGTGTGCTGGAGCAAAGCGCTAGGCTGCTGAATCCTTTGGAGACAGGCTCACAAGCTTCTCTTTCCTGTGCATGCCCTCATTTTATGTTGGGATGAAACATGGAATGTCTGCCCCCAGGACTGCCTTAAGTGCCCTGGTTTTCTCTGCCCATCTTGCTGTGGTGTTTCCTGGCCCCCTTTCAGCTTCTCACAGGAGGAGATCCTTCGCACACACTGTCCTTTGTCTCAGCACTCCCCAGACCCTTAGCCCCTTGTGGTCAGAGCTTTGAAGTCTCCATTGAAATATTCTTTGGTGAAGCATTCATTTTCTGCCCAGTTCTCTGGGTCTTCTGTGGCAGCACTTTGTCCTGGCAGTCTGTTGCCTGTGCTCTGCCTTGATTGCGTAAGCCCCACCTGCATTCTGAACTCTTGGGGGTGTGGTTACATGTTGAGGGGGTGGGTATTTGTTGTTGTTTTGGAGACAGGGTCTCACTATGTAACCTTGCCTGGCCTGGAACTCGCTATATAGACCAGGCTGGCCCCAAACTAACAGAGATCCACTTGCGCTCCCCCCCATCCCCCAGTTGCTTAGATTAAAGGCGTGTGCCTGCCTCTCTTCTAGCTTTGTCCTGAGGTCCAAGAAAACAAGAAGGTAGCTCTTCTGTTCTGAACTGTATTTCCCCAACTCAAGTTCTGTCCAGTCAGATCAGTGCTGAACCAGGTGAGTCCAGGATTGCCCCAAAGAGCCGACCCATATGTGGACACTACGCACATACCTCGGGTGTGCAAGTCAGTGTGGACTTTGAACGGCAGACAGGTTAAATACAGCCCAAGTAACAGAACCGAAACAGGTAACCGAATAACATCTGTCTTGTCTCATGAAAACCCCAACTTCACCAGAAACAAGGTCGATGTTAATTCAGATTTGGGAGAGCTTGCTTTCCCATTCCTCTCAGGGCTAGCTTCTCTTCTTAGGTCTAAGCACACAAGCTGGCATGGCCTGAGCTGTACCACTGCACCAGTAACGGTGCCGTGCGTTTGCGTGGGTGGAATTCTGGGTGGGAAAGGTCTGTTCTAGCTGAGGGTGAGAGGTTAGCCTTAGGCCAGGCAGCATCTCTGTTTCCCTCTCACTTGCAGGACAGTCAGTGTGGGTCTTGTCCGTCTGGATTTAGTCTGCTGCCTTATCCCTGTTGGTGAGGCAGTCAGTGTGAGCAGACGCTGGTCAGCGGTTAGCTCTGTGAGCTTCGGGCACTCCGCCCTTCCCTCCCATCCCTGTGGTGTTCCTCTAGCCAGTGGCTCTCAAACTGCAGTCTGTGGTGGAGTGACCTTGCATGCCTGCCCCTGGGAGAACAGAAGCACCTAGTGACTTATTGCGGGCTGCCGTGGGAGAGGCCTTGGCGTTTGGGTTAGTCCAGGACTTCAGTTCTGGCTGAGACACAAAGTTGAGCAGCTAGGCTATGTCAGCTGCCCATCCTGGTGCCCTAAGAATTCTTCTAAAGCTGTTGGGGTTCTTGGGACTACCCAGTAGGGGGAGCTTCAGCCAGGGGCTTGGATGCCCGTCTGGAAAAGGTGCTGATGTGAGCACATCAGATAATCACCTTGAATTGTCTGTCTGAGCAAAGGGGCTTTCCTTAAAGTGGCCTCGAAGGTTCTGGTAAAGATTAAACTCAGTTATGTGTGGCATTTGGCAGACTGCCTAGCAGAGGGCCAGTACTCACTGTTTAATGACAGCAATTACACTGGCCTAATAAAAATCATTCTTTTTGTGTAACCAATTACAGAACTGATTAAAAACATAGATACAAAGTCTGTTTATTGGTTTTAACCATTGACTTAATTTTGGGTCTTCCTAGGGTGAATGCTACCATGTTTCTCAGTCTCTATCCTATTAATACCACCTGTGCATTTTTTTCTGTAGCCTTCTTTACTGTTATTTATCTCTTAAAAATAATTTTGCTACAGGAATTACATTTGTTTATAAAGGGAATTGAATTTTATTCTGATGCAAAGTTGAAAGCTATAATAGTGAGTAGCCTAGGCACTTTGTAACCGCTCCCTAATGTCGTTTGCATCATGAAGGGCTGTGCACTGGTCTCTGAGACTGCCTCTGCACCCAGCTTCTGGAGGAGGAGTGAGAACCCCCATCCTGGGGGGTGGGCGTGGGATGGAAGAATGGAGCTTGGCATTTAGATAGGCATTCAACACACCCCTGTGATAGATGTCCGGACTCTGCAGAGCGCTGGCCTATGGACCAGAAGCTCTGGTCAATGCTATTATCCACATTAGACACAGCACGTCACAACCTATACTTCCTAGTTATGGACACACTGAAATCTGTATTTAACGTGGAAATTGGGATTCTGATGCCTAGCTCTGTTTGGGAGTCACTTCAGAACATCTCCTTACCTACTATTTAGACATATTTGCACAACTTTAATTATCAGTCAGTTTCACTGAAATGAATTGCTTAATTTTATAACTTTTCTTTTTTGAGAAAGAGCCCCACAGTATAGTTTAGACTGGCCTCCGACTCTGCGAAGTTCCTGCTAGCCTTGAACTCGGAGTGTGACTGATAGACCCAGGGGCGCTCCAGTGGAGGAAAGTGGCTTGGCCTTTCCCAGAGGGTATCAGTTGGAAATGCTTTCCTGGTTAGGGCTGGTGCTTGTGTCCATGTCCCTTCTCTGTGCTGGGATCTTGTCTGGTTTGAACTGGCACCAGTTCAAAGGGTCTGAATGCTGCTGCAGACCATTGGATTCCTGTGTGCACCAGTCCTGTTGTGTCTGGAAGTTGGTTTCCTCAGAGTCAGCCACTGCCTTGGCTCTCACAGCCTTTCCATCTTCTCTTCCTCACAGATCCCTGACTCCCAAGGGGAAGGGTGGGATGAAGCTGTCCCGTTTAGGGCCAAGTGCTCCCAAGTCTCAGTCTGCACATTGTCCAGTTGTGGGTCCCTGTGTTAATTTCCATCTACTACAAGAAGCTTCTCTGATGAGGGCTGACTGAGGTGCTGATGTACGGGGACAGCAAGATCAGTTTATTGCTGTGTTCCTTTACCATAATAACTGTGGTAGGGTTTCCCCTGTGGCCCGTGATCATCTAGTTTCAGGTTGACGACCACTCCAGCCGTGTACTGCAGGTATTCCATCTCACAGAGTGGGCTTTAAAGCTAATCAGAGTGGTCTTCCCCTCCCGTCACAGTATGCCACTGTTGAGCCAGTACATTTTGTAAGCAAGTCGATGCTGTAGGTTGTGGGGTTTGTAGCCCGGTGATATTGATGACTGATGATTACTTTTCTCCTCTAGCATGCAGAGTAACTTCCAGCACCATGAATGTTATTACTAGGGGTGAAGCTTCTTGTTGGCCAACAGATCCATTTTTCCATGTTCAATGACTAAGTAAGTGGTGTTTCCAGCAATAGGGCCTTACCATCAAGTTGTGGAGGGTAACCACTAACCTTGGCAATAGCCTGTGGTTTGGGCGGCGGCGGCGGCAGCAGGGGTATTCTCTGTGGGATCCATCCCTGTGGCCAACCACTCCACAAACTAGCTCACTGCTGGCACTGGAGCTTTTCCTTGTGGCACACGTTCTTGAGTTGGGGCGTTGTCTCCTCCGTTACGGTGATCCCATTTAATTCCTTCCATACATGTTTCTGTTTCAGAGAATTTCTACAGTAATAGGTTTTAGTTGTTTTGTTTTGTTTTGTTTTTGGTGTTTTGAGACAGGGTGTCTCTGTGTAGCCCTGGCTGTCCTGGAACTCACTCTGTAGACCAGGCTGGCCTTGAACTCAGAGATAGCCTCCTTCTGCCTCACTAGTGCTGGCACTAAAGGCGTGCACCACCATCACCACCTGGCTATACTGTAATGGCTTTTCAAATGTCTCTAGTGTTAGTTGTCCCTTCCCACAGTCCCTCCTTTATCCCGCCCTTCCCTCGCCCTGCCCCCAAATGGCGTTTGCAAATGGATGACAAACTCTTTAAGAAAGAAAGAAAGAAAAGAAATGACCACTCCCTCTGGTTTTCCCCAGTAGCAGGAATCTGTTTTGCTACTAAGTCCTGCAGACTAGGCAGATGGGAGGTGGAGGGGAGAACTTGGCACAGGTGAGCTACCGTGGTTGCTGATGAATCAGAGGCCACTTGATTTTGAAGGACATGCTGCAGAGCTTTGAGTGACGATAAATGCCATGGGCTTTTGCAGAGCCCCGGATGTTTCTGAACCCGCCCAGGTTGCTTCACTGGACCACACTGCAGTTTGCATTGTGTGTCACAGCAGAACTGTTTAACCCCAAGGTCTTTGAGACTGTGGCTTGTTTTCTTCCTCCACGTTTTTCATTAAAACACTACAAATCCCTGGACCAAGTTCCAGATGTACTTTTCGGTACTAGATTCTAGTGTCCAGCGCATGGCATTTAACGGGGTTTTTATGTTAGAAAGAAGTGTGATTTACGTGGCCATCAGACGTTAGTACCGGAAAGATACCTCACATTTGTAGGGTTTTAGGCACAAATAAGGCAAACATTTCAGGAGGATTCCTGTGGGCCTCGTACTGCTCTCCAATCCCAAACGTCTGGTGTCCATGTAAACACTGTGCACCAGTCAGCTGCCACATTAGCTCATCTCACGTGTGCTGCTGCAGAGGAGGGTTGGGATGCCTGTGGTCACTTCACTGAAGTGATTGCAAGCTCTTTTGAACACGGCACTAGTATTTATTTTCCTAGCTTTTTGTGTACATGTTTTTAAAGAGAACAGTAAGCTTGCTTTTGAGATCTCTCCTCTGTTAAATATCACTTCTAAGCAAAGGCTCCTAAAATTAGTTGTTTCTCATTGGCTGCCTTAAATTCAGTACCGACTTCCAGCAAATTGTTTATGATATGCATATTAAATTATGCCCACTAAAACAGTTTTCTTCATAGCTTTCTTTCCCTGAGTGTAGTTCTTGTAGTTTATTGACTCTATTTGAAAGTTTTCAGCTCTCATTCCTTTGTAGATTCTCCTGTGCCACTTCTCCAGCCTTGGACTCGAAACACGGGTGTTACACTTCTTGTTGTGGTCCTGCTGGCTGCTAACCCCTGCCCCCCTTCTCTCCGATCTTCCCCAACTCAGATGGCTTCTGTTGCTGCATCTTCGGTCTGCTGTTATTTCCAGAGTACCTAGGGCTCAGGGCTAGTGTCCATCTTTACATGCCCCTGTCCCTCACTCTGATCCACCTCCTTGGCTCTTCTCTTCGTGATATTTCCCATTTCATGAGCAGGATAAGACTGACACTCTTCTCCAGTAGGGTATAGTACCATTCAGTACTGTGAAAACTTAGCCGGTAGGGATGAAGCATCTCAGTCAGAAACAGCTTGATAGCTCATGTTTTATGACTCAAGTGTTTGGTGATTTCAGCAATAGGGTCTAACTATCAAATTTTGGAAGGTAACCAAGAATAGTGGCAATAGTCTGTCTATTGGGTCTATGGGGGCCTCACTGGCCAACAACTCCAGTAGAGGTATCCCATTCTTGACATTGGCCTTTTTATCCATTAGCCTGTAATATGCTGTCTAGTAGGGCATTGGTGCTACCTACTGGGTGACTGCATCTGAGTTCTTTTCAGGTTGTAACTGTTGATATTTTAGGAAGCTTCTGCAGTAGTAGTTTTCATAGGACCTTTCAGGAGGGCTCTCGTGTTAGTTTTCCCTGGTGTCCCTTTCTGCCTCCTATTCCCCACCCCATTTACCATTCCCCCGTTCCATATCCTCTCTTCTCTTCATGGTGCTGTGTCTGTCTTCCCCTCTGATTCCCTCCTCTCTCCATGATTGCTAATTCCTGACCTCTGTGGGTATTCCAGATGAGATACATAGATCTAAATATTCAAAACTAACACCTATTAATGGGCAAAAGCATGCTTTTTTTCTGGGTCAGGATTACCTCACTCAGTGATCTTTTTGTAGTTGGGGTTGAACCCAGAACCTTGTGCATACAAGGCCACCTCTGTACCATTGAACTGCTGCGACATCCCAGAACTGTTGCTATTAACCATTGAAATGTGGAAAAGAAAGAAATGACTTTGGGATACGTAGCTGTGACCTTTAACCACCGAAATCAGCTATTTTACAGTGAATACAAAAGTGGACATAAAAGTTTTCCAGTTAATACATAAGTGAAACTACTTGTTGTATTACTTTATGAGACTTAAATGATAGCCTAGTGAATAGGTAGGTGCCTTAGAAAAACTTATTTCTAAATTTGATTATAGTTTGGGGCATTATTGTGTTTGGGACTCTGTATTTTCATGAAAGACCTAGAGTGGTCTGGTAAAAGTACAGTGACTTCAAAAATCAGTTTTTACTTGCTGATAGAATTTATTTAAAAAACTTTATTAACATATTAATTACAATAGATTTTTATGACGTCTTCATACACATTACTCTGTCTTGATCCCATGCACATGCCTTTCCCCAGCCCTTGGCCTCCTGATACTTTCCTTTTTCCCACGGCCCCCATTTGGCTTTCGTGTCTTTTGTATGATCCAGTGAGTTTCATTCCTTAGGGTTACCTATGCAAGCGTGGGCATCCCACCAGTGGCTACATCACTGAAGAAAATGTCTCTTTCGGCCCCTTCACCCATCATTGCACAAAGCCTCTGGGAATGAAGGGCCCTCATGGTCCTACCCCTTCCGTGACAGTGTGCCAACATCTAGAAGTGTATGCGAACAAAGGCGGATGTTATAGATTCTCGATGTGTCCTCGTGAGTCAATTAAGAGTCTTAAATATGAAATATCAGGCTCTTTCAGCTAACATAAGACAGATCTCACTCTGTAGTCCAGGCTTGCCTTCTGCCTCAGCCTCCTGTACATTAGTATTACAAGTATGTACCACTGTGCCCATGGCAACAGCTGGTTTTCATTGAGCACTAACTGTGTGCTAAGCACATTGTTTATTATATTAAACCTTCTGTTTAAGTGTTTATGGTTTATTTTCTTCCCCATTATTTACCAAAATGACATGAAACATTGATTTGTTTCATTTGACAGAAACCCATGTAAGGGACACAGCCATCAGGGACTGGACTAGCCTTCACTAGTGAGAGATCTGCTGGCCTGCCCACATCTTCTGCTTTGGCTCACTGTCTCAGTCTGTTGTCTTAGTTAAAGTACTGATGTCTTCTTCAACTGATGAATGCTTACCTTAAGAAATTTCTGTCTAATGAGATATTGGGGTTCTGTTTAAAAGCTTTCTATTTTCACATTTGACATGGAGATCTTTATGCCACCTGGGATTAATTTCCATAGGATAGCCATTCAATTTCATTTTTTTTCTTCAGTGGGGGGTGACAGTTTGTTTGGGTCAGGTGTATTCTTTAATTCATTTAATCCTCTCCATGGATGTTTACTGTTCCTAATCCCTTGCTTCTTCAGTGTTCTTGGTTAGACTGATCAGGAGTCCTTTCCTTCAGAATTCTCACCAGTGATTTAATTGAGTATGCATGAGCTTGATCTTCACTGGTAGAAGTATGCCATGAGCATCCATATTAGTCACATTTATTCTGGTCTTTGTTGTTAAGAGACAGCACACCATTTTATCACAGGAAAGGCAGAAGTGACCCCTTATGGCAGCCAGAGCAGCATGGGTGGAATATGGATGGGAACTGATGTGACTCCCACAGAAATTACAGAACCGAAGGTTGTATGTGATGCATTTGAGTGACCCTTCTGTGAGAACCAGAAAGGGCTCTTCCAAAATGACATGGTGACTCTGGAGAAGGCCACAACTCTGAGGGACCTAGACAGATCCCAGGTGAGGAGTGCTGTGTCTGAGTGCTGCGTGGCAATGCAGGAACCTCTCCTGTGGCAACCATTCTGGCAGCTGGAAGGGGATGGATGATGCCGTCACCCCAGCTCCAAGGGCCCAAGAGGGGAGGAGGAACTTCCGCTACCTGAGTGCCCCACTCCATGGAAGTAGTAAAGGAAAAAGAAGGCATGTCACCCACAAGTCACTGCAGGAAGCACCCAGGCTGGCCACTCATGGAATTAAAAAATAAATTTCATTACTGGAAATTTGTGTAATTTCCAGTAAAAAAAATTATTTTATGTGTGTGAGTGTTTTGCCTGCATGGATGTATTTATACCATGTGAGTGTCTAGTGCCTGAGAGGTCAGAAGAAGGCATCGATTCCCTGGAACCAGAGTTAGGGATGCTTGTAAGTCACCATGTGGGTTTTGGGAATTGAATCCAGACCCTTTGCCAGAACAAGTGCTCTTAACTGCTGAGCCATCTCCAGCCCAACCACCCCTTTGATTTGACATGAGTTTCTCTGTGAAAACCCGGGCTGGCCTTGAGCTTAGATCTGTGTGCCTCTGCCTCCCAGAGCTGGGATTCAAGATGCTAACCACCACACCTGGCACACTGTATAGTTCTGTAGAGCTTCTGTGGTGTGTGTGTGTGTGTACACTTGCTAGCACATGAGCATGTGTATAGAGATGAGTTGACATGATATCCTCTTCCTTGGTTGCTTTTTTCTATAGTTTTTGAGACAGAGTCTCTCACCGAATCTGGAGCTCACCATTTCTGCTAGCCCCCCGCCCAGTTATTTCCCTTGATTCATCGGCTTCTCCCATGCTGGGACTACAGGCATGTGTCACCTTGCCAGACTTTGCTCGTGGGAGTTGGGGCTTGAACTCGGGTCCTCTTTTTATGCAGCAGGCACTTTACCTGCTGAGCCATCCCTGAACCCCAAATTCCTGCTCTTCAGAAGATAGCTTTTATTTTGATTTTGCTACTTTAATAATGATGATGTCACACATCTGGAGTGTTTTGTTTTTTTCTCATCTCCTTGTGAGTTTGGATTAGCATTGATTGTATATTGTGACAAAGAAAACTGTATTGGATACAGTTTTGGAGTTGTGTTTTAGGTATGTATGAAGTTTATTTTATAAACAGTGTCCAGAATGAGATGGGCTGTTGTGATGTATATATGGGAAACATTAGTTACTGTGACTCCTGTTTTGAGGTTTTAGAATTAGATTTGCTCTTGCTTGATGTAACTGGATTTTACCGTGTGAGTCTCACAGAAGAGGAAGTTTATCAAGATAGTGATACTGTTTGAGAATTGTGTGGCTCGAGAATGGCGGGCAGTGTTTTCAGAAAACAAGTCGTGGAAGCCTTGCGTCCCTCCAGAAGAGGAGGGACTCTCTCCTTTCTGCTGCTGTCTCCTCCCACCTCACCCGCTTTACCCCATCTCTCCACTTTATTTCTTTTTGTTTGAGACTTCAAGTGTTTTTTAACTATATTTTTATCCTTGGGAATTTCATACAACATTTTTGACAAATTAAACCATGGATGATGGATAACAAGGTTCACCGTCGTAACTCTTTTTAGGTGGTTCAACGTGGTAGGTGGGTATGGAGCGTTTTCTGGATGCTGCACTGTGCCAGCACTCTGCCTCCCGTGTGGCCACGGGAAAGGCCGCCTGTGCCCTTCAGGAAGAGTCAGCCGAGGCCCCGGAGTCCAGGGCGGGACCGTGCTTGCCCCCTCATGGTCTGCTTGCCAGAGCTGGTGCACAGGTCTATCTTTAGCTCTGTCTGATTTGCAACTTCTAGTCTGCTGCTGTTTTCTCTTTAATTTGTAGTTTTTAGTCTGAAGCCCAGTCAGCTAGAAAAGAGGCATCAGAAACAGCACACTGATGTGCCCGTGTTGCACCTGACAGTGCACGGTTAAGTGTGGCCACACCCGCTGTCTCTGCTCCCGTGAGGTGGGAGTGCAGTTTCCACAGTGGAAACTGAAGGATCGCGATGCTGAGGAAATGCGGGTGGAGACATTTGCAGCCTTCTCAAAGAAAGCAGTGACTGCAGTTCCTGTGTTACTAACCAGCTCTTTCTCTCTGTATTTGCTCGTAGGCCGGAGTGCATGTTGGGAGAGTCAGCTTGCAAGAGTCTGGAGTCTGACCCAGAGGACTTTTCTGATGAAGCAAACACAGAAAACCTCTACAGCACCTCACCCCCGAGCACGCCACGGCAGATGAAACGCCTGTCAACCAAGCACCAGAGGAACAGTATAGGGAGGCCGGCCAGCCGGGCAAATTTGAAAGGTGAGCCTGGCTTAGAGGTGCTTGCTTGTGCGAGGGTGTGTGTAGGGCAGGGCATCACCCTTATGTGACTGCATCGATTGACCAGTCTTTTCGACAGTGTTAATGACTTCTTTGTTTGACATTTTACCTCAGTGTTGGCTGTAGGGTTTGTTGTTTTGAATTGTTACCAGTGGAAGGACGGGTGAGGAGCCAGTAGAGTCCTGGGTTGTGGTGGAAGCCAGTGACAGGAGCCTTCTGAGGCCATGAAGGGGGCTGACTGTTTCCAGCCTGCAAACCCTCCGGGGCTGGAGTCTACATCGATGGCCTGCACTCTTCTTATCCCTTGCTCGGGGTTTCCAAGTCCTTCTCTCCAGCAGTGGAATACAGGACATTTGGAGGAGACAGCTAGCCTGTGGTTCCCTGAATTCTGGAACTAGCCAAAGCCTCTGTCTTCTGACAGTGACAGTATGTAGGGATCTTGCTTGCTGTCTTAGTTAGGGTTTCTGTGGCTGTGAGAAGACAACACTCTTTTTTTTTAAATTAATTAATTAATTTTTCTATTATCAGCTTGATACAGTATAAATTCTTATCCTAATAGTGAAATGTTTCATTGAGGCTTGCTCAGTAATTGAGTAAAACCAAAACTTATTAAAAGCGACAGTCATCCTAGGGTCCCCCCTGCTATATAGCCTCCCTGGTTCTGTGGGTTGCAGTCTGATTGTTCTTTGCTTTATATCTAGAATCCACTTATGAGTGAGTACATATCCTGTCGAGAATACAACACTTACAAAGGAAAACATTTAGTTTTAGTGGCATACAGTTGCAGAGGGTTAGACCATTATCATGGTGGGACATGGCGGCATGCTGGCAGACATGGTGCTGCTGGAGAAGGAGCTGAGAGTTCTATATCCTGATCCGCAGGCAACAGGAAGTGAACTGTGATACTGGGTATAGCTTGAGCATAAGAGACCTCAAAGCCCACCCCTACAATGACACACTTCCTCCAATAAGACCACACCTACTCCAACAGCCCCATATCTTTTAATAATGCCACTCTCTATGGGAGTCATTTTCTTTCAAACCACAACACTTGCTAAGCACTTGCTAGATAGGACCCTCAAATCCAGAAGCCACAGAGGCAACCTAGATGGTACCCCAGATTCGGGAACCACACAGGAAACTGAATGGTACCCT
Organism: Onychomys torridus; assembly: GCF_903995425.1. Taxonomy (NCBI): domain Eukaryota; kingdom Metazoa; phylum Chordata; class Mammalia; order Rodentia; family Cricetidae; genus Onychomys; species Onychomys torridus. The sequence continues at coordinate 54,775,242 of NC_050461.1, forward strand.
GTAAGATGAATCTTAAAGGTCTTATTAATAAAAAAACAGAGCCAAGTATTGGGCTGAAAGATCAGAGAAGCAGAACAAGCCAGTCAACCTCACCTTGCCAACTCCTCAGCTGATTCTGTTTCCAAGAATCCTCAGACTGAAAGCCTCTGAGTCCTCACCTGGAAGGGATCTCAGCTGAACTGCCTAAAAGCCTAAAAGTCTAGTTCCTGGTCCTCATGCCTGATAATATACCTTTCTGCTTCCTACCATCACTTCCTGAGATTAAAGGTGTGTGTCCTTCCCAAGCAAAGGCATGAGATTAAAGGCATGTGTTACCACGCCTGGCTGTGTTCCTAGTGTGGCCTTGAACTCACAGATCTGAATGGATCTCTGCCTCCAGAATGCTAGGATTAAGGGTGTGTGCCACCACTGTCTGGTCTCTATGTCTAATCTGGTGGCTGTTCTGTTCTCTGACCCCAGATAAGTTTTATTAAGGTATACACTATATGGAGGGACACAGTATATCACCATAGTACCGCATATCTGGGACCATGGAGGAAACCTAGATGGAGCCCCAGATCTGGGATCCACTGAGGGAACCCATTCTTTCCCTTCCTCTTTATGTAGGCTCTCAGAGCCCAGCTATGTCCTGTTCTAGAAGCTGACAACATGGCTCTTTGCCCTCTTACTTCCTCAGCTCATCCTAACTGCCCTTCCTCAAGATGGGTGAGCAGAACTACGCCAAGATGCGGCCTCATTGTGTTTTGCACGCGGCCTGCCAGCCCAGCCCCTGAAACCGTGGGGTTGTAGAGTCTTCTGTTCAGTTCAGCAAAACCACTTTTCTCAAGTTGGACCCTACGGCTTCTTCAAACCCGTAGTATTGCCTAAGGTTTGGGTCCCTTTCCACCTCGGCTGAGGGCTCCACCCCGTTGACCTCTAGGTAATTTCTTCTCTCCCTGTCCTTAGCCAGCTTTTTCTTTTCCTCGCTCAGTTCTCCTCTCTGCCTCCAAGGGCTGGGATCAAATATGTGCCATTCCTCACTCCCTGCTCAATGGTTTTCTTACAAATAGTTAATTTTAAACTTTCTTTTAAAATGATTTATTACAGTAGAATGTTTGCTGTAGCTACAGTTTAGAAACTAATGTGTTAAAGTTAGGGTTAAAGTTAAAACTCAATGTGTTGAAGTTAAAACTTTGTGTTAAAATTTGTGACCTGGAGTATGTCAATCTCTGCCATTTTCTCCGAGAAAATGTCTCTCCCATGCCCGTTGAGGTTTCTGACCTGAAACCGAGTGTCAGAGCCTGGCAGCTGCCACTGAGCCAGCGTTTGCTGGTGGTGGCACAGCTGTCTGTAGTCTGTCCCCCTCTTACAGTGCTGGCTGGGTCGCGCTCTTCAGCACCCATTCTACACACTAGGAGACCGAGACTTGGGGATTGCAAGCAGAAGGCCCGGTTTTGCCACTAATTCTCGTGGAGTCAGTTTGGACCTTATCTCCAGACGTGTGACAGAGAGTGAGTGTAAGCAAAGGCACTGGCTGGGTTTATGTGACTGCTCCCCGACCTGTCCCGCTGCATAGAGAAAGGATGGAAGAGAGAGCCTGTCACTTTTCCTCCTCAGCTGCTTAGAACACGTATGTTTCATAAACTGGTCAAGTTTCAGGGATGGGAGGGATCCTAGTCTCCCACGTGTCTTCTGTAGGTGCTTCAGATGAAGCACCGGATCCTGTTGGGCCTTTGGAGTCACAGCTGTCCAGTCCCTGTCCAGGAACCTGGGAATCCTTAGTAATGTCTCTCTTGCTGCAGAGGATCACATACTGGTTGTGAAGCTTAGGAGCACAAACGGAAGAATCACTGACACCGTGGGGATAATGAGCTCTTGGGAGCGTGTCTGCTGTTGTCTGCTTGTGTGTCTTTGCACTGTCTCTGCTGACACCTGGCCTCTGTGCTCAGTGCTTTGTGAGCTGCTCGCTCCTCAGAGTGACCTGTGCTCCGGCTTCTGGACCTGCCGTGTCGTCTCTAGTCTGTCTCAGCCTCTGGGTGTCTGTCTCACATGCTCTTGGGGGTGTGTCAGGAAGCAGCATCACACATGTCATCCTGTGAATTGTTGGTTGTCAGAAATTCTGTTCATAAACGCCAAGAACAGATGTAATGAGGCATCCATCTGGGGCCAGTGGGCGGTCTTAACAATCGTGGCTTCTGTACTGTAACAGTGCAGTAGCTCTGCAGAACTCATTTGCACTCAGAACTTAGCTGTGTAGTGTGGTGCACAAGAGTCCAAACACAGGTGCTATGTAGTGTGCACAAGAGTTCAAACACAGGTGCTATGTAGTGTGCACAAGAGTTCAAACACAGGCGTTGTGTAGTGTGCACAAGAGTCCAAACCCAGGTGCTGTGTGCTGTGTAGTGTGGTGCATGAGGTCCAAACCCAGGTGCTGTGTGGTGTGTGGTGTGTACGAGGTCCAAACCCAGGTGCCGGGTCGCCTGGATCCCTTCTGGCGCAGGAACATTGTGGATGTGCGACCCCTGGCTGTCTTGTCTTCTCTGTACAGTTGTGTTTTTACAGTGCGTAGAGGGTTATGTGGTGACCTGTCATTGTTACTACTTCGAACTAAAACATTTCTCCTCAACACTTTCTTTTCCCTTTGCCTTAAATCTTAAAGTAAATTCAGTTCTCACAGTGTTCACGTTTTCGGGTTAACTGGCAGCCCCAGATTCAGGGCTTGCAGACTTGGATTGGCCGTTTGCGGTCACATGGCTCTCCTGCCTGCCTGTCTGTCTTCCTGAGCCATCCCTCTTCTCACTGTGGCTGCTGCCACTGTCTAGTCTTCCTTTCTCCCCCGTCCTCTTTCCTCTCTCCTTCCTTTCCTCCTGTCTGTCCGTGTTTCTCCTTCACTCTTTCCATCGGCTCCACATTCTCTTTTAGAGGATGGACAAGACATGTTCCCATCTGCTGCAGGGAGCCCACAACTCAGAGGCGGCATGCTAGTGTGGTCGGGTGCACAAGGTTGCCCAGGGTTCAGGGAGGGGCATCGAGAAGGCCCACTGGAAGACTTCGGAACAAGTGATATTTGTTCTGCAACCTGGCTGAGTCAGGGAGACCACGATGGCAGACTCACGCATGAGTCACAGTAATCTGTTGGTCCCTCAGTGTTTTGAAGAGCTTCTTAGAATTAATCAGATTGCTCTGATTTCTTTTCAGAGCTTTCCAAGGTCTGTGAGCTGGAGCATTATTCCTGCTTTGCAGTGGTTCTGTGAGTCACACTGTTAACTTTAGGACTGTGGTCAAAGTTGGACTCACCTTTTGGACAAAGAGGTCCCTGATGAGATTTCCGTTATTCTGGTTATCTATTGACCTTTAAAAACCACCTTGAGACTCTGGATGACAGTGTGTCTGTCCATTGCTCACAATTCTGTCATGCAGATGTTTAGGCAGTGTAGAAGGTCATCTGCCCATGGTGTCTGGAGCTTTAGCTGGAGCAGTCCTATTGGCTGGAAATGTGGCTTGGCTAGGTCCCCGACCCTAAGCCCTTAGCCCTTCTCCATGTGGTGTCGCCGTGTCTCAGATGTCTCAGGTGGCTCCCCTGCTTTCATGTCTGGATCTGAGCTGAGATGGCAAGACCAGGCGATGGCCGGCAGACCCTGTTTTCTCCTGCGTGGCAGTTCCCACGTCTGCGTAGTTTCCAGTGTGTCTGGCCGTGTGCAGTGTGTCCTCTCCCATGGCATGTGGCTTCTCTCTGAGCAAGGGTTTTGAGAGTCTAGGGTATCAGTTCTGGCTTCCCGAGGTGCTGCTGCCTGGGAGTCTTGAAGCATCTTTTCTGTTGCATTTCCGCTTGTGCGGTGCCAGCCATGTGCTGTGGGAGGGACTGCACAGGGCCTAGTACCCAGAGGTGTGGTTCCTTAGCTGTCTTAGGAGACTTAGCCCTGCGTGCCTCCCTGTGAAGTTCTGGGGCATTGGCATGCCATCTTGCTGTCTTTTGTTTCCTCTGGCACCTCTTCCTCATAAATGCCAAAAATGTGGGAGTGTAAAGCCCCAGAGGGTCACTGAGAGCAGAGTTCAGGTGGGGGCATGTCACCACCAGGGCTGTATCTTTTGCAATGAAGTCATTGTTATAGATGTGATTTTGAAGTATTCTCTTGGACTCAGAGTGAGGCAACTTATGCTGTAGGCTTGATTTTTAGGAATTCTAAGTTCAGGTTCTGGAGATCTGTAGTGCTCTGGTGCATATGTGAGATCAGAAGGCTGTCTCTTGCTGAAATTATTTGGTGGAATCGCAGTACTGCTGAGTCCCTATGGATTTCTATCAGTAATGTGTTGGAATGGTAAACTCAAATCGGAGACATCAGAGGGGAGACACTGGTACTGAGAAGAGCACCGCTTCCTTGCAGGCGAGCACCGCTTCCTAGCGGGCGAGCACCGCTTCCTTGCAGGCGAGCACCGCTTCCTTGCAGGCGAGCACCGCTTCCTTGCAGGCGAGCACCGCTTCCTAGCGGGCAAGCACCGCTTCCTTGCAGGCGAGCACCGCTTCCTAGCGGGCGAGCACCGCTTCCTAGCGGGCGAGCAGGCGCTCTGCTTTGTAAAGCTGCACTGTCAAGAGGGTTTCTAACTTAGTTGTTAGAGCATGCAGTGTGGGTGAAGGCTGCTGTTTCCTGCTGTGGGTGGGTGACTGTCATTCTTGTCAGTACATTTAAACTCATGCTTTCTTTGGAACCATTTTCCTTATGGACTTTCTCCCATATTTTCAAATAAGCACTGCTGTTGTGAGAAACATCTGTGTCCTTGTGCACATGGGGAGTTATTTTTGGAGGTTAGCTACTTCGTAGTGGATCTGCTGTATTGGAAAGTGTGTGTGTTTAAAAGTTGGTAAGTAGTGCCCAGGCTGTTGCTCAGTAGGACTGGTCTTGCTTTTCCTCTTAGCAGTGTGTGTGCAAGCCTTGTTTGTTTGTATTTTCTACATTATTAATGTTTTGAGTTTCTGCTAGCCTGTGTTAGCTGTTGAAATTTGCTTGTTTTTAATAGTTTATGTTTCCTGTGGGAATTGATGATTGCAGTTAAATACATAAAGGTAGTGAGAAATTTCTTGGGAAGGGAGGTCAAATGTAAATACCATGTGTAGACACAGTGTGTGTCTAAACACACAAAAGTGTGCACACCAGCAGCCTGAAGCACGGTGTTTAAGGAAATACAGCTTTGAGCAAAACGCGAGGGACAGAAGAAGGGCTCAGCCATCTGCGTCCTGTTCTCTGTGTCACTGTCATGGCGACTCTGCAGCCCTGGACAGTGAAGGGACCTCTTATGGTAATTGTGAACACTGTTTGAACCAGTCTATAGTTTCCATCAGACTCTCAAAGACAGTCTGTCACCCAGAAAAGGTTAAGCAGCACTGACCTGGGCTGGAGAGATGTCTCACTGGATAAGAGCTCTGGTTGCTCTTCCAAAGATGGGAGTTCAGTTCCCTGCACCATGTCAGATAAGCTCCCTTTAACCCTGTTCTGGTGATCTGACACCCTCTTCTGGACTCTTCAGGTACCTGTACACATGTGCATACACATGTATAGCATGTAAATAAAAGAATAATAAATCTTCTTTTTGTTGTTTTTTTTTTTGTTTTTTTCCGAGACAGGGTTTCTCTGTAGCTTCGGAGGCTGCCCTGGAACTCGCTTTGTAGCCTAGGCTGGCCTCGAACTCAGAGATCCACCTGCCTCTGCCTCCCGAGTGCTGGGATTACAGGTGTGCGCCACTACCACCCAGCTATAATAAATCTTTTTAAAAATGAAGTATCAACCTAGAATTTGTCACACGCCTGAGAAGTTTCTCTTCTCAGAATGGCTCATCCTGAGATGTGTTACACCCATGTATAAAGGATAGGCAGCTAACTCAACCCCATTGCTGTAGTTACAGTCTCTCTTCGTGTTGGCCAGGAACAGACCACTGACTTATAAAGCCCACAGCAAGGGTATGAGTGTGATTCCTACTGTGAGGGACATGCTGCCTATGACATCATGGTTGCTGCCTCATCTGTTTGAAATTCCTATTTAGCATACTTAAAACTATAAAATGAATTTACTTCCTCCCTTCTGTTAATTCTAAAGGAAACAAATTTAAGGATAGTTTGACTTTTTCTTAAACCAGCCCTAAGAAGTAACATACATTTGGCTGATCATTGTTAAAACCTTATCAGAATCATAACTGTTAAAGTACAGTCAAGATTACCACTATCCAAAATGTGATCACTTATTTATTTGTTTATTGGAGGCAGAGTCTCATCATACAGCCCTGGCTGGATTGGAACTCACTAAATAGACCAGGCTGGTCTTGAACTCTGTCTGCCTCTGCCTCCTGAGTGCTGGGATTAAAGATGTACATCACCCTGATAGCTCTTAAATATTCCTTTGCAGAGGCTCTGTCTGTGTTGGAATTTTCGTTGATCTCAGAGGCTTTAGTATCAGTGGAAAACTGAGCTAACAACCCTTTGGATTAGCAGTGGGCCCTTGGTGGATTTTAAAGGTTATCTGGGATGTCAGTGGGGAAGATAGACGTGCAATGCTTAGGGTGCCTTCTGGACCTAAAGCCCTGGTGTCCGCAGATCTCCCTGAGTGGCCGGATTCCCTATGATGTGGGAGGCCTGTCTGGCCATTGGTTTTTAGAGAGCACAACATCTGTTTATACCATCAAAAACAAATACATCATTTGAAGAGCATAGCTATGTAGACTGGTCGACTAAGCCCCATTTTGGTAGACTGGGGCTTCAGTCTGTTTTCTGCTTGAATTTCACTGCAATGTGTGAATTTCTGCTTTGAGAGAGTGTGTGTGTATGTGTGTGTGTGTATGTATATCTCTATCAACCTGTCTTTTGTTTTGGGGAAGAAACCATTGTCTGTCCCGTCTCGCCCCTTTCCCTATTTGTTTTCTGTCACACACTGTGGATCCAAGTGTTACACCATTGCTCTGTGTAAATACACATTCCAAACAGTTGTGTAAAACACACACTGTGCACTAAATGGTAAACTCAGCTGTGTGTATACAGTTATGACCTACAAACACTAGTTTTTGAGGCCTGCTGAAATGAAATTATGTCTACACGGACAAGTGGGATCATGTCACCCCCAGTCCTGCCATGGGTCTAATTGTTGAAGTAAACAACCAGAAGGCAAGGTGATTTAGACACTCAGATGCTTGCATTTGAGTGAGAGCTGGGAAGCACTGAGGGCTGGAAAGAGGAAGGTTGAGAAGACATTTATTTGAATGGATTGCATAACAGATTTTAATGCAGGTAGGTTGCAAGCCACAGAAATAAGAAGTAGGAATTCAGCTGACTATGACAAAGCTATTACCTGGAAGAGTAGAGGATATTTCCCAGAGGAAGCCAAGGCTCAAGGAGTATTGGTGTTACTTGGCTTTTTTTGTGTGCGCTATTATAGCTTCCCCAATTGAGTCTTTTTCCAAGAACTTCTTACAGTGTGTTTGATCATTCATTGGGCACAATTTTTCCCCATACAATTACGGTATTTGGATACTTCCCCCAGCTGTGTTGATAACAGTCACGCAGGCAAGACTTCCTTTTTCCAGGCTTTTGTCTTCCCTTTTTAGCATTAGACTCAGATATCTGCCTTCTGTAAGTATCTCCATTAGCAAATACCCAGGGCCAGGGCCATCTCCGGACAAAAGCATTTTATCAGAGACACCTACCTCTCAAACATCCAAGGACAGACTGCAGAAAGAGAAACATTCCAGACCACCCACTAGTCTCCTGAAATAAGGTATATGTCCACATGGAGACAGCTGCCAGGGTCAGGCATATGTTAGGTACATAGCTTTGTTTCTTGGGCAAATTAAGCTTTAACCTAACTTTCTCCGATAGCCCTAATGATATCTCTAGACTTCCCCTTTAACAGTTCCTCAGAACAAAGGGGCTTTTACATACCAGGTGCATCAGGCTATGACACAGGCTGCCTAGCCACCCCCGCCCTGCCAGAAAATGACCCAGAGATGGTTATGCTTCTAAAGAAAAACAGGCAGTTTTATTTTACTCATGATTTATACTAACATTGTAGACTCCTAACACTTTATCTAACCACTTCTAGGAATGTAGTTTGAGCACATGAATTCCCCTTTTCTGATATATTAACCGATTTTAGCTCTTAGTTGACTCCACCACCTTTAACCACTCCCACTTTGGGTTGTAAAAGAAAGCCTGACAGTCACTGCCTGAGGTAAACTCTTATGTGCCTTTACAAACCTGAAAGACTTCAAGCCTGGGTGATCTTGCCTTGGCCAGAGAATTACTGCTTTGTATAGGTATATAACCGAAAACCTCAGAGACTGGAAGACTAGAGGAACGAGGTGGAGGATGGAGAAGAATAGACGGGGAAGAATAGATGGGAGAATGAAGGTAGAATTTAGAGGGAACAGCAGAAAAATGTCGAGAGATCAGGCAAGAAAGGAGCTAAGTATGAGAACAGAAGCTGTGCAGATAGATTTTGACTCCGAAGAATTAAGTGTATGGACTACAGAGTATCGTGTGTGTAGATTCATTGGATATCATTCAGAGTGGATTCCTCAGCTGGTTGTAGATTCTCCCACAGATTCTGGGAAAAGGCTATCAAGGGCTGGACCCCAATAGTCTTTGATACAGGTAGAGTAATTAATATTATAAATAACATTTCCATCAATCTTAAGATGTCATTAATTTAAAAAAGTGTTAAAGGCTGGAGAGATGGCTCAGCAGTCAGGAGCACTGGCTGCTCCTGCAGAGGACCCGGGTTCGATTCCCATCAAAGATGTGGTGGCTCATAATCATCTGCAGTTCCATTTCTGGGTAATCCAAGGCTTTCTGGCCTCAGTGGGCCCCAGGCACACATGTGGCACACAGACACACAACAAATAAACAAATAAAACAGTTTCATGCTTACAAATGTAGTAAATGGTTAGCAAGGTGGCTCAACCCTATCACCCACTGAAGACAGGCCAACGAGTGAATCTCTTTGGGTTTTCATCTCATCCATAAAGTGAAAGTAGTTAACAGTAAGTACTCCATGGTGGTTGTACAGGTTTAAAATGTAAGGCCTTTCAGCAGTGTCTGGTATAGAGCTGAGCTGCATGGGACCCACATGGTGGAAGGAAAGGACCTATTCCCATAGTTCCCCTCTGCCCGCACTGTGCACACTCCAGCACATACACGTGTGCTCACATAAACAGATGATTTAGAAATCATTTTTGATGGGTTATAGCATCAGTATAAGGTGTGTAAGCTAAATACAGATATACTGGAAATTTGTTTAATCCTTATTTTAAAATAATTTAATTAGAAAGCAAATTGATCTTGTTTAATTTTTCCTTGGTACATTAATTTTTAGGTATATTGCTCTATAACTCATGTGAACATACCTCATTCCATCAAATCTGAAGACATAACTGTGATCAAATGCTTGCCCCTGACACAGTGTGTTCTTCTAACTTAGACTCTTGCTTATTTAGAGACTCTTATACTTTGCATACTTGTAAATGATAAAGAAAAACATCGTTTCTTACCTACACGTGTGTAAAGAAACCTGTACCTGGAGTATCTTGGTGAATGTGTGCCTGAACCTTACATGTCTCCACTGGTCATGCCCCATTCTGACCCCAGAGATGTTCAGAGAGGGGGTCTGCATCCAGGACTCTGAACAAGGTGTGGGGCTTGGGTGGTGGGGCAGGTTATCAAGGAAGTTGGGATGGGGATGGGAAAAGCCAGAACAGACCAGGGGAGAGTCAGCTTCAAGATCTAAGCTTTGGAAACATTAGCATTCACATAGTTAGTGGGCCCCAAAGGCTGCTGTCTGTGTTCAGGAGGCTCTGGGATGAGAGGCTTAGGCATGGCTGGCGAGTGGTGGTAAAATGTAAATACAAAGGCAGGTGTGTGTTTACTCCAAAGTTTGTTATCAACTCAGTGGAGCCTTGACATTGGTCTGGAGGAACTACGTGAGATTTACTTTGCTTTTTCGTTGATTTGGAGTGACTCCCTATGCTCTATGGCAGACGAGGTGAGTTAAAATGGATGGGTCTGTGTGTCTTCAGTTCTGTTCACCTTCAGGTCCTTTGTTTGTGACAGAAGGAAGCAGGAGAGGAAATCAGTGCTCGGCAGTTTTGTTTATCAGTTGTCTTTCTGCTCTTTCTGGAAGTAATCTGGAGGGGCTTTAAGAATTCCTGGTGTTTTTGCATATGTCTGTGGTGTCGTGTGCTTGCGTGTGTGGGGGCACATTCATGTGTTCAGGTGTGTGTGTGTGTGTGTGTGCATGGGAGGGCAGAGGTCAGCACTGGGCTCTTCCCTGATTGCTCTGCAGTGTCTTTACTGTGGCAGGGTCTCTTGGTGAACCTGGAGCTCACGGAGTCAGCGGCACTCACTGGCCAGCAGGTTCTCAGAGATCTCCTGCCACCACCCAGCAGCACTGGTTACAGATGGTCCTCGTGCCCACCTGATTCTGATGTGGTTGTTCGGGATCCAGTCTTACCCACTGAGCGTCTTCTCAGCCAGAGCCTCTCCTTCTGATGGCACGTCACCTCATTCCACCAGGAAGAAGAGGGAGCCAGGAGATTGAAATAATTTGCCTCTAAATGAACGAAGTTTGTTAAGACTAAGGCAGGGATTGGTGTTCTCTTAGCCCAGTCTCTGTCACACTTCCCATGCCATCCCCCTTCTTAAAGTTGAAGATGGTTACATCTAATTGAGGGGTTCAGTACATCTTGTAGTGTTGAACGTGACAGTTTGTTCAGTGGTTGTGAGTATAAAAAACACAAGTATATAGTAAGAAAAAGGAAGACAATCATTAAAAAATTACAGAGTGTGTGTTGATTACTTTCCAGTTTCGGCTTATGGAACTTGTATTTCTCACAGTGATAGCCTGAGTGTAAATGCATGTGAGTATCAGTTTGGTTTAAAACAATGACCAGCTTCAGATTTTAGAGCTTTATGCTGTTGATTTTGTTTTCTTTTCAATAGAAAAAATGAACACACCAAATCAGTCTCCACATAAAGATGCGGGGAAGGGGGTGGAGCCCGTGGAAGAATACAGCTACAAGCAGGAGAAGAAGATCAGAGCCACTCTGAGAACAACAGAGCGAGACCATAAGAAGAACGCACAGTGCTCCTTCATGTTGGACTCGGTGGCTGGGTCTTTGCCAAAAAAGTCGATTCCAGATGTGGATCTCAATAAGCCTTACCTCAGCCTTGGCTGCAGCAACACAAAGCTGCCGGTCTCTATGCCCATGCCTATAGCCAGAACTGCCCGGCAGACTTCCCGGAGTGACTGCCCAGCGGATCGCTTGAAGTTCTTTGAAACACTGCGCCTTTTGCTAAAGCTTACCTCAGTCTCGAAGAAGAAGGATAGGGAGCAGAGGGGACAAGAAAACACGGCTGCTTTCTGGTTCAACCGATCGAACGAACTGATCTGGTTAGAACTCCAGGCCTGGCACGCAGGTCGCACCATCAACGACCAGGACCTCTTTTTATACACGGCTCGCCAAGCCATCCCGGATATTATCAATGAAATCCTCACGTTCAAAGTTAATTATGGGAGCATCGCCTTCACTAGAAATGGAGCTGGTTTCAACGGCCCTTCCAGAGAAGGGCCGTGCAGAACCCCTCACGGGGCGAACAGTATGGGCTGTTCCACGTACCACGAGCACCTCCAGCGCCAGAGGGTCTCGTTTGAGCAGGTGAAGCGGATAATGGAGCTGCTAGAGTACATTGAAGCACTTTATCCGTCGCTGCAGGCTCTGCAGAAGGACTATGAGAGATATGCCGCAAAAGACTTTGAGGACAGGGTGCAGGCACTCTGTCTGTGGCTGAACATCACGAAAGATTTAAATCAGAAGTTGAGGATTATGGGCACCGTTCTGGGAATCAAGAACTTGTCAGACATTGGCTGGCCAGTGTTTGAAATCCCTTCCCCTCGGACATCCAAAGGCCATGAGCCAGAAGACGAGGGTGAGGACACAGAGGGAGAGCTGAAAGAGCTGGAGAGTGGAGCAGAGGAGAGCGACGGAGAGCGAACCCCCAGCCCGAGGGTTCCAGAGCTCAGGCGGTCCACAGACAGCTTTTTGGACGCCCACTCACAGGACTGCATAGCCAGGAAACTTGAGAGGCTCGAGTCCGAGGAGGACTCTGTGGGCTGGGGAGCCGCAGACTGTGGTACCGAAGCCGGCTTTCGTAGGCATTGTTTGACGTCTATTTATAGACCGTTCGTGGACAAAGCTCTGAAGCAGATGGGGCTGAGGAAGCTGATTTTACGACTTCACAAGCTGATGCACGGCTCGCTGCAAAGGGCTCGTGTAGCTCTGCTGAAGAGCGACCATCCAGTGGAGGTAGGTTTCGGCAGGTGCTGTGCCGTGATGGCATGTCTTTAATCCCACTTACTGTGTGTAGATTGATCACATGGACTTTAATAGTCTTGCCATGACAAGGCACAAATGGCAGATACAAGTTGCATATATAAATATTGCCGTAGAGTATTATGGTAAGGGGAATCTATGAACAGCGCATCTGGGTTTAATGAACGATGTACACGGTGGCATGTTCATGGAAGACAACCATATAAATAGCATCTGGAGAATGATGAACTGGGGTGTAAAGTGTGGAGCTGGTCCTGGGTGACCACAAGCTGCAGCTAAGTCAGTAATAAAGTTGGCGTCATAGACAAGTATTTCAAAATGGACATGGCCTCCAGAGTCACAGATCAACCACTTACTCATTCCTCCTAGTCCTGAGGGGCCTTGTGCATGGTAGGCAGGTGCTCCACCACTGGACTAGATCTCTTCACTCATTCGTTCATTCATTCATTTGTTCGTTCGTCCATCCATCCATCCATCCATCCATCCATCCATCCATCCATCCATCCATTCCTCCTAGTCCTGAGGGGCCTTGTGCATGATAGGCAGGTGCTCCACCACTGGACTGGATCTCTTTACTCGTTCGTTCGTTCGTTCGTCCGTCCATCCATCCATCCATCCATTCCTCCTAGTCCTGAGGGGCCTTGTGCATGGTAGGCAGGCGCTCCACCACTGGACTGGATCTCTTTACTCGTTCGTTCGTTCGTCCGTCCATCCATCCATCCATCCATCCATCCATCCATCCATCCTAGTCCTGAGGGGCCTTGTGCATGGTAGGCAGGCGCTTCACCACTGGACTGGATCTCTAGCTCTTTGAATTCTTTGAGAAAGCTTGTTCTGGCCTGGGAGATAGCTGAATGCTAAGCCCTGGGTCTGATCTTGGTCTCTAGCATGGCAAAACAACAAAAACCAAACACCAGAGGTCTCCAAACCAGAAATGGAAACAGCTTGCCACTGTACTGTGGAGAAAGCCCAGTTTTGGTTACTGGAATTTTAAAATGATGCAAGTTAGAAATGTAAAGATTCCCCAAAGAGGAAAGTCTGTACTACTTGTCAAGGCTAACATGCTCAGTGCAGCCAAGTGGACTTGGTCATTCTGTTTATCTTTCACCGTGTTGGGAGTTTTTGAGAGGAGCACGTTCAGGAAGTAGGTTATAATTTGATATTGAAAGCTTGACACTTTAGAAGTTCCTTACTGTTCAGGGTAGTAAAATTAAAAAGGGCATGTTGTGGGGCACTGACCTAGAGAGTCCAAAACAGAATGAGTAGTTTTTCTCTCTTGAGTTCGCGTGTACACATGGCTGACAGCAAAAGTTCTCCGTCCTCTGAGATTCCAAATTCCTGGGTTAGTTGGTGAGTCCAGCTCTAGAAGCCATATGTGTATATACGTACCACTTTAATTTTTTTAAGATTCAGTTTATTGTATAATCTGGCTCGGAGTCAGAAATGGTAGAAGGCATTTCCATAAGGCAGAAGACAGCTGAGGAGAACTCAGGTTTTTGCAAGCTTTGTGTTTGCATCCCCACGGTCAGTCAAGCACTCACATACGCAGCAAACCAAGGTTTTTTCCTTTTCATACACGAATTGCTATGATAAGATTTCATTGTGTAGATTTCACAGAGCAAAGCTGTAGATGTAAAATGAGGATTTTCTGCTGATTTCATGTGGTTAATTCTATACTTTAGGAATTTGTCTACAGAGGCATCAAGATATGTGTGACAAGGCAGGGTCAATTTTTAAAAAATTATTTTTAATTAAAAAGTGGTAGTTTTGAGGTGATACAATGACAAAGTCTGTAATGAGAATTACCTGCAGACAGCTGAAGCAGGAAGCTTCCCTGTTTCAGTCAGGTTCCTACAGTGTCAGTCAGTCAAAGAGTCATAGGTATGACTGGAGCCCTGCAGCAGAGGCTAGCCACACTGACAGGCAAGGAGGTCATGAAGTTACGGTTAACCTGGTGTGAAAGGAAGTTTGTATTCACCCTACTTTAGGAACACAATGCCTGTAAGTGGAGGTCTGCATGCCTGTGTGCTATGTACATGTGTGAACTGTGTGCTGTGCATACTTGTGTTTATGTGTGTGTACACACTCTCATCCTGAGTTTACTCTGTCTTAGTCATGTTACTAAGTCTTTCTGGGAAAGAGCCAGAATTGTTTTCAAGGCTCCAGGACAATTTCATTAAAGTTTCAAAGAAAAACCCCAGGGTAGGCCAGCTGTGAGTCTCAGCAGCTGCCTAGAGAAGGAAGATGGAGCAGAGAAAAGGGACGGATGAATCACCAGAGTCAAGCTGGCATGGAGGTCAGCGGCCTGGGGAGAGAGGAGCCCAGCGGGTGAGGGAAGCAGGCTGAGAAGAGAGAGCAAGAGGAACAGAAAGGTTGCACTCTGCTAAGCTACCAGAAGTGGGCTGCCTGTGGGGCTGGCGAGCAGCTCCCAGAGCCCAGTTTTAAAGTCCAGTAGCCAGGCCCCGTCTCCAGAGTGACTCCTCACCACTGACTCAGTCTTTGTGATCCTCAGACTTGTGTCTGGGAAATGCATGTAATAATGCCTCCCTGTCTACCCACGTGTAGTTGAGGCCTCAAAAGATATCTGTGTATGTGCTAAAACCTGTATGTGTTGGTCACAAACTCCTTTATTTTTAGGATTATTGTTACGTTATTATTATTATTTTTTCCTCTATCAAAGCGAAGTGTAAATGACTGTGGACTTCTCTTTATTTTTAAAATGTTATTTTCCCTTTAGTCTCTTCAAATAATGGTCCCTCTGGAGGCGTTTGAGGCCTGGGGTGAAATGCTCTTGTGGCAGTGAGGCTGACCCCTATTACTTGCAGTACAAGCCTGGGCGGCCCTGCGTCAGTATTGGCGGCCTTCCAGACTGACCCTGCTGCAGACAGGGCAGAGCGTGCCTATGATTGTGTCCCGTCTTTGTGGTTGCTGGGCTGATGCCATTGAAGGATTTTATAGGAAAGAAATAACATTTATGTGTGATATTTGTGTTTTTCTTGTGTATGGCTTTATATCTTTCTTCGTTTTCACTAAATTGCTTGTAACCAGTTTTGTAAATAACATTTAATAACCCTCTGGAAGCATGTTCTAAAAAACACTTTTCCTCTAAAGCTTAATTGTATTTATTGTTTAAAAGAATGGCAAACTAGGAATGTTCTGAGCCTGCTTGCATTTGTTTTAGTACCGAGAACAGCATCCATGTTAATGGCCTGTGTGAACTCCGTGATTGTTGCTAGCTGCGGCTGCAGACTGACCTTCCCAGGACGCACCCTGACCTCACAGGCACGCTCCAGTTAGTGCATGGGTTGATTGTCAGAGTTCACATGTAAGGCACTTGTTTGCGATCTCAAAGAGTGTTCTCTGAGAGGCTCTCAGGTTGTCACACAAAACGCATGGAAGCTTGTATGATAGATTCATAATGCCGGCAGCATCCCCCCGAAGCCAGGACAGGGTCACGGAAGAGGGAGAACCTGGATGAGGCTCTAGTCTTCCCTCCTGTGTACCTCGAGCTGGCCTGAGGTCTTTGTGGCTTCCTTGTTTATCCCCTGGTTCTCTTGCTCCTTTGTGGTGGAGCCTGCTCGGCTCTCAGGGGCCTCTGCTTCCTCTCACCTTGCCGTGATCCAAATTCCCGACTGCCTGGTGGCCATTTCCAAATAGCAGGCCGGGCTCCCTGAGAGAGAGAGTGTGTGTGTGTGTGTGTGTGTGTGTGTGTGTGTGTGTACGTGCACAGTGCTTCCAGTCTTGATGCCTGCCCGCCCACCTTTCTGTGGACACTGCCTGTGAGTACAGTGACTGCGGCACATGGGCCTGTGGATACTTGTCCATCTACCTAAGGCAGGGACAAGGCCCTTGCTGTCATGCTAGCATGGCACCACCTCTTTGCTCCGTATTTTAGCTTTTTTTCTCTCCTGGTGACAACATGCCTAGTGTACCTGTGCTCCTTTACCCTGTGGGGACTAAACCCAGAGTCACCACGTAGGGTTCAAGTATTTCCCTTTGCTATTGTTTTTTTGTAGTGCACTTTCCCAGCGCTCCTCAGGCAGATTATATTTATTTTCCTATAGTATATTAGATACTAACCCTACTTGGCTGCATTTGGTATCTTACCACAAATACTGAGAAAGTGCTCGGTTACTGTCTTAATTACTTTCTTAGATTAGAAATTATCGTGTAATTATATGTGTCATGGCCAATAAAATACTGTTTGTCTTTGGCGGTTAAGCACTGTGCCAGTCTGTCCTGGAACCCGGGACACCGAGGAGGCTGCCTTTTCTTTATGTTTAGAGTGGATACAGCATCGGGGGCCAGGCTGCCACTTCGTCTTCCCAGGTGCCAGACTTTAAAACATGCCTGGTTTCCAAGCCTGGCTATACCTGAAGAGCCACCTCTGCCTGTCCTGGCTTTTCGTAGCAGCCAGGCTAGCCCGGTGCAGGTCTGAGTGAACCACTGCAAGTACCCGGGAGGCTGCGGTGATCCTCTCGCTGCCATTCAGTGCCTCACATGCTACTGGGAAGCTGCCCTGGCAGGGTAACTTGTTTGCTCCCGTTCTTGCCTGTCTGATTTCCTAAGTAAAGTTACAAGAAGTTTGAGTGACAGCCTGGAAGCACATACTCGCTCATTTGCCAAGAGGTTTTCTGTTTTAAAACAGATTTACATGGGGGAGGCTGTGCGGCATGGATCCACAGCTGTGAGCCAGCCGGATCTGACCTCACAGTAAGATTGGAGGGATGGAAGTCTAGGGGAGAGCAGGATCCCATGGTAACAGCACAGCAGCAGCAAGGAGAGAGCCAGAAGCAGCCTGCACCTGAGGAGAAGGAGGGTCAAGGAACTTGGTCCAGGGCGCGCGCCATATGCAGCAGCACCAGGATAGGAACCCAGCAGCCTGGCTAAGCCATGCCTGCACTTGGCAATACTGTACTGACTCCTAGAGTTAATGTCTTGTCTCACACGTTTTTAAAGATAATATACCTATCATATACACATATAATACTACTTTTCAACTTAGTGGCTAATTTTTTAAATGGGAGGAGTTCATCTGCAACTCTGGGTTAGGGGTTTCCCTTGGAATAACCAGGGTTGTTGATTCTGGGCCTCCTTCCCACACAGACTGCTGACTGGAGCTGACCAGCAGCATAAGAGTGAGTTCACCCCAGCCCCGCCCACATCCGGTACACCCTTGCCTGCTTACCTGCTTGGCTCCCTAGAAGTTTCAGTTTGGGATGGCATCCTTAAGTAGCAAAGGAACAGATCTGAGAACTGAGGACTTATTGGTCATAGGTCTGGGGGTCATATGTTTCGTGGTGCTGGTGGGGGAGCTAGAGAAGAATCGTGGTGGGTCTTGTGGGAGTGATCACCATTAACTTACTGGTCCAGCAGCTGGCCCGGCATCCCTGGAATTAACTGGAGATAAACAGATAACTGTGCAATGGTGGATATGGCTGAGTAGCTAAGCATGCATTTGAAAGACATGCAGATTGTGAGAAACATGCTCCCTGGGGCATTCAGGCCTCCTCTTGAGAGACCAAGTCGTTTGTCAGAGATTGACCTGTGCAGAATCCCAGCACATGATTGCTACAGTCAACACAGTGTAAGACCTCACAACCGACCTTCACGGTTGGTACAGTGTGGAGGGCGTGGCCTTCACGGGTACTAGTACGCACTGAGTTTCAACTAGAAGGACAAGCCAAGCCTGGAACAGAGCCCTGGGGGGTGACTCGAGGTCAGTGGGTTAAGATGTCAGGATCCGGAGAAGCCATGGAAACCCAGCTGGGAAGTGCAGAAAGAGCCTAGGAAGTAGAGTGCACAGAACTCCAGTATGGCCCAAGGTGGCTGAGAGCCATCCTGGAGAGGGTAATCGACACAGATCGTCTAGTCGGCATCCAGGGCTTATCCAGTCAGCTAGTGAGCCCTGGAAAGTTGTAGCAGACATACAGCATAGATCTGACTTAAGATGCCTTTGCCTGCATTCGTTCCAAAGCAACGGGATGGATGGGAGACATAGCAAATAGTTTTTATTAGTCCCTTTTCAGTTTGTTCTACTTAATCTGTAGAAGGTGGACAGTGAATGGGGGAGGGTGCGGGGGAGAGAGAATGTATATATGTGTTGAGGCTAGGCAAGTAATTTATACTAAGCTATAATCCCCAGCCAGGTCTGTTTTTAAGATAAGCAGCCTGAGGGACTCTTCAGGGCTTCTAGAACCGTAGAGCCAATTAAATGACACAAAGCCAGCCTTTTTGACTTTTGAGCCCTGATCTCCCCCCCCCCCCTCGTTGAACTATGATATCTCTATGGTGACAGTCAAAATGATCTCAAGGGACAGTGTGGTTGGCATGCTTCAGGGTGCAACAAATCCTTAGGAGGGTGTCATAGGTGAATCTTGGAAATTAGGATGAGGTAGGGAAATTCCTAGAGGAGCAAGAGGCCTGGGCCAACAGCAGCATGATGGACACATGTGTGAGGGCCAGAGAGCACTGAGGAGAGATGAGGCCATCTAGGAAGGTGGGAGCTAGACCAAGGCTTTAGTTGGCAGATGGAAGGCAGCCTTGAAAGGGTTAGGGGAGTTGGTGCCTGTAGCAAACATTGGTCCCTGTAGACCCTGGCTAAGGCTATAGTCTAGATGCCATCAGGTGAGTCCCTGAGTGTGTCTTGAGCTTGGCTCCTGTATAAGGAATAATGAAAGGTCAAGATGTGAGTGGAGAACAGTGAAGGGTTCCCTAAGTGACAAGGAGGACTGGCACCGATGATACCACAGGTGCAGAATGAGCTGCAGTTAGAGATGCAGGAAGGTGAGACTTTCAGACATTGGTGACCTCACTTAATAAAAGAGGTCAAGGTTTTTTTAACATTGGTAATAGATGGAGGTGGTGGTGGTGATGGTGGTGGAGGTGGTGATGGTGGAGATTGGTGGAGATTGGTGGTGGTATGTGGAGGTAGAGGTGGTGTGTGGAGGTGGTGATGGTGGAGGTGATGGAAGTGGAAGTGATGGGAGTGGAGGTGATGGTGGAGGTGATGGTGGAGGTGATGGAAGTGGAGGTGGTGATGGTGGAGGTGATGGTGGAGGTGATGGAAGTGGAGGTGATGGAAGTGGAGGTGGTGATGGTGGAGGTGATGGTGGAGGTGATGGAGGTTACTCTGGAAGTGGTGATAGCAGAGGCTTCATAATGATGGGAGGAAGTTTCAGGTCCTCTGCTTTCTGGGGAAAAGCTTCAGAATTTGAGAGGGGACAGCTGAAGGAGAGGGGAGGACACCCAGACACACAGCAGGACCTCCAGGCACGTGAGGCGACAGGTGACTGACGGCTGCAGTGGAGAAACTGTCTTCTGCAGCATCAGGAAGTGTGACTCCAAATGAATGCAGGCTTGACTCAACTGTTTTATTTTGACAGAACAGCTGTTAAAGAGTTTTGTAATCTTGTTTTCTTGTAATTTAGCAAGTCCTTGATTTCCCAGTCTAGACATGATTGTAGATAGCGCTGTGTGTATTGTGTCCAGTGGGTTTGTTTTGAAAAGAAACTTCACGGTTCTGCCCTTGATGAAAGTGTAAGTTGGCTAACACACTGGGGGTCTGTGTAAATGTTGAATTGTTGGAGATCCTTATTGTTTTAGGACGAGAACCTTGTAGCCACATCAGCAGGTTGTAGCAAAGCCTATGACCACAGCTTCAGGCAGTGTCCCGCGCACAGTTTTAATCTGTCTTGAACTTTCGCTGCAGTTCTCTGACTTTCCAGGTCCCATGTGGGGCTCGGATTACGTGCAGTTGTCGGGGACACCTCCTTCCTCAGGGCAGAAGTGCAGCCCTGTGTCCTGGGAAGAGCTGAAGGCCATGGACCTGCCTTCCTTTGAACCCGCCTTCCTCGTGCTCTGCCGCGTCCTGCTGAACGTGATCCATGAGTGTCTGAAGCTGCGGCTGGAGCAGAGGCCTGCTGGCGAGCCTTCTCTCCTGAGCATCAAACAGGTCGGTTTCAAATGCTCATTTACACACACTGCTTGCTGCATCACTGCTGCCGCCTTCCTCTTTGTTGTGAGGATTTCCTCCCTCCGTTACTACAAACAGTGAAAAGAACATGTCGTAGTGTTTGTTTTTACTATTGCGGGGCAATCTAGAATGTTCTTTACCTATAAGAGTGCATTTCAGCTTTTTGACCATTCACTTCTTTCTGAAAAGTCTAAAAACGGGATGTGCTGTGACTGCCAGTCCATCTGTCAGTCTTGTTGACTGGTGATACTTGAGATCAGACCCAGGGCCTTACATGCCAGGTGACACTTCCCTGAGCTGTAGCTCCTGTTTATCCCTGGAAGACAGTTTAAGTCCGTCTGGGTTCTTTCTTCTTGTATTAGAGGCATGTGTAGATAGGAAAACGTCTGGGGATAGTCTGGACTTGGTGCTTGCTATGGAGCATCAACGGTAGGGCCAGCTTTTTCCTTCCGAGCTGTGAGTCTCAGGTGGGGTCTTCACTTTGTGGGGCTGTTTCAGGAGCGGCAGCGGGAAGACTGGAAGGAGTTTTATTGGACAGAGTGAAGGCTAAGGAGTATCTCTTAGGCTTTGTGCTGTTAGCATGTTGACATGAACTGTAAAGCCAAGCCTTTCAGATCCTCACAGCCACCTGCTAGAGGCCGAAGGGCTACGTGGCTCTGTGACTCACAAGACAGTGAGTGCCATTGAAGACAGACAGCTCAATCAGGTCCCACAGCAGGTCCAGATGGGGTTTGTGTCTGTTTGGTCAAGGGTAGACCAGGGTGACTAATGGGTCATTTGGAGTGGGCCCATGCACATGCACTCCAGTTGACACAGCACCAGCCAGAGCGGTTTCCACATTAGCCCCGCCTCCTTCTCACTGTCTTCCCTGCTGTCTTCCTGGTCTGCCTGGCCATAGTTTATCCTGTTCTATGTACCGCAGTAGGCAACCATGCTAGTCAGATACCTATCCCCATTCCTCATCAGATACTTCAGCCACAACCCTGTGAGACAGGGTGGAATCCCCTTCGCTAACAGGCTCTTGTGGTGTTAAATAACTATTTATGTGAAAACACTTCAGTGACCAACAGTAGTATTTCAGAGAAAAGACTTTTCTGTTAGGAAGATTCAAGGAGCAATAGTAAACACCTGCCTGGATGTGATACAGGAAAGGAGACACAGACACTGTTAGGAGATTTGCCTTGTAGGTCTAGTTCTTGCACCATGATAATTTTTAAAAAAAAACGTTTATGGGCTTCTGTCTGCAAAAAGCAATCTAGGTCTTGTTTTAGACAAATTGGGAAAGGCATAGGAAATAACACAAATTAAAAATAGTCCCCATTCTCCTGGCACCCAAGAGATGGCCACAGAGCATGTGTGTTTCCATTCAGCTATCTGTCTTGCACATGTACACTTCCTACACATAGCAGTATGAGAGTGAGTCGGTGTGTGTATGTTGTACATGTGTGTGTTTTTGCACACACATGTAAATCTTCCCACTTTTCTCTCAGTACTCTCTCAAAACAAGACTTTACACGGCCACAGTGCTCCCCAGGAATGCATACACGCTTGTGGGTAAGTCTTAGCTGAAGCTCTGATGAATGCCTGGGCACAAGCGTAGTGGTAAGTAGCGAAGTGCCCATTTTAGAATCTGGAAAGCTGCAGCCTTTGCTTGCTAGCCACTGCCCTGCGGCTGCTGCCTCTGGAAGTAAGTCAGTGTGACTGTGTGGGTCTGTCCTTAGTCCTGGGACTGTAGAGGGTGTTGTGTCCCAGCTCTGATAATGCAAGGGGCCTTCTAGGTTGCCTCACCTCTGTCTGTCTTCTTCCACACCTCACCTGCTATGCCAGTATATTGCTGTTTTTACCTTCCTTTCCCCCTGTCCTTGAGTTCTGATTTCATCAGCGTTGGCTTGGTCTGCAGCTTTTGGTAGTAGATGAAGCCACACCCCGAAGAAGGTAAACTAGGCTACATTTTTGGTAGTAGGTGAATCACACCCCACAGAAGGTAAACTATGATGCATTACTCAGAAGCCACCATTTTCTGTGGTTCGTTATTCAAATCTTGGTTTTGGTTAAAATTCCTATTTCATAAGATTTTTTTTTTCCCTCTCCTACCTCTTGTCTTACGGTATGCATGGGTAAAAGTGGCCTTACTAAGTGAGATTTGTTTTCAGTATGAATTTATTTGTAGGTTACATTCTAGCAAACAGTGGCTGCTGTGGGATTCTTCACTGTGTGCTCATGTGTGACAGATGGCTGAACTGCCACACACAACAAGCTTCTTGGGAGTCAGACTGTTTCAGGTTCCTCACAGCAAGATCCCTCCGGGGCTTTTGTGGGGGAATTTGTGAGGACTGACAGTCTGTGTGGCCAGGGTGTGCGGGTGACCGCTGTGTCTTGCGTGTGTGCTCTCTTGCAGCTAGTGCGCGAGTGTAAAGAGGTCCTGAAGGGGGGGCTGCTGATGAAGCAGTACTACCAGTTCATGCTGCAGGAGGTTCTGGACGGCCTGGAGAAGACCGACTGCAACATGGATGCTTTTGAGGAGGACCTGCAGAAGATGCTCATGGTAAGCGGGGGGGGGGTGGGGGTGGGGTGGGGGGGGGGTGGGGGGGCAGGGGGCGCTTCTTGGGCTGTGTGCAGGTGGTTGGTGTGGCAATCCCACCTGCTTCCGTCTGTGACATCTTAAAAAGTTCTCAGTGATTTTTAAATTGACATTTTGGACTAGCCTTAACCCAGTCCATTGCTTATTTATAGGATAGTTCATCTTACATTAGAAAAAGGGATAAAATTGGATCTTACTTCGTCTAACCTCCCGAACAGTGGCCCTTTTATAATTCCTGAGATGGGTGCTGGGCGCCTTGCGTAGCTCAGGAAATACTGGAGTAAAGGCGACCATCGCTGGTGGGGACTGGCCACGAGAACTCCTTCCTTTCCTACATGTCCAGGGCTGTGGATGTCTGCTGAGCCTGGGACCCCTCAGCTACAGACATGTCCACAGAGTACTTCATCTCAGAGATGGCTCAGGCCTCTTTGCAGAACCAGCCCATTCAAGGACTTACCAGTGACTTGATTGGTCAGAGCAGGCTGGGTTTTATTTCTTCACAGACCCCATTTCAAACTTGTTGTCTTAGTTAAGATTTTTATTGCTGTGAGGAGACGCCATGACCACGGCAACTCTTGTAAGGAAAACACTTATTTGGGGGTGGCTCACTTCCAGTTTCAGAGGTTCAGTCCATCATCTGTGGTGGCATGCAGGCAGATAGGGTGCTGGAGCTGAGATTGCTACATCTTGCAGGCAACAGGAAGTCAACTGATAGTCGCACTGAGGGAAAGCTTGAGCCAAAGAGACCTCAAAGCCCACCCCCACAGTGACAGACTTCCTTCAGCAAGGCCACCCCTCCCAATAGTGCAATCCCTTTGGGTGCCGTTCCTTTCAAATCACTACACTTGTCCTGCGTTTCTAACCTCGGGGCTGCCCACACTGTTCTCTCCTGCCAGAATTCACCTCCTCGTCTGCCCACTTAGACTTACTTTCGGCTTGTATTTTTCTCCAGTTACTGACAATCTGGCCTTTGCACCTACCTTTGTCCTTACCTTCTTTGAGCTCTCTCAGCAGTTAGACATGTGCTATAGCATAACATTTAAACAGACTGGTGGGCCAAAGCATCATGAACGGGGGCTGTAACTTGGAATTCCTCTGTGTCGCACGTGGTGTGGTAGAGTTCCTATATAGGGAGAGCAAGTTAGATCTGTAGGGATCCTTAGGTTGCATCAGATAACTTCAGGTGACGGTGCTTGCTGTGTCCTGCCTTGCAGACTGTAGCACCCTGGGGAGCACCCCACTTTCTGGGCTGCCAGAGGGGGAAACACCTTGCCGGCCAAGTGCAAGTCTGTATGAGAGAGAGCCCAGGAGGTTTCACTCAGTCCATTTTTCCCAGACTGTCGTAGAGCTTTTGAGTTATCTGCACAGGGTGGGAATTCATATGCTGAGTGGCCTCCCGTCCTCGGGAGACAAGGGAGGTGGTGGGCAGAGGGACTTACAGTAGCTGGCGTACCCTGAGAAACAGTTTGGTTGAAATGGTCTGGAGAGAGCACATGAAGGCCCGAGTGTGTAAACTGGCTACATCCGAAATGGCGTAGACTGCATCTGTCGGAGAGTTTTAATGACGGGGAAGCTGTGGTAGGCGGCGACACACAAAGCACCTTTGGAAAGACACATTGTTCTTTGCTTCTGAGACTCTCTTTGATGGCTTCCAGAGGCGCATTTAGTGCCCTTTGCCTTGGAATGGTGGGGACATAGAATGGTAAGCCACACTCCCCTTTCCTGTCCTTGGGGTATCTGTGCCCCGGGCTGAGAAGAGAACCTTGCAACAGTTGTAGGAAAGTGTGGGGGACCCATTCCCACTTTCCCCCTCAAGGTACTCTTGAGTACGGAGAAGTGAGAAACATTTAGGTAGAAATGTAGAGGAGAGAGACAGATAGAAACACAGGCTGGCCTCGGGAGGGCCTGAGTCAAAACCTACCAGCCCCTTCTGTCTCCTTTAAAGGGCTGTTTATAGAAATGCCAAGGGGTGGAGCAAAAGACCTCCCCCTTGCTAGATCAAAGCATGGCACATGACATAGCCAAGTGCAGACCCTTCCAAACACCTGGTAACCACGCATGTGGTCAGTCATCCCCTCGTGCAGCCCTGCTGTGTAAAGCGAGCCCAGATCTCACTAGGAAACCTCTGTGGACCCCAAAAGGAAAATACAGTGTTCTGCTTTGCTTTGCTGCCCATAGCTTGTCTGAGTCAGAATGTAGCATCTTGTATGTCTCATTGTATGTTGGAAGGATGGGGCAAGGGGCATGCTTTGAGGACTGAGGATCCCAGAAAGCATTAGTGTTTCTGTTGAGATGAACAGGTAGATTGGGTCCTGGCAGGTACTCAGATCATGTTTGCCACACAACACGCCCATCTCCTGAAACTCACCACACAGAGGAAAGAAAGAAAATTCCATGCTCAGAAAGGAGGAAACGGGCCCCAGTGGTGTTCTCCCCCTCCATAACAGAACAGCTGTTCATTTGTCTTCTCGTGCAGATGGCATTGTAGACAGGGCTGTGATGCTTCCTCCTGTGGATTGACGGCTATGATGTCTGGTGGGGCAGCACTGAAGATCCTCACAGGCCAAAGCTGCCGCAGTGGACTGTCTCGGTCAGCCTGCCCCCTGAACTTGGCCATAGTGGAGGGTTGAGAATCAGCTGATTACCATGTCCAAAGTCAGACTCAGGGCGTCACTGGGCATTACAGCATCTACTTAAAAAGAAACAGGGTGAACGCTCACCTCCAACTCCACTGATGTGTCTTGGTGAGATTTGGAGGTAGTACCTATACAGATGCAGTTGAAGTCAGAGGACAACTTGCCAGAGTCAATTCTGTCATGTGGCCAGTGTTGAGCCATCTTGCTGGCCCACTTTTCCCTTTTAACTTTCTCTAATTAAAAAAAATTAACATACAAAGTAATGGATTTCATCATCATGACATTTTACCCAAACTGTGTTGTTTTCTGAGACCAGATTTCTTATAACCCAGACTGGCCTCAGACTTGATATCCTGTGGTAATCTTGAGCTTCTGATCCTCCTGCCTCCACCTCCTGAGTACTAGGATTTGAGACCAGGTCCAGTTTTGTGTGGTTCTAGGGAACCAGCCCAGAGCTCTGAGCACGGTAGGGGCATCATAGCTTCTAATTGCTGATTCTCAGACCTCACTCCCCTCCTCTCTTCTTCCCTTGCTGCTACCTTGTGTGCAGAGTTCTCACACTGACCCGAAGACAGCCATGTAGTTGGAGTTTTCCTGTGTGCACCCAGCTCCTGCAGCCACTCAGACCCAAGTCAACACACAGAGACTTATATTCCTTATAAACTGTATGGCCATAGCAGGCTTCTTGCTATCTAGTTCTTATATCTTAGATTAACCCATTTCTGTTCATCTACGTGTTGCCTTTACATGTTGTTCCCTGGATGGCAGGCTGGCATCTCCTGACTTAGCCTTCTACTTCCCAGCATTCTCTTCTCTGCTTGTCCCACCTGTCCTATACTTCCTGCCTGGCTACTGGTCAATCAGCATTTTATTTATCAATCAGAGCGACACATTCACAGCATCCCCAGCACAGCCAAGGTCTGAATTCAGTAGGTGACAGTGTAAAGGACCTCATGGGGAGGTGGTGACACAGATCTTAAAGGCAGAGTGAAGCCCTTGCTGTGTGCTCAGGGCTTGAGTTCTGCATTTACGAGTAAGGGTATGGAAGAGTGGTTGTTATAAAGAACAGTGGAGACAGGGGGACACCAACTCTCTGCTGACCTTGAGCAGACTGAGAGGGTGGAGCCAGCTTGCAAGGATGCCTCTAGAAGTGAAAGGACGGTCTTTGGCCTGGCCTGGGTAAGACAGTGTGGGATCCATGAAAGCTGGGTTCTTGTGCACAGCTCCAGTCATAGTGATCCTGAGCCAGCAGGGTCCTGGGCCACAGGCTGGAGAGTGCAGGATGCAGAGCATTCAAAGACAGAACAGAAAACTGCCTGGAAATACATAATAGTCTCACAGTCTGCTGCCTAGAGGGTATTCCTGAATCTCGGGGGGTGGGGTGGGTAACAGTGAGCTCTTAAGATATAGCCCGGTTTAAAAACAAAACAAACAGCACCCCCGTCCCCCATGGAACTTAAGGATAAAGCATCCTGTAAACTTCAGAGTGGACAGTAAGTTGTTCAGGGGTGATGTGCACCCTGGTGACCTCAGTGAGAGGCTGAGGCTGGAGAAGCATGAGTTCAAATCTAGCCTGGGCTACATAGCAAAGCTGTTTCAGGGAAAGGAAGACATGGAGGAAACAGGGAGGGGCAAGGGAAGAGAGAGGTCACCTTAGGGAGTGGCGGTGTTTCTTCATGACAGCACCACACCGAGTGATGGAAGGCGGGGTTGTGTCTTCACAGCTCTGACGCCGGGAACGCATGGTCGAATCTCTTCTACTTGGTCGGCCCATCCATAGGTCAGCAAATATACCAGTGGCGTGTTCGGCCGTGGCCTTTCTCCCAGAGCCTGTTCAGAGGAAGACCACGGTCTTAGCGGCTTCTCTTGCCCTGGAATGAAATACTACTGGCAAAGCAACTTGAGAAAAGGCTTTCTGTGGCTCCCTGGCCACAGATCCAGTCCTCGTGGCTGGGATGCCGAGGTGGCAGGGCTTGAAGCAGCTGCTGACGTCTGAGTCGCAGCAAGGAAGCAGAGCACAGTGAACACGCTGCTTGCTCAGCTCTCTCTGCCTTTACACAGTCAGAACCCCAGCCGGGGAACGGCGCCCCCCCCCCCCATGGTGCCCTGGTCTTCCTACCTCAGTTAACACAAACAAGGTAATCCTCCACAGGCGTGCCAGAGGCCCGTCCCCTGGATGTTTGTAGAGATTCTGTCAAGTAGACGATTAATACTAACCATCACACACCAACAGGGAAGTCAAGGTGGGAATTTAGGAATAAATAAGCTGTTGAGGCACACGGAATGGGTTTAGTCTCAACCTCGGATCACCTGGACATTTTGACTGTGTCACAATTTGTATGTTATCGGCCTTGGAAAGTTCATGTCATAGATTTGGGCATCAAGAAGGGTTGGTGGGACGTGTGCTAATAATAAATTCTCTCCAGCTAAAATAATCAGTGAATCAAAACACTAACCTCTCCAAGGAACCGTGTCCATGTTCATGATAAAAGTTTTTAAGCGCTATTTTTTTTTAACATTATTGTACTTTCCTGCATTTTGTGGCTATTTAAGTTACTTTGCAGGAGTCTAAAAGGTTGTGAATGTGTTGTTGCTGAAGACTCTTGCAGCTGAAGAAGAGTCCTTGTTTAGACATCAGTTGGCTGTGGTGTGGTCTTGCTCCATGGCCCCTCCTCTTTCTCACCCTTCTGGTTTATGCTGTGTTGATATAGGTCACGTTATAGGTTGCTGGGTTCTCTGAAACATGTCCTTTTATGTTTTTGTTTTAAGGTGTATTTTGATTACATGAGAAGCTGGATCCAAATGCTACAGCAGTTACCTCAGGCTTCCCATAGCTTAAAGAATCTGTTAGAAGAAGAATGGAATTTCACCAAAGAAATAACTCATTACATCCGAGGAGGAGAAGCGCAGGCCGGAAAGCTTTTCTGGTAGGAACCTTGTGCTCGGGAATACCTTCCTTCCTCCCCCCTCCTCTGGTAGGCCTACCTGTCTGTGTGCGCAGTGGTTCTCACCTGGCTGGGTTTGACCTCTTCAGGGCACTCACAGTGTTTGGAGACTGGTTTCCTCAGCTTGGTGGGGAGGTGGGGGCGCCGCTAGCATGTGGGCCGTCGAGGGCAGAGTGCTTCGGCTCCCCTGCAGGCACGGGGCAGCAACAGAATGCTCTGCTCCAAATGTGGGTCCTGAGTCAGCCTCTGGCCCTTGTTTTGTTGTTGTTAATAAAAGGGTGGAGACTTTGGGTCCCAGAAGGGGAGAAGAGACCCGTGTGTTTGAGCTTGGTGGGGACGCCCGGAACCCGAGTCTTTAGTTTTCATTGAGCGTGGTTTGGAAGTGGAATCGAATTGTCTCTCTTCATAAACTCCTTCCACACAGTGGGGGGGTAGGAGTGGGACTCAGGCCACTTGTCTGCTCATTCAGGAAAATGAGCATCTCCTGGTCAGGCCCTCTGTAACCTCTGACAGGCTTCCTGAACTCTGACACTTGGATGCAGGATGAGGCCATGGGCTTTGTAGACCCACCGCCTATGTGCTGCTGTGCCATGCCTCCACTTCTTCCTCTTTTACTGCTTTTGCCTCTTCCTGTGAGGCCTGTGAACTGGCTGAGGTGTGCATCCCTCCCTGTGGGGCCTATGTGCTGGCTGAGGTGTGCATCCCTCCCTGTGTGCTGGCTCAGGTGTGCATCCCTCCCTGTGTGCTGGCTCAGGTGTGCATCCCTCCCTGTGTACTGGCTGAGGTATGCATCCCTCCCTGTGGGGCCTGTGAACTGGCTGAGGTGTGCATCCCTCCCTGTGGGGCCTATGTGCTGGCTGAGGTGTGCATCCCTCCCTGTGTGCTGGCTGAGGTGTGCATCCCTCCCTGTGGGGCCTGTGCTCTGGCTGAGGTGTGCATCCCTCCCTGTGGGGCCTGTGCACTGGCTGAGGTGTACATCCCTCCCTGTGGGGCATGTACACAAGCTCAGGTGTGCATCCCTCCCTGTAGGGCCTGTGAACTAGCTGAGGTGTGCATCACTAACTGTTGCGCTCTTTTGGTATCAGAATTTTGTGTCTTTTTAAAAGTTTTTTTGGTGTCTCAGAAGTATGTGCCATTTCCCACATGGATCTCAATCCCTATACTGCATCTTCATCTTGAGTGAGCAGTGAGCTTGCTGGATCCCCAGTCCTGGGCTGTGGTGGTTTCCCTTGTGTTTTTGTCTCCAGGCTTATAGAGTCCCACTTAGTGTCAGTCTGTCCTGATGTTCAGGGTCACTGTGCTCCAGTCACTGCTGTGCCTTCGTCTCTGCTTGTCCTTCACGTTCCCAGAAGCCACCTCTGGACATTGTTGGTAATTTCTTTGCTCTTTGGCTCTTTTTGGGGGCCCACCACCCAGCTCCCAAATAAATCACACGTGGAGGTGTATTCTTCTTTATAAATGCTTAGCCAGGCAGTGGTGGTGTACACCTTTAATCCCAGCACTCGGGAGACAGAGGCAGGTGAATCTCTGTGAGTTTGAGGCCAGCCTGGTCTACAGTGAGTTCTAGGACAGCCAGGGCTGTTAAACAGAGAAGCCCTGTCTTGAAAAACCAAAAAAATATACATACATACATATGTATATGTATATATGTGTGGTGTGTGTGTGTGTGTGTGTGTGTGTGTGTGTGTGCGTGCACTCAGCCTTAGCTTGGCTTGTTTCTAGCCAGCTTTTCTTAAATTAGCCCCGTTACCTTTTGCCGCTGGGCTTTTACCCTTTCCTATTTCTGTGCACCTTTTTTTACTTTCTACTCCATGATTTGCTGTGTAGCTGGGTGGCTCGCCCCTAGTGTCATCTTCCTTATCCTGCTCCTCCATCTTCCCAGATTTCTCCTCCTATTTACTCTCTCTGCCTGCCAGCCCCTCTCATCCTTTCTCCTGCCCACCTATTGGCTGTTCAGCTCTTTATTAGACCAATCAGGTGTCTTAAAAGTATCACAGCTTCACAGAGTTAAACAGATGCACCATAAAAGAATGCAACACACCTTTGCGTCATTAAAACAAATATCCTGCAGCATAAACAAATGTAGCACATCTTAAAATTATATTCCACAGCACTGGACCTTGCCTTTGTGCCCCTTGTTCTGAGAACAGCCCCCAGGGCTCTGAGGCTGCCCTCCCTACACTGGTCTAGCTCGGCGCTCTTCCCGCGCCCCGCCTTGGAGCCATCATTTCCACTCCAGGTTCAGGCAGCGTGGAACCACCCCAGCTCCTCCTCAGCTGTCCAGGCACTCCTCGGTTTTGCTTTTGGATGCCCCTGAGAATGTGGCATGGGCTGGATTTCCTTTCCCTGTTCCACCCCCCTGTGTACTTGACCATTCCTCCTGGACGCAGCTCTGTCTCCCTGCCTGCCCAGATCCCCAGACTTACCCTCAGCACCAGCTGCACACTGCTCCTGTTAAGTCTGTCAGTCAGACCATCTCCCGGGGACACTCAGCAGCTCCCCGTCAGCAAGAACGCCTAAGCAGTGGGTGATGGGGCTTCATACAGTCAGCCTTGTCATCCAGCGTGTGTCCTCACCTCCTGGACTCCACACTGTGCACCACAGCCGCCCCTTCTGAGCTCGCAGGCTGTGCAGGTGGAGCTCGCTACCCCACATGGACCACTTGTCCCCATTGTTTCCATGACTGACTCATTTCCCTACTTCTGCAGATCTTTACCTTCCTATCATATTTAGAAGTTCTTACCCACAAACACTTAGGATTTCATTTTTTGCTTATTTTTTTTTCCAGCCGGTAGAGGGCTTTTTGTCTCTTAAGTTCACTGCTGCTTCTGTATAAGAGGAGCTCAGTAGCTTTTAAATAAATGCATCCTGATGCTTTGTATGATATTCTTAAAATCCTTTTCTGATCAAATCTCCCCCCCCCACACTCATGAATTTTAAAGCCCATCTGCTTTGATGGCCATGTGATTAAACTAGTTAGCATGATAGCCAGGCCCTCCAGAGCACAGCCTGACCCCATTTGTTTCTGGGGTCTTGCCAGGCTTTGCAGCACGAACATCTCTGCCCCTTTCAGGTCAGATGCTATCCTTTCCCCGTGTACCTCATGCTTGACATACTTCATACCTGATCCAGCTCCTTCTTCCCCTGAAGATCCATCTGCTCCCCCTTGGATGGCCCTGCTGACATTCAGCTTTGCCTGGATTAGGGCTTTCTGCCAGAAGAGGCTTTGCTTTCAGCTAGGTTTGGTCTCCTCCTCTGATACCCTGTGTTCCCCATCATTGGATGGTTGCTAGGTTTGGTCTTCTTCTCTGATACCCTGTGTTCCCCATCGTTGGATGGTTGCTAGGTTTGGTCTCCTCATCTGGTACCCTGAGTTCCTGTCGTTTGATGGTTGCATACTTATTCTCTTTCCCTGGGTCATCTGTGTCCTTGATAGTGTGAAGGCTTACCACATAATTTACCTTGTTCTGTGTGTTTAAATTGTCTGTTCATTGACAAGGTTCAGGTGTGGAGTGTTTGTGCTCAACAGCTGTGAGAGCTAACCTCCAGGGAAGTTTAACACCAGCTGTGTTTCAGGAGTTTGCTCTCCAGCTTATCTACCATCTTGAACATCTAGGCAATAACATTGTGTAATCACATGGCTACCACATACAGTTTACTGCTATGGTTTATACTCAGTGCTATGCAATAGAACAGAGATGGGTTGTGCTATCCTCTAGGTTTCTGTGTTTCTCATTAGTCATGTGCTGCGTGAAAACCTGTTGATTTGTAACTGTTGCGGTGACAGATGACCTTCCTTCTGCTCTGCCGTTTGTCCCCCAGTGACATTGCAGGGATGCTGTTGAAGTCCACGGGGAGCTTTCTGGAGTCTGGCCTGCAGGAGAGCTGCGCAGAGCTGTGGACCAGTGCTGATGACAACGGTGCTGCCGATGAGCTGAGGTTGGCGTCACACTGGCCTGTGTCTGTTTCTTAACTGCAGGAGTCTTACTTCCCCAGTGGGCTGCCAGAGATCTTTGTTCAGGCTGGACTGTGATGGAGGGTGTGTGTGTGTGTGTGTGTGTGTGTGTGTGTGTGTGTGTGTGTGTTCTTCTAGACAAACTTTAACATGATGAACTTATAGTGTATATTAACTGAAAATGGCTGTAGCAATACTCTGTACTCATGTTTTTCTAGACTATCTTTAAATGTTACATTTTTGTCCTGTAAACCCCTGTAGCAGTCCAAGCTGCCTTCTGATGCCATTTGGCAGATTTCTGTTGTTTATACTTGGCTCGTCCCTTCTGTCGAACATTAGGGTAAATACATGAGCCTTGGCTTCCCTGTTGAGTTCCCTTCAGTGTCATGCAGATGCTACTGAACCGTTGAAATTGCACCCACTCTGTGTGTGTGTGAGTGTGTGTGTGTGTGTGTGTGTGTGTGTGTGTGTGTGGTGAGATGTTGGGTGTAGAACCATTTTGTGGCCGTCTTATCAGGTGTATCATTGGTCAGTCTACAGGTGCATGTTCAGAGCTAGGCATTTTACTGACTGACAAAGTCTGGTGAAGAGCAGTTGGGTTTCAGAACATTTAGATAGAGATGTTCCCACCAAGGTTCTGAGCTGGTAAAACACTGATGCTGAGAAACAGGGTGAGCCTCTGTGTGGGCCTGTAGCTTTAAGTTGTGACTGTAAAGTCTGACGTGAGAATTGAAGAATCGAGGCAGTGAACTAGGTAACTGCTCTTTGCTCCCCTCATCTGCCGGGGATGTGGGAGGGCGTTGGCGTGCTACCAGGCCTGCTCCATGGTGTCCTGCCCCTGTGACCAGCTGTGGTGTCCGCACTGTACCACACAAGTCAGCATGAGCTGCCAGACGGTCCTAGGGGGACTAGTAGTCACCACACTGGGTCTGTATTTCTTTTCAATTAGTGTGAGCTCTGCAGCTCTAAGGCCTTGTCCCAGCGATGTCTAGAAAAGTAAACATACTGCTACTTGAGGGGTATTTGATGTCCCCTGTGTACACGGAATACTCAAGTGCCGTATGCAGAACTCTGAGGGTCAAGCTCTCCTCTGGTATTTTGGCCGCAATCTCAGTAACTGATTGTTCCCGTTGATGAAATCTGTGGGGGTTGCTTGTTGCTGTGCTTTGGAATTGGCTGTGTATTTGTTACTAGCTGCGACTATACTTGGGTGTCCCCAGTGTGCACTAACTGAACTTCACCCCGGCAGGAGATCTGTCATAGAGATCAGCCGAGCACTCAAGGAGCTCTTCCATGAAGCCCGGGAGAGGGCCTCCAAGGCGCTGGGCTTTGCTAAGATGCTGCGGAAGGTGAGTCCACCAGTCTGGTTGCAGCTGCCCTTTGCTCATGTGGATCTTAAAGCTGGTCCTAAAGAGACTTCTCTTCTCTGATCCTAGGACCTGGAAATAGCAGCAGAGTTTGTACTGTCTGCCTCGGTCCAAGAGCTCCTGGGCGTTCTGAAAGCAAAGCAGTATGTTAAGGTGAGCCCCCACAGTGTTCTCGGAGCCTGTGGTCTCCCCTGCATCCTAAAGAGGCTACTTGTTCATAACATCCAGAGCTAATATTCTGGGCTTCGGAGGCTGCACACTGACTGAACATGTTCCCAGAAGAACACACTTCTTCAACGCTTAACGTTTTTATAAATGGAGACAAAGAATCAACCACAGTGTATACTGTTGATTAACTTAGTTATGCATATTTAAAGTAGCGACTATAATAGTGAATGTAATATGATATTACTGGCTCTGATAGTGATTTTAGTGTTTGCCCGCAGGTCTCTGCGGTCCAGGGTCTCTGTGTGATGGTCTTTGGGTCCTTGGCATCCTAGTTATCATTGTAGTTATTTCTTAGGCCCATCTTTATATCTCTAAGTTTGAGATTTATCATTTTGGGACCTGCATATGACATGTCATTGGCAACCCTGTACCAAGTCCAGGTGTCTTAGTTAGGGTTTCTGTCATTGTGATAATACACAATGATCAGAACAACTTGGGGAGAAAGGGGTTGATTTGGCTTACACTTCCACATCACTGTTCATCCCTGTAGGAAGTCAGGGCAGAAACAGGGCAGGAACCTGGAGGCAGGAGCTGATGCAGAGGCCATGGAGGAGTATTGCTTACTGACTTATTCCCCATGGCTTTCTCAGCCTGCTTTCTTATAGATCCCAGGACCATGAGCCTAGGGATGGCCCCACCACAATCACTAATTAAGAAAATGCCTACGGTCTTGTCTGCAGCCTGATCTTACGGAGACATTTTCTTAACGGAGGCTCCCTCCTCTCCAGTGACTCCAGCTTGTGTCAGGCTGACAAACCCAGCCGGCACACTGGGAGTGTGTGACAGAGGGCTGATTCCTGTGCGGCTTGCACCCCTATCATGGCATTGTATTCCGTGTTAAGGTGACCCTTGCCTCCTGGACTCTAGCAGTGACAGGTTGTTCCAGGCACCCTCATGAACAAGGTGTTGAATGTGGGTCAGTGAAGCGGTGCCCTATGTCTGGAGAAACCTGAGTACTGTCCCCCAGTTCCCTCCCAGCCCCTCTCCCTGACTCCTTCCACCTCACTCAGCTTAGCTTGCAGCTCAGCTTGCTCCTGGGACTAATGCCTCTCTCCCACATCCTCCTCCTTGAACCTGCTTGTTTATCCACTCCTGAAGCCCACAGGCTGGTCCTGAATTCACTGTATAGCCCAGGTTTGGCTCAGACTCATGTCTTGTGAGTGCTAGGAATGCAGACATGTACCTATGCCGACCTGCTTTTAGTCTCTTGTATCTTAAGACGGGGTTATTTCCTTTCCAGGTACAGATTCCCGGGTTAGAGAATTTGCACGTGTTTGTCCCCTGACAGCCTTGCTGAGGAGAAAAGAATTATTTTGCAGTTACTCAATGCTGCCACAGGAAAGGACTGCTCAAAAGATCCAGATGAAGTCTTCATTGATGCCTTTCTGCTTCTGACCAAGCATGAGGACCGAGCCCGGGACTCAGAAGATGGCTGGGGCACCTGGGAATCACGAACTGTCAAAATCCTGCCTCAGGTGGAGACTGTCGATACCCTGAGAAGCATGCAGGTGGGTGGGCTTCCCTTGCCCGTTGTGAGGGTTAGCATGCTTTTATGAAACAGACTGTGGCAGCTTACAACTATCACCCCTAATGGGCCTGTATGGTTCACTGTGTGAATTGTTAGCATGATTGTACTAGGAGTATTCCAGTGAGTTTGAGTGTGTCAACATTCTATTGGAATGTTTGAAATAACCTGTATGCTTGATTTCTTTTAGTATTCAGTTAGCTTTAAAAGGCACCATTTCATTGATGAGTCATAATTCCGGACAGCCGAGCCCCAGAGTATCCCCTGAAGGACAGAAACAATGCTGACCTTGTTATATAGTTCTCGCTTGTACAGTGAAGGGCACCCTCCTGGGTCCCGGGCAGGTTCTGAGACTCACTGATGACTGCTGTCGGGAACCTCCTCACCTGTGTGTCCAGCTCAGGGGCAGTGAAAGCAGGTGTTCACATGCCCCTAGAGCTCTGCTGCACCAGCTACCGTCTCCTCCACGCCACCCACTGTCTCCTCCACGGCCCCCCCCTCCGTCTCCATCCCACGCCCTCCTCCCTCCACGCCCCCCCCCTCGTCTCCTCCACGCCCGCCCCTCCCGTCTCCTCCACGCCCCTCCGTTCTCCTCCACGCCCCACCGTCTCCTCCAGCCCCCTCCGTCTCCTCCCACGCCCCCCTCCGTCTCCCTTCCACGCTCCCCACCTCCCCCCGTCTCCCTCCACCCCCCATCGCGTCTCCTCTCCACGGCCCCCCCCCCCCCCCCTCTCCTCACCCACCCACCGTCTCCTCCACCCCCCCCACCGTCTCCTCCACGCCCCCCACCGTCTCCTCCACGCCCTCCCTCCGTCCACGCCCCCCCTCCGTCTCCTCACGCCCCCACCGTTCCTCCACGCCCCCTCCGTCCCTCACGCCCCCCTCCTCTCCTCCACGCCCCCCACCGTCTCCTCCACGCCCCCCCTCCGTCTCCTCCACGCCCCCTCCGTCTCCTCCCGCCTCCCCCCCTCCCCCCCGTCTCCTCCACCCCACCCCACCTCTCCTCCACGCCCCCCCCCCCGTCTCCTCCACGCCACCACCGTCTCCTCCACCCCCCCCACCGTCTCCTCCACGCCACCCACCGTCTCCTCCACCCCCCCCTCTCCTCCACACCCCCCCCCGTCTCCTCCACGCCACACCCTTCCTCCACCCCCCCCCCGTCTCCTCCACGCCCCCCCTGTCTCCTCCACACCCCCCTCCGTCTCCTCCCCGCGCCCCCCCCCTCTCCTCCACGCCCCCCTCCGTCTCCTCCACGGCCCCCCCCCCTCCGTCTCCTCCACGGCCCCCCCTCCGTCTCCTCCACGGTCCCCCCCCTCTCCTCCACGCCCCCTCCGTCTCCTCCACGCCCCCCCCCCGTCTCCTCCACCCCCCCCCCCCCCTCCGTCTCCTCCACCCCCCCTCCGTCTCCTCCACCCCCCCCGTCCCCTCCCCCCCCCCTCCGTCTCCTCCACGCCCCCTCCGTCTCCTCCACCCCCCTCCGTCTCCTCCACGCCCCCTCTGTCTCCTCCACGCCCCCCCTCCACCCCCACCACGCCTGTTCCTTGTCTTGCGCTCTCAGGCAAGCCTGCCCACTCACTAAGTCAGAAGTGTGACAGCGAGTGTAAACGTGTCCTCCCACTTCTCCAGCTAATCGCCAGCGCGGCAGCCAGACGTGTGTTCAGCACATGATCCGTCTGGCGTTCACAGGGCCGCTGCGACCGCTCGTGTTGTTGCCTTTCCTGGACAGTTGTCCTTCCTATTTGTGGTTCCCCGCTTCAAGCCCTCCCCCGCCCTCTCCAGTCCTCCAGGTGGTTTGTGGTTGGGTGGAGATCATGGCAACGTGCAGATCTGCCCTAAATACTGCAAGGACTCTCAGTCTCTTAAAGGTTAAAAATGATAGTGCCCTTTGTCTTGTCTCCTTGGGCTGCTCCAACACTCACAATCCCTGCGTGCCCACGCCCTTTCCCAGTGGAGAGTGGGCTTTTTCTTCCCTTTGATGAAGAGCCAGGTCACCAGAGCTTGCTGCCCTGGCCTGCAGGAGCTGTACCTGCAGGTGATCCTGGTCAGGTGGCTAGCTGTGACACGGTAGTCTTGAGGGTGCTGCTGTTTGAGGGTGGGGCTGCAGTTGGGCTGGGGAAGCGGCCGCTGGTCTGTTCTCAGGTCCTGTGTGGTTTTCCTTCCAGGTGGACAATCTTCTACTGGTTGTCATGGAGTCTGCTCATCTCGTAATTCAGAGAAAAGCCTTCCAGCAGTCCATTGAGGGGCTGATGACTCTTCGCCACGAGCAGACATCCAGTCAGCCGGTCATCGCCAAAGCTTTGCATCAGCTCAAGGTACTGACCATGCCATCCTTGCCTCTGGGTGTAACAGACAATGGAGATGTCACATGGTGTGAGGTGATGTCATTTGAGGGATGTGAGTGGCTGCCATTCCTCCTAGTGTGCACTTGGGTGCATGTGTATATGAAGCATTTCTTCGGTGTTCCCCGAGCTGTAGAATGGGGAAGGATGGAAAACCAGCGGTTCCCTCCCTCACCTGGTGTAGGTCTCAGGCAGGGTGGTTGTTTAGCAAAGTTACGACTGGGATCTAGGTGTCTTCCTCCTGTGAGCTTCTCTCACCTTTAGCCGTTTCCAGGCTGTGCTGCAGGTGTTCTTATTGATAATGCATGGTCAAAAAGTCCTTAGCATGTTCTTTAACACGTGGTTCAGCCGAGCCGTGGGCGGGCAGGAAAGCCTCACAGCTCTGCAGCCTCCTCTTCTGTCTTCACCGGTGTGTTAGATGCTGAGTTCTGGGGTCCTGCTTTCTCCGTAAGTGAAGCCTTTGTAGTCACAGAACTGTGGCTTCTGGGAGGTTCCCAAGTCAGTCAGTGAACGTCTGCTTTTCTTCTACCAACCCAGTTTATTTTGTTTATTGATAAACCTCTTACAAACTGTTGTCCCAGTCTAATACCAGGGCAAGGGCCTGGTGTCTTTTCTTTAGTTCAAGCCGGGGTACTCTGGAGAGCATAAGCTGTTAAATGTTGATTTTACTTGAATTTGGAGAATTCTGGCTCTGGGGCATAAACTGTCACCCTGAGAGGTCAGAGGTCAGCACCTTCTCATGGTATCTGGGAATTGCATTATGGTGCCACCTGCAGAAGAGCTGAGAGCTGAAATTAAGACTCGGTTTCTCAGCTTTTGCCTTCTTGGCACTGGGGCCAGTGATTTTGTTGTTGTTGTTGTGTGGAGTGGCAGTGGGGTGTCTCCTGTTGTGCAGGGTGGTCCGGGATGTCTTGTGTGTAGTGGGATATCTGGCAGCATCCTTGGTCTCTGCCCACCAGGTGGCAGTAGACCCTACCACCTCCTCCAGTTTTGGTGCTCTCTGGGGGTTAAGGCACAGAAGTGCCAGTGTGACAACCATTGCCGCCGGTTCAAAGACCAGAATGCAGTTAGGTACAACCACTTAGGTGGGTTGTTCTCACTGGTGTTCTGTCGGCTGCTAAAGATTGCCAAGAGTACCTCAGACAAACAGTGGTGAAGGTGGGATTTCTCGGTCACAGTTTTGATGAAGTACCTCAGTGGTCTCTGTGGTGAGCGTGGTGTCTTCCTGTGGGTGGTGCTGGGTTTGCTTCTCCTTGGCCTAATCGTGCTTTGGGACCCCTCAGAATGATGCGCTTGAGCTGTGCAACCGAGTGAGTGATGCCATTGACCGGGTGGACCACATGTTCACGCTGGAGTTCGATGCTGAGGTTGATGAGTCGGAGTCTGCCACACTGCAGCAGTACTACCGGGAAGCGATGATTCAGGGGTACAACTTCGGGTTCGAGGTAGGTACCGAACACGAGGGGACGCTGCAGTCCAGAAACTGTTTTGTGGACCACAAGAGGCGTTGTGGACTCTCTGCGACAAGTCTGACATTTATTAGAATCACTGCCTTGTCAGGGATGCCACCTCACACTGCTGTGAAGTGTCCAGAATGTCAGTTCAAACTATCACATATCGCCAGGTTTTCTTTTCTGCTCACAGCTGTCTACTCTATCTATGATACATCTACTAAAATATCTACTATATTTTAAAACTTTCTCTAAGACATATTTAATATCCTAAATGTATATTCTTAATTTAAATATGAATAAAGCATTTACCAAACTATATTTTGTGACTATATTCTGTAGTTCTGTGGGTTATTCAAAGTATATGCACTAAGTAGATTTTACTATTCACTTTTAGAAAAAGACATTTTAGGCAGATACAGCATTATTGTGTGTAGGTATTGCTAGAATGGTTTTGTTAATCTTGATAATACATGAACTCTTTTAACAGTATCATAAAGAAGTTGTTCGTTTGATGTCTGGAGAGTTCAGACAGAAGATAGGAGATAAATATATAAGCTTTGCCCGGAAATGGATGAATTACGTCCTGACCAAATGTGAGAGTGGCCGAGGCACGAGGCCCAGGTAACAGCGAGAAGCGCACTCGTTCTCACAGCGGGGACGGAGGGCTGGTAATACTTCTTCTGTGAGCCGTGTGAAATTCATAAGCAGATGATACAGCAAGAGCATTCCTTCTACCTCAGCTGCAGTCAGCACTTTTTATATGGCAGTGTGTGTATATGAAGCTTATAACTCATCATAGAGGAAAGAAAATCTTTCATGTATCCTACACAGCATGCCTCCTGAAAGGGATCTGCAGGGAAGTGTGGAAGCTGTCCCTGTCTGTAATGCTCGACAGTTGTTCCACTAGCATGAAGTGGTCACTAAAGCGTGTGAGTGAAATCTGGCCAGGCATCCTGTAATCCATCTGAGCAGACAGAGACCCTTGGAAGCCACTTCCAAGTCAGAACAATGCACACAGTCTGCATGTGAAATGCAGAGTTAGAATCTGGTGTTACCAGCTCACAAGTGATTCGGTGTGCCTGCTGGCCCAAGTGCCCTCATGTTCCTCTTGGTGTGAGAATGTGGATTTGAAAAAGCCATCCTGCCTGTCACTGTAAGCTTGCTCTGTCCAGGTGGTAATCTCCACCCCACTCTCCCGGAATACCAAGCATTTTGTCCTATAGTAAATTTCCAGTTACTTTCATACTAATTTTAGTGTTGTGTCGTCTGCAGCATTTCCAGTCATTATGTGATTGTTGAATATTTT
The DNA here is from genome assembly GCF_903995425.1 of Onychomys torridus. NCBI lineage: Eukaryota > Metazoa > Chordata > Mammalia > Rodentia > Cricetidae > Onychomys > Onychomys torridus. Next base: position 54,815,898 of record NC_050461.1, read on the forward strand.
CCCGTGACAGGTGGGCCACTCAAGGGTTTGATTTCCTGCAAGCCATTGAACCTGCCTTTATTTCAGCTCTACCAGAAGATGACTTCCTGGTAGGACATACTTTAAATGCCTTTTCTGTAAAGAAGAACCAAGTCGGTCCCTTTCTTCTGGGGGGTGTATTTTCTGTGGAATCCTGGTTCCTCATTATACTTCCTGTCATTGCCATGAGGATGCTGAGCCGTTAAAGGCCCCTTTAAAATGTGCCAGGGTTTCCAGTGTTCATCTGTTAGTACAGCCATGCGCAGCTGACTGTCTGGTGGATTCTCTACCCTCACACTTCTGAAATAGATGCTGCTAGTGTCTATATGTTATAAACTGCCAGCTCAGGGGCCGCTCTTCAGACGTCACTGAAGAACAGGATTGACTGACTGTCCCCTCTGTGCCCATCAACAGAGTGCAGTGTCAATGCCGTACGTAGGCTGCTGATGTTGGAATCAGTTGCCTCGGATGGTGACGTTGCACAGGTCTGAATCCCTCCCATTGCCCTCTGGTCGTGAGACCGGTGATCTTTGCTTATGGATGTCATTGTTTCACGGGGAGTAGTCTACACGGTTGCTTTTATTTATGAGAATGGAAAGTATAAAATAGTATTTAAATGGTGTTTAACTTGCAGCCACTTGATACTTGTATCTTTTGTCTTTTAAACTAACTGAAAGTTCTTAAGGTCAAGTAGACTGAGCCTCGATGCCGCTTACAGAATTAAGACTTTCTTTTTCCTTCTTCCAATTTTTCTTTGGTTTCTAGAGTTTGCAAGCCTTGATGAATGAGTGCATTGGCCACGTCATAGGAAAGCCACACAGCCCCGTCACAGGTTCGTGCCTTGTGAGAACAGCAAATTATTTTAGGATTGATGTAATTTATAATAATAAAAGATGTATTTTAAAAAATTCTCAGAAGGCGACAGAGAAGAGGTTAATACAGGAACAACACAGTCATCATTCTAAACTCTACAGGAAGATTAAAATGCAGCTATACATTTGGACTGGTTTTTGTTTGTCTGGTGTTAATGCTACAGCCTGCTCTCCTTGTTAAAATCTTTGTGTATAGGACAAATGGGGAGGGCTTCCTCTGGTCCTCCCTTATCTCATGAAGAAGGGGTATTGTTTTTTCCATGCTTTTCCAACTTCCCCACTCACTTGGGTAAATTTTGATTTGGCTTCAACCTTTTAAGTTTCTCAAGACAGGGTTCTCTGTATAACAGCCCTAGTTGTCTTGAAACTCACTTTGTAGACCAGTCTGGCCTCGAATTTAGAGAGATCCACCTGCCTCTGCCTCTAGAGCGCCCGGGGTAAAGGTGTGAGCCACCACTTCCCCACTGGTTTCAATTTTAAAAATGAAGTTCTTAGCTGGGCGGTGCTGGCACACACCTTTAATCCCATCACTTGAGAGACAGAGGTAGAGTTCAAGGCCAGCCTGGTCTACAGAGTCAGTTCCTGGGCAGGCTGGGCTACACTGAGAAAAACCCTGTCTTGTGGGGGAGAAAAAAAAAAAGAGGAGGAAGAAGAAATTTGTTAAGAAAAACTACCATTTTTGATGTAGTCTGTGAGTAAAACAAAGTCATAATCATTCCATAAGCACTCAAAATAGAAACTTTAAATTCTATAAAATTGTTCAGAAATGGTAAATTTTTCAAACATCAGCTATGCTGGTTTAAAGATACTTGCCAGCCACAGAAAAACTTAGAATATGAACAGGCCTTAATCACTGCTTTTGTTTAAGAATATAAAATTCACTTGGTTTATAAAACACCCTTTCTTCCCAAGGCTCGCATGAAAGTGACAGTTTCTATTGTAAAAGTACTCATGTTCATTTATAGAGAAGAGCACGTCTTTGCAGAGAATTGTACTCTCCTTAAGCTCTTCAGGGTCTAGTAACATCAGTGGAATTCGATTTCTGATTTTTCAAAACACTTTTCTACATCAATAACCTGGTCAAATCACTTTTTAAAAATATTTTATTACCTAAGGCATACATTTCTTTTAAAATTATTATTACATAGTCATTTATTTATTTATTTATTTATTTATTTATTTATTTATTTATTTATTTATTTATTGTGTATGTGTGCATGCCTGAGCACACACACATGCATGTAAGTCAGCGTGCATATGCAGAGGTCAGAGGGCATCTTGAAGGAGTTAGTCTCTTTTTCTCCCATGCCTGTCTTGGGAATCTAATTCAGGTTGTCAAGCTGGGCGGCAAGCACCCTTACCCACTGAGCCATCTTGGTGGCTCAGGCAGATATTTCTTTCTAGAAAAATTATACCGTAGAAAGATATAGAAGGTGGACATTTCTGGAAATTTTCAGTGTAAAAAGTTACAGAGCATAAAAGCTGTCACATCCCCATCATATGCAGTGATAACCGCCAGGGACATCTGGAACAGGCTTCTGACATGCCTGCTCCTCCAGACTGCTGTGGACAGTTAAGTTCCTTCTCAGATGTTGTTCTTTATCTCCTCAACCACCAGGGGGTGTGCTAGGGGGCACTGAACTCAGGAGCAGATTACTTGGCAGGGAGGGGCCTGGAGCTGCTCATTTAAACCATTGTTGCTGGAAATGGGCTGCCAGCTAGACTTGGACAGTCATAAATAATTTTATGAACTCTCGGGTCGCCCACAATGGGGCTTTTTTCCCTTTGGGTTTTGTGTTCTTTTCTTTCATCAGAAATTAATGTAGATAACAACAGATGAGCTGTATTCCTTGGTTATGATTCTTTATTTCTTTTTCCACCTTAAGCGTGCGACCAGTGGTAGCAGCCTGGCATGTGACCTTCTGTATGTGCTTGAAAACCTCGAGCACAGAGCGGGCTGTTTGTCCCCTGCTGTTTACTGTGTGTGGCTGGGTCCCTTTGGATGTGATAGAACTCCTCCGTGTCAGTGGTGCAGATCCAGCTCTAGCCCTCACTGTGGCCTCCCTGGCTGGACGGACCGTGCCACTTTCCGCCACTTTTTCTGGAGCTTTGGTTAGCCGTGAAGCCACTTCGCACCTTTGTGGGAAATTCCTGTAGTCATTTTTGACTGAGCAGTTGCCAGCGTCGGCTGGCTTGTGACATCAGCTCTGTCCATTGTTTTGCTTCTTTCCTGTGTTGTTACTATATTTCTTCCATTTGGCATTATGAGACCTGAGATGATGGAACAGGCACGGACGGCGGCCCGGCTCCTCTGGCAGAAACTCAGTCTCTGTTTGCGGAGGGGTGGGGGCTGCAGAGCTCACCTTGCTGGGTCTCACTGTGTGTGTCATGTTACTAAGAAGAAACAAACGGAACCTAATGTCCATTTAACAGGAGCTGTATGTGAACTAAAGCTGCTAACGTGAAGAGAAAGTGTGCCATAGCCTGAGGAACGTAGGAACTTGAGGAATGTAGGGGCTCTTGAAAGCAGCTGTTGGACACGTTAGAATAGACAGAAAGGTGGCTTGTCAATCACTGCCTCTGCCTGATTCCTGGGGAGGCAAAACCGTGTCCATTTTTCCTACCAGTAGTAGGAAAGTCACTGGTTTTATATTTTCCTTTTGAGTTTCATCTGACTTCAGGACTGGGACGTAGAATATATTCCTAGCCCGTACCAGGCCCAGGCTTCAGTCCCCAACACCATGAAGTTTGTCAGTAACAATGACATCTAATTTTAAATGTCATGCAGTTTTTAGATTTTAGTTTTATCTTAAATTGCATCTGCATTAGTCTCGCATTAGCCCATTTAGAAGGAGAAGAGAAGTCTCCTCTAGGGGAGAAGCCAGGGAAATTGTGCCCATCCCTGGCCTGGGTTGGTTTTAAGTAATGGAGCATCGTTGCATGTGTGGAGTCTCAGAGATCACCATCCAGAACCTTCACAGACATCTGCGTGCAGAATCTTCACATGGGGGTGGTAGAAAGAGTTCCTTGTTACTGGCGAGCTGCCAAATAGGCCTCAGTGGTTCACTGGGTCCCGATGGAGGCAGTCATTTGTTCAGTAGATGTTACGTAATGTTCACACTGGGGTTTACAGAAGCATGATTTTGCTGGAGAAACGGTTGACTGTGTAATATAACTTTGCTAACTTTCATGAAGGGGACATATTTGGTAATAGTGGCTTGATTTTTCACCCTGTGAGTGAATTTGTCTTGGTCTCTGGCCAAGTGATTGCCATTCCATTTACACTAAGTGGCCTGGCTTGGCGGTGTCCCGGTGTCCACTTTAACAAGGTCCCTCTGTTGCCCATTCGGCAGCTATCCATCGGAACAGCCCTCGTCCTGTGAAGGTGCCCCGATGCCACAGTGACCCTCCCAACCCACACCTCATCATCCCAACCCCAGAGGGATTCAGGTATGTGGCGCTCCTGCATCACGGACTTGTCTGCTCTGCATGCTCCTGCTCTGGATCAGCTGAGTGCTTGCTCTGGGACGCGGGGTTTTTCCTTCTGATCTGCCAGACGCTTCCTAGAGCATTCTCATGTTGTCTTGAGGACCCACTGCAGTGTCCTAGTTGCCAAAGAAAGACAGCCTGAGTCTTTCGAGATGACTTAGCTCTCTGCTTCCTTATAACCCCAGCTTCAGGGCGCTTTCTGGCTTTGGAGTAGTTCCTTTTCTGTCTTGGAAGAAGACCTTAGGGAAACAGATCTAAGCATGCAAAGCCTAGTGAACACGTGAGGGCAGTTCTCAGTGTCTCCTTAGGAGTGGAGAAAGCTGGAGTGGCCATTCACCATTGGCATTCGTGAGTGACGTAGTTGTGAATGAAGTTGACAGTGCGGAAGCACACCCATGTTCATGGTGGCGCTCATCCGTGCTCCCGTGGTGGTGAATGTCCTCCTCCTCTCACTTCTCTCCTTTGGCCAGCTAATTTCCTGTGGTGAGGTTCTCTAGGTATGGCCCGTGACGCTCGTTTCTTTTTTTTCTTTCCCCACACACAGACCAGAACTCTCAAGTAGCGATGTGCACTTTGTTTTTAAAGATTTTTTTCACTCCTACCCATGTGTTATGTGCCGTCCCACCCCCTTTCCTACCTGTGTTCCTGAAGCCTCTCTTCTCGTCTTAGCACTCGGAGCGTGCCTTCTGACGCTCGGAACCATGGCAACTCTGTTGCTGCCGCTGTTGCCGCCGCCGCCTCCGCCACCACTGCCCCTGGCCGCCCTGGCCCAGGTGGTGGTGACTCTGCCAAACCTGCCAACACTGCCCCTGAAACCAGGTAGTCCCACTACACCAGCCACGCGTGTCCCGCCCCGTGGCCCCCGTGCCCTTTTCAGGTTCTTCCGTGCTGAGCCACCGAGTGACAGCTGTGGGGTGGTGGGCGGGGTCCCCTCTGGGTTGTCACAGTCCCCAGACCCCGGAAGCAGGCAGCAGAAGTAAACCATTTCCTGAGGGTGACGCGTCTCCTCTGGAGCCAGCCCTAGACAGAAGGACCCCCGCCCTGCCAGGCTTCGTCCTAGTGCGCACCAGAGGACTCGAAGCCGGGCGCGCAGTTTTCCCTGGGTAGGAGCAAAGCCGTTCTGCCTTCAATTCACCCAGGGTCTGCGCAGAAAGGACATTCTTCCTGTAAGGAAGGGGGTGTCCCGGAGTAGTGGTCCTGGGGAGATTTAACCAGAACTGGAGAGTGCTGGACGGCGCCATGTGTAGTGCCTAGGATGAAGAAGCAGTATGGAAGCAGGAAGACAAGGCTTTGCACCTCCAAAGACTAAACGATGTTAGACTGACCTAACACCAGTCTAAAAGTCCTACAAACATTTCTAGTGTTGCTACCGATTAAAATAATTAATATTCCTAATGTTTAGTCATAAATGTTGATAGTCTTAAAAGTGAAATGTTTTACAACTTAATCCATTAACAATAAAATAAGTATTGAAGGCAGCTCCCCTTTACTGCTTGTTTTTAATTTTGGAGGATTTCATGGCATATACCCTCACTGCTTCCATCTCACCACGGGAGCTACCTAGACTTCCATTACAGTGATGTGTGCAGAATCCAGGGAAGCAGGGACTGTTAACTGCCTCGGTGCTGAGCTGCCGTTGGACACCTGCTGTGCCACAGCCAGCTTTCCCCGCACCCACCTTACACTGCTCTCAGCAGTTCTTGAGCATCTTCCTGTAGCATTGTGTAGGTCAGGGCCTTAGTTCAGATCCACTCGACTGCTCGTGGCTTTAGTAGCTGCATGGTTTGGAAGTTTTTTATTCCTCTTATTTTTTTAATGTGAAGTAACGAAGTTTGCTTTGAGATAATGTGTCTGTGGACATTGATGGAACAAGCACAGTCCCACAGAGGGATGTGGGAGCCCAAGCCTGCACTGCTCCTTTTGTGGTAATCCTAGGAATGTCGTGAGGCGCCTGCCCAGTTGGCACACTCCTGCTCAGTGTATACTTGAGAACCCAAGTTGTAGGACAGCATGGGCCTGCAAATGGGAGCCCCAGAAACACTTCTAGCAGCCCATAGTGTTCAGTGACATTTTAATTTTATTTTGTTGACCTTGGAAGTAGCTATTCTAGGCTTAAACTCTGTCATTATTTGTTTGAAAACAAAACTTTGTTCATTGCTAGCCTTGCCCGAGCCAGCTTCCAGTGATGCTTGAGAACTGCCTGTTCATTTTCGGCAGTACTCCAAGCTGGTTGTCACCCCACAGACTCGGCAAACTTTGTCACTCACCCCTCCCCCTGCCTCTCATTCACAAACACACCACTTCTGCAGAGACACTTCTTACCATTTACCTTCGCAAAGATCTCTGAAAGTCAGTGAATTGACTCATTTCACCTTCAGGGAAGCAAGGAGGTAGAGACACCAGCTGACCCCGTGGCCTCCCAGATAGGGCCTGCTTGGGAGTGCACCATGTGGCCTCCCTTTTGTCAGTGGCCTGGCCCTCAAGTGCCACGAGAGCTGATCCAAGGAGCCACAGGCAGCAGCAGTGCAGCCCACAGCAGATGTACACAGACCGGCCCACGCTGAGGCTGTGGCCAGTATCCGTGCTGCCCGGGCCCTGCCCAGAGGCACCGCACTTCTGGACACTTGCCATGCACAGCAGCAACTTCTTCAGCAGCAGATCCCATTTTCACGTGGTCTTGGGTTCTGTGGACTCCAGCTTAACACTTCCTGATTTAATCAGAGCCTTGCCCTGTGAGCTCATTCTTCCTGTGAGCATCTCACCTGGTTGTAGGAAAGCAGCTGACTAACCTCTCTAACACGTTGGTCTCTTGCTCTCCAGCCGCTTGCCGCTGCTTGAGAAATCGTTAGGCGCTCCTTTCTTACTGCTAGACGTTTGCAGTCTTTTCACCCATGTAATGACCTCAGTGCTCTTGTTATAGTTAGTTTAAATAGGATTGGTTGGCAGCCTTAACTACCACTGGATGTGCTTAATACCCCTCTCTCCATGCTAGGCTTAAACTCTGGGGCTTTCCATTCACTGCTCTTTAAATAGACGAGCTTTATTCATGTGTCTGTTGTTAACGTAGAATGAACACATTTGGGGGCTAAGACCCTACAGTCAGTCCCTGGGGAGACCCCGTCTCAATGGCTGCTCTGTTTATTTGGGTGATAGATTTTGTGGGGCTTGCCTATGTGTTGTCCTCTGCCCGCTAGATGCCAGTTGCCCCTCCCAGTCAGCCGTCACAAGTGTCCATGGATACCGCCATGATCCCCCAGGCAGGACTGTCCGGTTGAGCATCGGGATTCTAGAAGAATCTCACAGACTTTTGCATTTTACGCTCCATTGACTTGATAGCTCAGTTGTTTTTGTTACTGTTGTTTGTTTTAATGTTAAAACAGGGGTTCCAGCGTCCCTGAAAACGATCGCTTGGCCTCCATAGCTGCGGAGCTGCAGTTCAGGTCTCTGAGTCGGCACTCGAGCCCCACGGAGGAGCGAGATGGTGAGTGTCACAGGGTCAGTGCGGTTTCCACCAGCACCCCTGTTTTATCTTAGTCCACCAGTTGGGGTGGCCTTGAACAGCACGTGTGGGGAACCAGCAAGCCTCAGGAGAGGCTCGGCCCTGCCCACCTTGGCCTTTCAGTACTGCTTTGCATTGTAAGTCTTCTTCGTTTGTGTTTTCCAAACGATACCCCTCTTGACGGTTTAATCCTCCAGTACTCTTCCTCACTTTAGAGATACTCAAATGTTACCTGTTTGTTGTAATACGGTGGCAGTCCCCCCAAACTGCCTCTCAGACAGGGTCCCCAGAACGTTGTCTTCATGTGTTCTGTTGTCTGTTGCTTATGGAAGGTTCAAAGCAGCAACAGTTTCTTCATTAAGTGCCATTTTCTAGAAGCGAGTGGAGACATCAGACTCACTAGGAATGAGTCGGCAGTAGGAGCAGATTGGCAGTGATTGTTTCCATTCAGCAGAGTGCAGTTTCTCCATAAATCTTAGTTTGTATGAACCCCTCTCCTACAGAGCCAGCGTATCCCCGAAGTGACCCGAGTGGATCAACACGGAGAAGCTGGGAACTCCGCACACTCATCAGCCAGACCAAAGGTATGAGAGAAGAGCCGCTGTTGATGGGTGCTGTTCAGGCTCTGAGTCGTTGGGTCTCCCCGTTAGCATCTGTGATCCACTGGTCCCTCTGACCGTGTAGTCGCTGCTCTGGCCTTTCTGGACACTTTGTTTTTCACAGTAAATTCCAAGAGCCTTTGGGCATGCTCGTCCTTTATGTAGCACAGCCCCTGGATGTTGTACGCGTGAGTGTAAGCATTCTTCTTCAGGCTGAGAAACGGGGAAGGAACAGTGGCTGGTGCGATTACCGTGAGGAAACTGCTCTGCCCGCTGCATTAGGGGAGAAGTGGGGGCTTGGTTCGAATTCCAGGACAGTGACTGAGGCGCACGGAGGCATTAGGTGAACATGGGGTTTCAGATTGGGGCAGTGGCAAGAAACGGCTTTGGCACAACAGCCATCAGGCCCTGTGCAGATTCATGTGTTCTGAGGGAGAAGAGACTCAGGGTCTGAGCCCAGACACTGGGAACAGTCTCTGCCTCAGCCCACCCACAAACGGTGGTTCCCCTGGACACGGTGGTGGCCGTGACTGCCCTGCTTTTGAAAAGAAGTACTTGGTGGTCAGATAAAATGGGGAATCATGAGGACTATGGCATTCTCTGAAAAGCTGCAATTCCCAGTGACATACTAAAGTCCAAGTCTTCTAGAGAGAGGCTGGTTGGTGTTTAAGAAATCTTTCCACAGTGGGGTCTACAGCTTCATGGTTGTGAAAAACGTCTAGGCGAACCTGGTGTGTAGTATATTTGGGTAAAAGAAACAATTAGATTTCCAGTTTTTTTTTTTTTTTTTTTAATGTAGTAGAAAAGAAGAGAACAAAATAAACTAATTAAAACATAAATGTTTGGGAATGCCACTTTTCAAATTAACCTTATAGCCATCCAGATCTTCAAAGATCCCTTTGTCTGCTGGATAGAGCTGAAGCTCTCCATCACTATTCAGTCTCAGTTACAACTGATAGCTGGAAAATCTTGAGTGTTATTAGCTCTGGTGTCCATCAGCAGAGGATATGATAGAAAATATAACACATGTGTGTGTGCATGCGTACACACATAGCATGGAATAACATGCATTGGCTAAGAAGGAAAGTGTGTCATGTGAAGAAAATGGATGGCGTTAGAGATCATGTGTGCTGTTTTCTTTGTGTCCTCTTGGAAACCAGCTTTCCCACATCCTGGTACTGATGAGCTCACGTCTCTCCACAGACTCCGCCTCTAAGCAGGGGCCCATAGAAGCTATCCAGAAGTCAGTCCGGCTGTTTGAAGAGAGGAGGTATCGAGAAATGAGGAGAAAGAATATCATTGGTCAAGTTTGCGATACCCCTAAATCCTATGACAACATCATGCACGTCGGGTTGAGGAAGGTGACGTTTAAGTGGCAGAGAGGAAACAAAATCGGTAAGGAAGCCGAGGGTTGCCCCGCTGGAAGCAGCTCTCTTCCTAGTGTTCTGTAGATAATTCTCTTTGATGTTTCGTTTCTAAATTGTGTTTAGAGAACGATATAAAATGAAAATTGAGAAAAGACTTTTAGGTAGTTCAGTAAATTGACTAGTTTTGCTCCAGAATTCCATAGGTTTCCATTTGAGAATTACTGAAATTTTGCCTCTTGTTTGCCTGTGTTCTTTTATTCTCACAAGAGTATTTGAAAAGAGTCTAGATATAAATCAGGACAGGACAGTCTCTTTTTTTTTAGCCCCCCTAAAATATTGCCCTGTCAATTGATTTCTAGGTGGAATTAATAACTCAGACTCTTGACCCACTTAAATGCATTTATCTCTCAAACTTTTAAGTCTGAGAGGCAAACACAGTTGTAAGAATTTGGTGGAGCCCAGGAAACTAGATGTGTACCATGTAGAACCACACAGTCAAATAATTTGTAAAATGTCTTCACTGTAGCTCTTGATCTCCTTCAGTAATTGGTTCCGTGGTTTAGTGTCCCAGAGCAGTGTGGGAAGATCGCCCTCACACCTGAGGCCCTGTGGCGGTGTGGCCAGAGGGTCTTGACATGCTGCTGGCCACTCCTTTCTGCCCCAGTCCCAGCCCAGGCCTCTAGAGGAGAACAAGGGCTCGAAGGATCTGGAAGAGCCGGCCGCTAACTTACTTTCGTAGCTGTCCTGTGGTTTCCCAGAGCTCGTCTCTGTCACAGTGACATTTTCAGGAGGCTGTGTGCAGTGACATGTTTGCCCAGGACTTTGGGTACCAGGGAACACTGAGACTGCTTTGGTCTTACGTGGCCAACTAGAGTGAGCCATGACGGAAGCTCTGTCCATGCGTCCAAAGTTAGAGATTGCTGTAAGCTGCATTGCCAACTGCCTGTAGTGACTGGAAGAGTGGTCTGTTCGTGTTGTTGGCAGGAGAGGGACAGTACGGGAAAGTGTATACCTGCATCAGCGTCGACACAGGGGAGCTGATGGCCATGAAGGAGGTGAGTCATGGTTCCTTGGGCCTTTGTGTCAGATAACCTGGCTGATTTAGGTTCAGGAAAGCCACTGTGTTTATGGCCCCTGTGCATAAAGCTGGCCCCAGGATCTTGAGTCATGAGTTCCTTGGCCTAGGTCCGGAGTTTTAGCATTTGACATTTGGGACCAGGTGGCAGCCACCCTGAGATAACTTAGCGGAAGATTGCTGGCTCTAGGCAGGACTTCCAGAGAGTGGGGTCTCAAGTAATTGAAATGCAGAGCGGGTAGGCTTGCCCTGTGGAGGCAGCTTGGGAACCTTGAGGAAGACTTAGGGGTGGAGCCCCCTCTAGCACCCCGTGGGTGCTTGTGAAGAAGACAGTAAGCTTTAGAATTGAGGACAGGCAAGAGCAGGGGAAGCTGAGGGATGGCTACTAGAGGGCTACAAACTGTGGGACTAGGGGTGCCTGGGGTGGGGTGGGGGTAGGGGTGGGGGGCGTTGGTGACGGGCTGAGCTGCAGAGCCGTCAGTCACCTCCAAACTTCGGTGGTTTGTTCCTTGCTCCAAATTGACCAAATACATCATCATCCCCTTGTGTTTTCACGTTTACAAATTTCAGTTGCTATCATCATTACATATAGTTATGGTTTATAAAATGTACTGAGTGTGTAGATGATGTGAAGTGATTGCATCACACGTGTTCATCACTTTGCTCTTTGCAACTTGAGGCGAGCACAGGTGCCGCCTGGTCTCGCTCTTGTGGAGTCTGACAGAGTCGGGTCAGATCCCTGTATGTAGTGGGGCTCCCAGGCTAACTATAAGTCAGCAGGTATTCAAAAGACCAAGTCACAGACATGCTGGCCCTGCAGGCTAGGAACTGACATGTTGGGAGACAGCTTCCCACCCTCAGTGTTCACGAAGTATCCACAGTGATCATAGTTTTCTTTCTCCAGATTCGATTTCAGCCTAATGACCATAAAACTATCAAGGAAACCGCGGACGAACTGAAGATATTTGAAGGCATCAAGCACCCCAACCTAGTTCGGTACTTTGGCGTGGAGCTTCACAGAGTAAGCAGCAGGCTGCAGTCACACTGTGGGGGGCAGTGGGCCGCAGCATGGTGCCGTTCCACAGCACGGCCCTTCTCATTGCAGAGCACAGTGACTTTGCCTGATGGTCAGGAAACCTCCATGGCTACGTCACTTCTGCCTCCTCTTCCTGAAATTAAGTTGCAGACTGTGTCATTAGCCTGATGTCGTGAGCACTTACGGCCGCTGTGCTAATTGTCACAACTGCTAGACACTCTTCTCTCTGTTTAATAAGCCTGCATGGGATAGGAAAAGCCTGAGACCTAAGATTACCCGTGTTGAGTGATGAGACAGAGGAGGAGGACAGCTTGCAGGGTGCCGGTGAGGAGCCAGAGCTGCCGGGGGTTGATCATCATATGTTTTCAATAACGGATTTGTGATTGACAGGGATGTTTCAGTACTTGATAATACCTGTAGGCACGGCTGTCACTCCCTGTCGAAGGTTGTAGGCAGATAGTCTCAGGATGAACAATCCCAGACAGGAGGCAGGCAGCCCCCTGCAGGGGAGTCAGGCACAGCTGTACCACTCCCTCAGCACTCAGGGTGGAGTCTACACCCCACCAGGAGGAACAGGGATTCTTCAGAGCGGGCCCTGGGGTTCCCAGTGTTCATGTAAGGAAATTTACAGTGTTAGGCCTTGTTCTGTCCCCTCCCCAGGAAGAGATGTACATCTTCATGGAGTACTGTGACGAGGGCACGTTAGAAGAAGTGTCGAGGCTAGGGCTTCAGGAGCATGTCATCAGGCTGTATTCCAAGCAGATCACAGTTGCCATCAACGTCCTCCACGAGCATGGCATCGTTCACCGAGACATCAAAGGTACACCTCACCTGGCTTCCACAGGCGGTCTCCTGGGGGCCAGCCCATAGTAGGTTCAGCAGTGGTTGCTCCCAGGCCCGCCTGTTACTTCTTCTGGTGGATGGAGGCACCTTTGCTTTAAGTACTTCTCCAGTGGGCCTTGTGCTAAGAAATGGCAGCAAGCCCAGGTCTCCATGCATGAGTAGAAAGCCCTCACTGTCACCTGTGCAGCAACTTTAGAGACGTCGGTTTCCTGGAACTGAAGTGTGCTGCTGCTTCAGGTGTAGTTTAGTCTGCTTGGTGCACACTTGTGACAAAGCTCCCTTGCCTAACCCATGTCAAGGTCTTTGTACACTCGTGTCCAAATGCATGTTTTTTTTGGTTTTTTTGAGATAGGGTTTCTCTGTGTAACCCTGGCTGTCCTGGAACTCAATGTGTAGACCAGGCTGGCCTCGAACTCACAGAGATCTGAGATCTGCCTCCTGAGTGCTGGCATGAAAGGCGTGCGCCACCACCGCCCCGCCTGAATATGTGTTGTAAGTACATGAAATGAGTGTGAATCCAAACTGCCTGTGAAACTGTGCATACAGCTGTGGCTTTGGAAGTGAAAAAAAGTTGTCTACGCCATGCTTTTCTGTCTCAGGAGAGCAGCTCCCATTTCAGACTCTCACACTGTAAGTGTCTGAGCCACACCATGACTCTGACCTTTCTGAGGACTCTGAGAGATATTAGAGCAGGACACTGCTATCACTCCTGATTGGCTCAGAGTCCCATCCTGTCCTGTACTCTGAGGTTAGCCCAAACACAGTTACTCAAGAAAGACCTGTCTTCTGGTCAAGGACTAGACTCCATTTCTGGGAAGTCTTGGTTACACTGGAAGCTGCTTTGGCCTGGGCCTGAGGATTGTTCATGTCCTGCTGGGTGTCCCACCCTGAATCCCCCAGCCTGCGCCACCCTGAATCCCCCAGCCTGCACCAACCTAATGGCTGCCTTGTCTGTCTGCCACATGGCTTTGCTGGGTCAGTCTGGGTATTTGCTTAGCTGTCATAGCCCATAACCAGTTATCCTGCCTCCCACACCACACTCCATTTCTGTACATCCTCACGGCAGAATCTCTGAGCCCTAAAATCAGTTTTGCTCATGGGTGCCCTCATCAAATGCTTTATAATTGAGCATGGCTAAGAACAGAGAACAGTTTCAAAATGGCCACTGTGCAGTTGGTTGTTAAGACCACCTCTGGGAGGCTCTAGCTGTTACAACAGATAGAGTGTCAGGGGCTCACTGCATAGCCGAGTGTCCAGCATGGTAGGGTGATACTTTGTAAAGTGTATTATATGACTTAATTACAGCAGTACTGTCTTGCCTGTAGTGATCTAGGCTATCCTGAGATAGGAGCAGTAACCCCAGGGCAGTAACCCCAGGTTCCAGTGGGAATTGATACAGTTGTGTGTTGCTTGTAGGAATGTTGGAATGGAAAGTATACAGTACTGTTTTTCAGTTACTGTTAAAATGGGCTCAAAAGGGCCTTAGTGTGTGTCTCTTAAAGTCCTCAGTGTGTTTATGCATCCTTCCTGTTAGAGAAACTGCCCACAGCAAACAGTCCCAAAGTTCAATGACGGCCACACACATCTGGATTTTGTGTTACATTTCTCTCTAAGTATGTCCGAGTTTTTAATAAGTTATGTGTCTCAGTTCAGAATGTGTCTGCTTTGATGTCAGTTTGTGTGGATCTTCAATAGTTTGCAGTTGTGGTCCATAAATCTTCCTGTGGTTGCACATGGTAAATGAAATTTCAAAACTCCATGTTACTTAGTTTGTGAGTGAAGTTTTTTAGCAGTTTGGATAACAATGGAAACATCGCGAAGAGCCCACATTTGTGTCTCAGCAACTGATTGTTTCTGTTTAGGTGCCAATATCTTCCTTACGTCGTCTGGACTCATCAAACTGGGAGATTTTGGATGCTCAGTAAAGCTTAAAAACAACACGCAGACCATGCCTGGAGAGGTGAACAGCACCTTGGGGACAGCAGGTAAGGACTAGCCCAGCTGGCCGCTGAGCTCTGACTAGAGGAAGGCCTCTTCCTCTCTCAGGACACCTGCTGGTTTAAGTAACTACAGCTACATGGTAACCACTTGCGTTATTGATTGGTTTGGTGTCAGGTTAAGTTTCCTGCTTTCAGTGAGAATACAATGTATTGGAAATGTTGACATTCAGAGTTGCTTTTGAAAAGAGATTTTGTCCCTAAGATGTCAATCAAGTTGACTTGGGAGTGTAAGTTATCAGCATTTCAACACCTGCCTGTAACTGGGGGAAGGACATTGCTGAGGATTAATGGACTGCTTGGTGCTGTTAACACGTCCTGCTGTGCTGTTAACCCTTGCTATCTCCATGTTTGACTGTAAAGCTTACATGGCACCTGAAGTTATTACCCGGGCAAAAGGAGAAGGCCATGGACGTGCAGCAGACATCTGGAGTCTGGGGTGTGTCGTCATAGAGATGGTGACTGGCAAGGTAAGCATGCTGTGCACATGGAGGGTGACTCCTCGTAGTTGGAGCGCAAAACTGAGGTTGTCTCATAAGTGCTGCGGACACCTTCCTCCTCTAGCTCGTTAGAGATTAATGAGGCCAATCAAAAGGCACTGTGAGATTCAGGGAAGTGACAGACTGAGAAATACCTGTCTGTAAGGCACATGTCATAGAGAGCTCTTAGGGAACGGGTAAGTTTCAGCTTTGAAGTAAAGCATAAACCCACGCGTGGATAGCCACCCGATGTTTGACAACAGTGCCGACAACAGAGAGGAGACAGTCGGCGTGACTGATAACCGTGTTGGGGACAATGAAGCCAGGTCCTTATCTCTCCCTCTGCACAGCTCCAAGTGGATTCGATTCCTCCATGGAAGACCCGAAATTCTGAAAGTGTTCAGAGTTGACAGAGTTGGGGCACTAGACAGGGTCTGGACATAGGTAAGGACTATCTGTTTAGGACTTAGGCATTCAGCAAGTAACAGATGGAGCCTCATGAGATCAAAGTATTTCTATGCAGGTTCTGGGGAGACAGTGAAGTTGGAAAGATGCCTTTCTCACAAGCATCAGATTGCTAGCATGCATGTAAAAAAGCTGACCACAGAAGCACATGTCAGTAACCCCAACACCTGCAAAGGCAGAGACAGAGGGATGTCTGGAGCTCATTGGCCAGCAGCGTAATCAGACTGATGAGCCCCCATCAGTGAGAGCCTGGCACAGAAAGGAACGGGGAAAGCAGTTCAGGAAGACGCTTGATGTCAGCCTCGGACCTCCATGCACATTGATCTTGTGTATGTGAACTTGCAAACATCCGTACACACACCCACGTGAATATGTATGTACACACAAGAGCTTCTGAACTGCAGCGGGAACAGTTAGCAGAGTTAAGAAGCAGCATATAGAACTGGACAACAGTCTACCAGCTCCATATCTGATGAGGGAAACACGGAAATAGACAAAGAAAACTAAACAGTAAGCAAACAGACCAACCAAAAAAGGGGTGAGGAACTGAACAGAGCTCTCAGAAATGAGAAAGAAGTGATCAACATCCTTAGCCATCAAGGAAATGTAGGTTAAAGCTACTCCGAGGCTCCAGTCAGAATGGCTGTCCAGAAACAAAAGGTAACAAATGCAGGTGAGGATGTGAGGAAAGAGAGCCAGTATAGCCACTGAGGAGACCCATGTAGAGGCTTCTCAGAAAGCTAGACTGTTGTAAGAGCCAGCTCTGCCAGTCCCAGGAAATGCCCAAAGGATGGCATGTCCTGCTGCAGAGACCCTTGCCCATCTGACTGCTTTCTTCAGTGTCAACAAATGGAATCAGCTTAGGTAACCCCGAACAGATAAGTAGGATAATGAAAATGTGAAATACTATTCAGCCATAGAGAGAAAGGAAATCATGCAGTTTGCAGGAAAGTGGATGGAACCAGAAAACACTGAGGCAGCATGGGCTCAGAATGATAAATATCACTTGTTCTTTCTCATATGCAAATCTTAGCTTCTAATTTTAATATATACATATTTATATTGGAGTGGCTGGGTGTAGATGCCAGGAAACTAGAAAGCATTCCCATGAGGATGCCAATGAGACTTTAAGGATAAGCAGTATAGAGAAGGCAGGGAACAAATCTAATAGGAGAGTGGAAAAGAAATGCTGGGCTGGGGGTGAGAGAGGGAGATGGTGGGGGTATGCAGTTGCAAAAGGACACATGACGTCCAAAGCTTGCACATACACAAAACCTGCGCATGAATGCTAACGGCAGCTTAACTGGATGCCCAAACCTGCAGCAGCCGAGGTGCCTGCAGTAGATAATGGCTTAGCAAACACCACTTCCCCAGTGGTCTGCCGGCCAAACATCCATGCAGGTGACTATTACTCACACAAAGAAATGGGCTCTGGGTCCTCGGAGAGACGGGAAGCATTAAGTGGCAAAAGGTGCCATTGGACAAAGGCTGCTTATTGTGTGGGCTCTTCACTGTGAGAGGCAGACCTGTAGGACAGTAAAAAGGCTCCGTGATTGCAGGCTTGCTGTACACACCGCTGTAATCACAGCACTTGGGAGGCTGAGGTAGATGGGTCATGAGTTTGAGGCCAGCCTGGGCTCCACGGCAAGACCCTACTTCAGAACAGACCAAAGTTCATGGTTGCAAGAGTAGGAAGCAAAGGGTAATAAAGAGAGGAAAGGATTCTTGGGGTGATGAAATTCTTCCTTAGTGCATCAGTGGCTTTCACGGTGGTGACAGAGACTTTCAACATTCGGCTTAGGGGAGACATCATACCAGCAGTCAGGGAGGAGGGGGTGGGAAGTGGAACCAGGCTATAAAACCTGGAGACCACCCCCCAACCCACTCGCATCCCACCCCCTGTGGCCTACTTCCTCCATGAATGCTCCACCCACTAAAGATTCCACAATCTTCCAAGACAGCGCCAAGTGTTCAAACATAGTTGCCATGGGGGCAGTTTACATTCAGACCACTGCAGGTAATGGCTTCTCATCACACTTTTAAACCCACAGAATGTACGAGACTGAATGTGAACCCTGATGGTAGATGCTCGTTGGCAACAGCATAGGCATTGATTCACCAGATGTAAAAAATTATGGGGAGACAAAGGCGAGTTAGGGTGTGTGGGGTCCTACCACTTTATGGTCATATCTCCTATTTGTTACCTTAAACTGCACTAAGAAAACAAGCAAGAAATAATGATCATCTCCATTGTCACCAGAACAGTACATTCAAAAGTGAAATGAATTTTTTTAGCATGTGAATAACATAAGGTTTATCATATTCACTCTGAGAGAGGTGTGAGAAAACATCCACTTCTGACAAAAATTCAAAATGGAAGATACTCTGGAGAACCACTTTTATACGGATGACACTTAAATGTACTTCACCCTGAAACCAAGGGTTTTGCTTCTGATGAAGACCCTGTCGACGAGTGACTGCCCAAATGTGTGATACATTTGATAGTAATTACACAGACGTGTGCGTAGCATGTGGCTGCTGTCTGCTGTCATTTATGCAGCACAAGACCTGAAGCCCAAGTCTTAGGAGACGGGGCTCTTTCCCAGCCTCCCTTGCAGCTGCTGAGGAGTGGGCAGTGAGAAGTTGGTGAGGATGAATGCTGCCCCTTCTCTCAAGCATTGGAGTGGAAGGATGGTCGTGACAGCATGTCAAGTCAGGTGGTCTGAAGAGTACATGTTAGCAAGACCTGAGGACTGACGTGTAAATTAGGGTGCATATAGACCTAGTTCAGTCCTCTGAATCTCCTTTTTCCTATAGTCACAATTAAATAAGGTTTGCGATGATGGGATTTTCATAATTCAACAAAGTGGTCAAGAACTGTTGAGTTTGACCATCTTTCAGTTGTGTGGTGGCAGCCTCTAGTTACACTAAACTAGTGGTACATCCCAGTGCAGCAGGCAAAGTGTAGCTGGCTGCCTGTGTTTAACACACAGTCTCACTGGAGCACAGGCGTGCATACCTGATGTGTGTGTGTGTGTGTGTGTGTGTGTGTGTGTGTGTGTGTGTGTGTTGACTAGCCGCCTGTGTGCAGTCTCACTGGAGCAGGGCCACATTTGTTCATGCGTGTCAACTGAATCTCTGACAGATACCGTGTGGCCTCTCGCTGCCCCCGACAGCTGCAGTCGTGAAGCACCTGAGGAGGGACTAAGCATCTGTCACTGTGAGCACGTCATGCTGAGCCTGGTTCTTTCCTGTCTTTACAGCGACCTTGGCATGAGTATGAACACAACTTTCAGATTATGTACAAAGTGGGAATGGGACACAAACCACCGATCCCTGAAAGGTTAAGCCCTGAAGGAAAGGACTTCCTCTCGCACTGCCTGGAAAGTGACCCAAAGATGAGATGGACAGCCAGCCAGCTCCTCGACCACGCTTTTGTCAAGGTTTGGCCAATTGCTGAAATTACCCTCTTCAAGGTTAAACACTTAAGTTCAGTTTTGCATCTGGCACAAGAAATTTGGAAACCTAATATAAAATACTTATGTCTAAAATAGACAGGAAGTAAATGTCCTGAAGTAGACAGGGACTAAATGTCTTAGTATGTCAGAGATTTGATCTCAGCTAGTAAATGTTCACTGAGGCCCCTCTACACGATCCGCTGGGACATTGGAAGCACACTTGAGGAGACGGTTGAGTGGATTTTAAAGAGATGAGCATAGTTCTTGCCCTTGAGATGTGTGGTCAGCCTGGATCTGGCATTGTGTTAAGAGCCGTGATGAAGGTGTGTGTGACTTGTAGGGACCCTGAAGATTTGGAACTGGAAACCTGGAGTCTCTGAGAGGGTGTGGCTATGCAGGAAGGGCCGACAAGGGGTCAGGCATGGAGAGGCTGAAGGGGGTAGAGCCACTGAGGAGCTCTGTGTGAGTGAGGTAGGAGGGAGCCCAGGATGTTGGAAGTGGTGGAGATGAGGCTGGGAAAGATGCAGGAGCAGCACAGAGGGGTCAGTTAACAAGCAGAATGCGGCCGACAGCCCTTCAGCCGGGGCTCTTGGAGGGAGCCGCATCGCAGGCTGAGAAGGGTTAGCAAAGCATGGCTCTCGCCATATGGAGGGGTTGGAATGGCCCTGGCTGGGGAGCAGGGCTGAGGTGTCTAGGGTGGCCCCACCCTCCGGCTTGTTGAGTCATGAAGATTGCCTCTACCACAGCAGAGCCAAAGGGCAGCAGGTTGAGGGGCAGTCTAGGCATTGACGGTCTCTTTGGTAAGGTCAGTTCAAAGTTTGTTGGAAACACTTGCTTGGGATTTAGGTGGGTGTTTGCTTGCTTGGGACTGGCAGTCAAGAGATTGCCACAGTACAGTGGACTGTAGCAGAGGTTGGGCACATGTGTTGCTGGGGACGTGTCAGGAGTGTGGTGACGGTGATGAGCACATACCACTAAGCGGCATAGCAGGGCCCTGCCCAGGAGTCCCTGATGGAAGGCCAGAGGGTGGAGCATAGGCTTCTGCACGTGGGCTGGCTGTATGAGGGACCGGTAGTGAAGGAACAAGTGTGCTTAGCTGTAAACTAGATGAACTGTGTTGTGTTGCCCTGGGATTATACATTTGAGGAGTGAAGCCTGAGAGCAGACATGCCATCTGTCTGTTTCCCGAGGCTTCCTCACAGGTCGGGGCTGGTGCAAGGGGACTGCTAGGTCTCGCCTGTGGGCCGGAGCCGAGCATAGGCACACGGGCACAGACATGACCATGCTTGCACCAGCAGTGGCTCAGCTTTCTCCTGCCCCCTCACAGGTTTGCACAGACGAAGAGTGACACTAACCAGTCCGTGGCCTAGTAGTGTGTGGACAGAGTCCCCGGTCACTACCGTATGTAATATTTACATGAAGACTGCCGAGCGCAGCGCAGCCTCCTCCACCTCCGAGACGGAAGCCCGCCCAGGTGACCGGCCTCGCTGCTGCTGCTCCCGTCGTCGGCTGGAACACGGGACCCTGGAGTGACAGTGCTGACGAGTTAAAGAACTGTGTGTTAAGTGCCATTACTACTGTACACGACCGTCGCCTCCGTTCCTCACGGGGCTGAGGGCCATGCATCAGTGTAGTGTCTTTGAGCTTCTGGGGTGCAAGAGAACATGTGGTGTTGTCAGGTGTCCAGGACCTCGTTTTAATCTCCCGTTTGTTGAGTGCTCAGACTGTGAAACCTCCTTGTTGACAAGCTGCAGGTTTGTTCTTCAAAGGCTCATGAGTGAAACTGAAGAAAAGGTTCTTTTTCAATAAATGGTTTATTTTAGGAAAGCTAAGTCAGCGTCTCTTATTGGCTCGCAGGTTAAGAGCTAGCAGCATGGGGCGGGGGTGTCTGTCACTTGCCAATGCGTTCCTCAGTAGAAACGGCCCAGGCAAGCTTACCCAGTGGGACACCAAGCCAGGTGTGTCCCACCTGCAGCCTGTGAGCTTGTGCGTCTCAAGGTGGCTCTGAGTGTGGCTCTGCATTTGCAGATGAGGCGTATCACCGTGTTTAAGACTGGACACACCGTGTTGAAGGTTGCCAGCTTGCCAACAAGCAAAGGGATGCTAATGATGGTGGTGGCCCTGCTTGGCTCTTAGAACAGTCAGCAGTCCATAGTGGAGGCTTGGACCTTGCCCCGTGCTGGAGCTCTGGTGTTGCTGGGTGTGTAGAAGCTGGGCCAGGGGACAGTGGGCCAGGGGACGGTGAGGCTATGGGACAGTGGGCCAGGGGACAGTGGGCCAGGGGACGGTGAGGCTATGGGACAGTAGGCCAGGGGACAGTGGGCCAGGGGACAGTGAGGCCAGGGGACCGTGGGCCAGGGGACAGTGGGCCAGGGGACAGTGGGCCAGGGGACCGTGGGCCAGGGGACAGTGGGCCAGGGGACAGTGGGCCAGGAGACAGTGGGCCAGGGGACCGTGGACCAGGAAGACAGTGGGCCAAGAGACAGTGGGCCAGGAGACAGTGGACCAGGAGACAGTGGGCCAGGAGACAGTGGGCCAGGAGACAGTGGACCAGGAGACAGTGGGCCAGGAGACAGTGGACCAGGAGACAGTGGGCCAGGAGACAGTGGGCCAGGAGACCGTGGGCCAGGGGACCGTGGGCCAGGGGGCTGTGCTGCATGATCTCTTGATAAGCAGACGTCTTTTTAGCCCAGAACCTGACTCTCGGCAGTCGGGACTCTGAACTAGCCAGGTTTTGTCGTCAATGGTATTTCTCTTTATTGTTTCTTTTTCATTTCTTGACCTTAAAGCTTCCCCAAGTCTCTCTAGATCCCAGACTTCCTCCCTACACATAGCAGCCAACCCCAGCTAGGTTCCCAAGTGTTTCTGGTCTCTTCCGCCAAGAGATGAATGCCCAGAGAATGCCGACTAGGATATACAGATGTTAGGATTTTCAAGTGTTCTTGTGTAGTCTTTTCGGTTATAATTTACATTATGTAAAGGGTTCGCTCCAGTCCTCTTTATCACAGTTGCAGAGCTGTCAAACTGTTTCACAGTCTAGTTCTAGAACCTTCCCATGTCCCTCCTGTCTGTGTGCAGCCATTAAGCTACTTCCTGCCTGGAATTTGCCCACCATGGGCATTCTGTGTAATTAAGATCTTACAGCCTGGTGGTCTCTGTCCCCTCTCAGCTGGTGTTTTCCCAGGGTTGTCACGATGGAGCACGTGCCAGCACATCTTTGTTTCCAGTGCAAAGCCCTGTTCCACTGTACGTCCGTACGTCCGTGCCGCCTGCTTTCTCTATCAGTCAGTGCGCGTGTGGGTGGGCAGTAGACTGCACCCCTGTTGGGATATTTGCTCTGAACACACAGGTATTTGTGTGGACGTGTTTGTGTGTCTCAGGAGATGGGAGTGCTGGGCTGTGTGGTCAGTCTGTGTTCATTTTCAGAAACTTCTGAGCTTTTCCAAAGGGACTGCATCATCTCATTGCCTCCAGCAGCTGTGAGGCTTCTGGTCCCCGTCCCCTCCCTGCTGACACACTCTTCGACAGTGGCCTTGCTAGTGATGGTGAAGCGGGCTTCACTGTGGTTTTGGTGTGTTTCTCTAACGATGGTGAGAATTTTGATCCCAGTACCTGGAGGCCACTTGTGTATCTCTTGTCTTTCTGTGTCTCAAGATATGTAGATAGATCCACTTACTGTTTGTGTATGTGCGTGTGTGCATGTGTGCGTGTGTGCATGTATGTGTGTGTGTGCGTGTGCGTGTGCGTGTGCGTGTGCGTGTGTGTGTGTGTGTGTGTGTGTGTGTGTGTGTTACAGCACATGTGTGGGCAACAGGCAAATTGCTGGAGTCAGTTCTCTCCTCCCACCGTGTGGGTCCCGGGGCACTGTCCTCAGGTCATAAGACTTGGTGGCAGGCTCCTTTACCCACTGAGCCATCTTGCTGGCCCCATTCATGCCTCCTCCTTGGAGAAATGCCTATTCAGATATTTTACCAGTTTTAGAATTAGCTTATTGACGGGCGGTGGTGGCACACATCTTTAATCCCAGCACTCAGGAGGCAGAGCCAGGTGGATCTCCGTGAGTTTGAGGCCAGCCTGGGCTACCAAGTGAGCTCCAGAAAAGTCACAAAGCTACACAGAGAGAGACCCTGTCTCGAAAAACCTAAAAAAAAAAAAAAAAAGAATTAGCTTATTTGCCATCTTGCTGAATTGTGTTTGGTTTTTTTAACATGCTCTTGAGTAACCTCCTTTACCTAATCTGGAGTGTGAAGGTGTCTTTTCCCCTGTCTGTGGTTTATCTTGTCTTTTATTTTCTTTGTAGCGTCTATGAGAACCAAAAAGTTTATTTTTTTAGAAGCCCATTCACTATCTTGTTCTTTATTGCTTGTGCCCAGTGCCATGCCCAACAGTTGACATTAGCTCTTAAATTAGGCCTCCCTCTCTTTCAGTTAACTTTTGTGTCAAATAATCATCCGAGGATCCAGATCCATCTCTCTGCCAGAGGCTTTTCCCCTGTGGATCTCTCTTCATGTTGCTGTGAATGGAAATACATTTTAACTCACGTTCATTGCAGATGGCTACAGAGCTAGTGAATTTGTGTTTCCGTCTTTTATCGTGTGGCCTTGCTGAATTCATTTAAAAGTTGTAGTGGCTGCTTTTGTGGACTCCCCCTATATACGGAGACATGTGGCCCAGGAACAAGGGCAGTTTCTCTTTCTGGAGTAAAATCTAATTTGCAGTTGAGTGTGTCCCTTTTGTACATCCCTGCATTCATTTATGGTACTTTAAAAAATTATTTATTTAACTTTATTTCATGTGCACTGGCATCAGATCTCCTGGAACTGGAGTTACAGTTGTGAGCTGCCATGTGGGTACCGGGAATTGAACCTGGGTCTTCTGGAAGAACAGTCAGTGCTCTCAACCGCTGAGCCATCTCTCCAGCCCATTTATGGTATTTTTGAGAAGAAGACAGCTTCCCCCTCTGTGTTTTCAGATGGCTTTGCTCTGTAGTTTTCATTCTGGGGCTGTCTTTGGCTCCCTCTCAGGGTGGTGTAGCCTTCCTCCCGTGAATTAGACATCTCCTTTCCTCCATTTTCTCTGAGGTGCTGTGGGCTGGGTTTCCTTCGTCTTTCGTGTCCTGGGTAGAACTCACACAAAGCCCTCTGGAGCTGGACCTCTCTTCGTGGAGGGCTATTTTAAGTTTCTCTGAGTTGACTTTAGAATTTCCACTCAGTCTCACAAGTTGTGGGATTTCTCGGCAGACGGCTGTTCACTATCTGCCCGTCACACTCAGTGTCTGTGAGGCTGCTGTCGCTTGCTCCTGAGCCTACCCATCTGTCTGTCTTCTCTTTTTCTTTGCTAGATAAAGGTCTGTCCAGCCTGTCGGTCACTGTTGGCTTCATTAGTGTTTTCTCACATGATTTCTGTTCTTCTGTGGTGATCTATATTGTTCCTTTCCTTCTGTATGCTTTGGGTTTCATCTGCCTATCTTTCAGAAATTTGTAAGGCTAGAAGTTGGTGAGGACAAAATGCTGGTAAAAATAACCCACCAGGCTACTTTGGTTAGTAGTTTACCAATCAAGCCTACGTCTAAAGGTAACTTCCAGGTAAGGAGAGTCGGTTGTAACACAGGCACCAAGGCTGTTCAAATGGCACCTTCCATGTGCTGCCATTATGCTCCGCCGAGCCGGTGTGCCTGGAGCTCTCTGTAGAGGTCCAGAGGGGCTGAAGTTTGGTTGACGGGTCACATGGGCTTGGTGGCAGCTGCTGTGCTCTGCAGGATGGCATGAGGCTGCTGTAAAACAGTGGATAGTGCCAACGGTGACGTGTGGCCATGCGGGGTACCTGCCCAGGTGCCACAGCAGGTGTGTGGGGTCAGAGGAGGACTTGTGAGAACTAGTTCTCTCCTCCCTCCACATGAGTGAGTCTCGAGGACTGAACTGGCGTCTCTTGGCCTCCTTGCCAGCCCCGTTTTCTCAAATCAAAATGTTATGTAAAATTTTGTTTCATTTTATCCCATCTATTGAAGCTGGGCCTCTTAATACTGTCTTTTGGACACTCGCTCCCTTTATCTTATTTTTGCTCAGCCCATTTTGCTCAGGAAAGCAGTAAGAAAAGACTACTGTGGCACATTGCAGCCCCGTTGTCGTCTTTTATATTAAAAGCCCAGCCGCACATTCTTGGTACGCTGCATTCTGTCCGATACTCGGCTGAAAGTGAGGTTTCCTGGTTTGATAATGTGTGTGACAGTGCATTTGGTCACCTCCGTGGCAGGCTCCACCGCTTCCTATTGTGTGACTCCCCGGAATGCTGTCACAAATGAGCCTGTTCATCCTCCTCTCTCCTCCAGTATTCCCTCCTGAGTCCTCTTCCTTAAAGATTTGGCTATGGTGGGTCCCAGTAACCCCTAGCCTGAGCGACCCATTGCTCACCCAGAACACCTCATTCTGACATCACACCTCACCCTGGTCCTCCTGCTTCGGGTCTTGTTTCCCTGATAGGCAAAGCTGTGGAGCAGCATGGCCTATGCACCAGCCATGTGTGTGCAGGAGGCTGCACCAGCCTGAGGGTCAGGGTCTCCCATCCTCCCCGAGCCCTGGGCCTGTCTCCAGTGCTCAGCAGGCTGCAGCTTTCCTTAAGTTCACTTTGAGAGCCCAAGCCACTGGACTGTATCCTCAGCTTTTCTTCCTCATCTCCTGCAAGGGCTTGGGTAGAATGACCCTTGGGACACCACTGGGGACTGCCAGATGTCCTAGGGTGGTTGACACATACCTGGCTAAAATCAGCTCCAGGGAACATAGAAAGGGAAAGCAGTATGTATGCAATTTGGCTCATGTTAGAAACCTGAAGGAATTACCACTTAAACGGCCCTCACTGGATTCACACCACCTGAATGTTGAGCATAGTATAGATGCCAGAAATGTCCACACTGTCTACTGTGCATGCAGAGTGTGCCCATCTTAAAGGTCTAACTGAAAGCTGTGCCCCATGAAAACCTTTATTCACCAGCCGTAGGAGGTGCTTCTAGACACTGGCAAGATCAAAGCAGGCAGCTAATTCAGCCTTTTAGTCAGTCCGCAGCCTCAGTACTAACCAGGAGCAGGCTGCAGCCTCAGTACTAACCAGGAGCAGGCTGCAGCGGAACCAGGTTTGTCCCTGTTCATCCTCTGGAGAACAGCTTGGCATTGTACCCAGAACTCATTTATTTCCCCTTACCATGCTTAAGGCACTTGCTTTTATGCTTTGGAAGGAGGATGCTAAGATGATGGGCATTCTGTGGTTAAGTTTCTGAGCGTGTGTCCATCTTTTTGTAGCCGGCATTCAGAGTAACGAAGCCATGGCTTGGGAGGCTATCTCTGCCCCAGATGGTCGTCTAAAGAGACGTGCACTATTTAGGTGACTTTTTTTTTTTTTATTTGCTTCTTAACTAAAATAATAATTTTGGACAGTTGAATATCACAAACCAGGTACTTTGCTGGTTGGTGATTGATGCCATGAGTAGTATTGACCTCTGCAGGCCTTGGGCCTCTTGTGATATGTCCAGTGCATGACAGATCAAAGCCCCCAAAGTATAGTTTGACTTTCCTTTAAATTTTAAATCAGGAACCTCCTGAGCCAGAGCCTATGCTTGGAGGGGTGGGGGGTGGGGGGGGGAGTGGGGGGGGTATGGTGCTGAAGATGTGATTTAGGGAGGGCTGGCATGGTCACTCTGTTCATAGGAGGAGTTGGTGGCACCAGGCAGGCCTGAGGAACCCCTTGCCCACTTGATTGGTCTGATTATGGAGGGCAGAGGGGTCATTTCTACAAAGCTAGCATAATCCTCCTTGCTAGAATTCTAGGCTCACTTTGGAGCCTCATTCACTCCAAGAAGAAAAGAAACGATCTGCAGTGAAGTCTGGGAAAGTGTATTTAGAAAATTGCCCTATTACAGGCAACCATTTCTGGTACCTTCAGACACTCGATGTTTATGTACGTGAGGAAGAATCCAGACAAAAAGTGCAAGCCGCTGGTCTCAGGTTCTCAAGTGAGTGCTTGGAAGAGACCAAGTCCCCACGCTGTCACCACTGACCTCCCCTTCGTTCACAGCAGGTGTCTGGAAGAACAGCAAGCCACACGCAGACCATGCAGGGCCATCATGCTTCCTTCAGTTGGTAGACTTTGGAACCTTTTAAGACTGCTCACTAAAACCAAAGCCTGGACTGTCTCTGGGTCCCAAAGTGGTGACCTTCACCCCAGCCCAGCCTCCTCTGTGCTGTGCAGATCCCTGACTAGGCCTGAGGTGTCAGAAAGGGAGCCAGTGCCCACTCATCACAAGCCCCACGTTTCCATCTGCCTGCCTTTGCTCTTCAGAAGCTGCACTTCAAACTACTTGATGATGAACTTGGGGAGAAAGAGAACAGGTGCCTAAGAGGCAGCCTCAGACACCGGGAGATCTGTCTTTCCCCTTTTCAACCTCCAATTCAGTTGCAGCACACAGCTCCCCACCAGACAGCTGCAGCCCCATGATCTGCTTTTCTTCTTAACCTTTCTTCTGGTAGGCCTGGGAACCTGCACAGTGCTTCAGTGAAGATGGGACCATCCCAGCAGCCACCTCTGCCCACTGCTCTCATCTTTATGGACAAGCTCGGAAGCCAGTGTCGAGCAGACTCTGCCCTGCTCTGCCTGGACTGGCCACACCACTGTTAGCTGCCCGTGACCAGTCTGAGCTGGACAATACCACTGGAGTTTATATTTTGATCACTCTTTCAGACCCCAGTGAGCATAGAGGAAGATGTAGATGTTGTAATGTTTTGAACATCCTGTTCCCTTTCCAAGGTTTTAATTTAGAAATAAAGCAGTCAAGATATATGCCGGGTCTGTGTTAGCACATGGAAAAAGCTGACTGTCTGAAAACCTAATGGGACAGACTCCCAGTGAACTTGATTCTCCTGTGGCCATTGTGCTAGGATTCTTTCAGAGGAGCGCACACAGTCCCCACTCTGTATCAAGGGAACAGGGTCAGGCACACCATCACGGAGCATTCTTCTTCACAGAGGTCAAGTAGCTGAGGCCCCAGCTGCTGGGGTCCCTCCACACACCTTGTTTCCTTTTGTGCTCTAAGGCCATCCAGAACACCACCACCCACCCAATGTCCCTAAAATGTCTCTCACCTGGCACCAAGGGCCAGATCAAAAAGACGAGTTGTAGCACCATCCACTTCTTTCAGAGTACTTTGGGAAGTTGCAGAATGGAGGCAGCCTTTCATTCCTTCACCTGCTTGGTTAATGATCCTACCTTCTCAAAGCAAGCCTCTTTGTACCCTTGCAGCAACATAAGAGGAGCATCACTCCCAATTACAGATGGTCAACTGGGCTCATGAAGGTCTGTAAGCTGGATGGCCTGGACCGAATACTTACTTAACCAAGCTCTGCAAGCACCAGAGCTCGTACCTAGCTTAGGATCCAGGGGAGGCCTTCCAGGATATTCACAAACGGCCTCTGCATCCTCAGGTTCCCCTGAAGAGCAGTGTCCAGTCTTCTCTACGCATCTCTGGGCCTCATGGCTGGGCAGATGCACTGTGGGGACTCAGCCTCCAGGCTCGCTCTGCCCCATGGAAAGCCAGAATGTGGTGGTCTGTTGTCTGCTAGTTCAGACTCATTTGTATTGATAATACATTGCTGTCCCTTAAACAGAAAGGGTTCTAGAACTCTGGTTACACTTTGGCTCTTCAAGGTAAGTCATGTGGATGCCATTTAATGACTCAATGTGCAAGCATCTGTCTGCAGTGACTTTGGAGAGGATGTGCCTTTGGTGGGCCATACGGCCAGCTTCTCTAGTGGGGGCTTGTACCAGGGGGTGTGTAGCTACACACTGGTGTCAGTCTAGGCATTGCTGGCCTCTCCATCTAAGGCACTGGTTTTTCAACCTTCCTAATGCTGCAACCCTTTAATACACTTCGTCATGTTGTGGGGATCCCCCCCACACCATAAAATTATTTTCCTTGCTACTTCATAACTGTAATTTTGCTGTTATGAATGGTAAATATCTGTGTTTTCCGATGGTCTTAGGTGACCTCCAAAGGGGTCAAGTCGAGGCCCACAGGTTGAGAACCACTACCCTAAGAGGATATCTAATGTTGCACTGATCCCTTCCGGAGCACCACCACCTTTTCCCTCTTGCTATGTTCCCATCTGGCCTCTGTTGACTGCTCTGAGTCTGCAGATGTCTGTCCATGAGCCATTCTCCAGAGACTACTGGAGATAACCCTTTCATGGTATAACAGGAGCTGACCAAAAGCCCAGTGGGGTAAGCAGAGCCCCTGGGTTGGGCTCCCCTGTGGGATGTGGCTCCTTAGTCGGTACTACATTCATTTTCAGCTTGTGTGTGGGTATTATTTTGTAAATGACCCTGCCCTTGTTTCTAGGGCTTCCCAACTCCTGTGACTGTTTTTGATATTTTCGTAACATTTGGTTTCAAAATCAGCTTAAGTCCTTCCAAGACTAGTGGGTACCATTTCAAGCTCTTCTCTACTGGCCCCTGCCCATGTCTCAGGGAAGCCCTTAGCTGGTCTCCAAGCACCTGTGTCTTTACCCTTGCTCAGAGGGGCTTCCACATCCCCATCTCTTACAGGTAACATCCCTGCATTGGCATACCGTGGTGATTAATGCTGCTTGCCAACTTGACAGGATCTAGAAGCGCCTAGGAGACAAGCCTCTGGTTGTGCCTGTGCAGGTAACCCAGATTAGAACAGCCGAGGTGGGCAGACCCACCCTAGCCATGGGCTGGGGTCCTGAACTGAACAAGAGAATGCGCCAGCATTCATCTCTGCCGCTTTCTGACTTTGAGCAGGTTCCCTGTGCTCCACAACTTTCCCACCATGACAGATGGTACCCTTGAACTGTGAGCCAGAACAAATCCTTACACTGATGTTCAGTATTCTGTTACACTGACAGGTCACTGGGGCAGGGCGATCCTCAGTAACATGTCTTGTATGAATCAAGCCTCTAGCAGTCCCCTACCAGCATCCCAGTTGTTGAGTAGCTGCTGTCTGGAATACCAAATCGGGGGCAGAGGAGAGAGAGGGACATTTGTGTGAACACATGCCACAGACAACCCAGACAAACACTTTAATTTTTTTTTTTTCTTATTTGGAGGCATAATTTAGTCATTTACCTAAAGCACTGTTCAGTCTGTCTCTGGCAATCGAGGGTTAGAGAAGACGCAGCACCACAGGATGGGGATGACAGGGACACCTTCCCTTCCACCCCAGCCCCACCCTTCCCTGCAACCTCATAGACCCTGTTGTCACAGGGTTGCAAGTGTACAGGCAACCATTCTCCTTTCCGCATCTCCCTCACATACACGTGCGCGTGCGCGCGTATACACACACACACACACACACACACACACACACACATACACACACACACACACACCACACACACACACACACACACACACACACACACAACACACACACACACACACACACACACACACACATACACACATACACACACACACACACACACACACACACACACACACACACACACACACGTGTGCAACTGAAAAGAAAGATAAACAAACCCAATAATTCACACAGGGGGAAAGGTTTAAGAACGTCTTCCTTTCCCATCCAGCGCTGAGACAAACTCTGTGACTGGAGAGGCTGTGGTGTCTGCTCGCCCCAGCAAGGCTCCCCAGTCTCCATCTCTGAACCCTACTAAGAAGGCTAGGCAGAGGCCAACAGTTCCCCAAGGTTCCCTTTGGAGGTGACATTCCCAAGCCAGTCAGTCAGTCTGTTTCTGTTGGTTGTCGATGTTGCCGTAGGCAGAACCCTTGTCAATTTCTGTCACGCCAATCATCCATCGAACTCCCATGGAGGCTGCAGAGACACGGAAAAGCAGTTAAGAGTCTGAATGCACTCCAGGCGTGCTGTGCCAACAGGGAGCCATGAGGAGGCCATTGGCTGCAAAATGCAAATGAATCTGGGGTACCATTTGCCCCCAGCTTCTGGGCATTCCCCTGCACATTGAAATGACATTAAAAGGACAGTGATAGGGCTGCTCTAGAGGGAGGGGAAGGAAAAGGGGAGGACCATTCTAGCACAGTGGAGATAGGATTGGGCAAGCAGCATGCACCTGTTTACAGAATTCTGTGATTTCCAAGGCAAACAAAGGTGGTTCTTTGGAGATGGTGGTAGAGGGCCACTTTGTGAGGATGCAGGCAGAGCCTAGGACATGCAGACCCTGCATACCCACAAACTCCACCATGGTTTGCGCTGATTGCAGAGAGCAAAATCACAGCCCCTCTTGGCGGGAGCCCTTGCTCTCTGAAGCTCTGGCTGTCCAGGTGCTGAACCCATCGAGGAACTCACTCAGAAACTGCCATGTAAGCTAAGCAATCACCTCTGGGGAGGGCTGACTCCTCATGTGCCAGGCCACGTCTTAGCCACTGGACACACAGTCTGCACACACAGTTTATGGCACAGTGGGTGAGCGAGCAGACGCAGCCCCCAAATTAGGGTGTATATGTCATAAATCTTTAGCCGTGTTCCTCATGGAGGTTGCTGTGGACAGGGGAGCCAGCCTGTGCAAGTAAAGAGTTGTCTGCTTGGACGCCTGTTGAGACACTGAGATATAAGCTCTGTCCCAATTCTGCCATTTGGGTGGATCGCCCTGTCAGCAGGAGGGACGGTGATAACCTATAGGAAATGGTAAGAGATGTGGCCTCTGGTCCACAGACCTCAGGATGGGGAGGAATGCAGGACTCGGGTGTCAGCAAGGACACGGTGATCAGTTCGGGGACACTCTAAAGGATCACAGCACCCCAGGCTGAGTGCTCAGACCCCTGGGCTTTCCCTCTTCATCTTTAAGGAATGTAGCTCTTCCCCTGGAGGCATGGCCTCTACTGACCTGCCTTCTGTCACAAGCCCTGGCCAACCTCCTTCCTGGCACCCTAGTGTAGACAGACATGTCAGGATGCTCACTAGATACTAAGTGAGAAAAGTGCAGATGCATCCAGTAGGTGTGCCTTCATGCTTGAGACTGCAGTAGTCACCCAGAGATGGCTGTCAGCACCAGGCTCCAAGTGGAAGTCCGTCCCAAGAGTCTTCCTGCTTCAGCCCCTTGTGTTGCCCAGACACCATAGTACTTTATGTTTCACAGAAATACCAGTCTCTTTGCTCAGGACATGCACACGCACCAATCTCCTGGCCTTCAGATGGCAGGGGACTGTCACACCAGGCCTGTGTGCATGCTGTGTCCTGTGTGTAAGAGTTGGAGAATACTGGGTAAGCAAACCCTTGGGAAGAATGAGGAAGGCACTTTCTGAGTGTCCTCACTCAAGTCCAGACACCTGGTTACAGGAGGAGTCCCAGAGGGAGGGCCCATGTCTGCCTCCAAGGCAAAGAGCTTACAGCTAGGTCCCTCAAGCCCCATGCCATGCTTTCCACTGGACAAGGGAAGGAGTCTCAGGGAGTGAGGAATTCCAGCTCCAAGTCACACCATCTGAGCTGGGGGATTGCTCCATGGGCACCTCTAGACCCCAGACAGCCTTGTGAGCCCTTGTGGGTGCTACACAGCCTACAAGGAACACCGAACACATCTGGCACCCGCCAAGCACGCTGGCTCCACTTTGCGCATCTAGTTCTGTACTCACCCATACAGAAGATGAGGACCAAGCTCGCCAGCGTCACCGAGGACCCGCTGCTGACCATGCTCACGAGGAACCGGAAGAAAGGGTAGAGCAACAAAGACGCCCAGAACAACCAGTTGACCAGAGCCCAGGGCCGCCGTGGGGGAACCCAGGGAGTCTCTGGGAAGACCCCTGTCCTGTAGTATTCCTCCTGAAAGGCATCCTGGGGAACAGAGAAAGGCATCATGGAGGACACCATGCTGCGTTCCAGCGGCACCTGCTGTACCCCTGGTAAAACCTTACAGCAAGTGTTTTGTAGGCAGCTACTGGGGATTTTCAATGCTGTCTGGCATCCTCTTCCTCGGGTGTCGCATCTAGTGGCTGCCACTATCCTTCCTGTGAGGGAGGGAGGAGCTCAAGCTTGGGGCTGGCCAGCCTCAGTCAGGCTCACCATATCCCAGGCACTGAGGAAGCACAGCCGGACAGCATTGACAGGTTGAGGAGACCATAAATGCAAAGGCCTCGAGCTCCGCCCACACACAACCAAGGGTCCACTCTCCGGCCTCGCAACATCCACGGTCCCATCAGCCTGTCTGCCGCCCTTGAGCTTGGGTTGGGCTGTGGGTCCACAAGGTTCTGCTCACAGGTGCTGTCAGCACTTCTGGGGACCACTTCCATGAGATCAAGTTAGGGCAGTGATAATTCAGTTCTCCTTGCCCTACTTAGATTTTTGGAAGAGAGAAGCCTGTGAAAGCCAAGTGCCTGCTCGGAGGAAGAACAAGCCGGGAGAGCTGGATCAGAGACCCTTCAGGGATGCATTCTTATTTGGGTCACACTTTACAGTGACATAAGCACCAGAGTTTGCTCAGGATTAGTCGAGACCACATCGATCACTAAAGTGAGCTCTCCCATAGGGAACTGTGCCTGGACGCCAGGGCTGCTAGACCACGGCTCTACATTATATTGGTAAACTGTCACGTGCCGTTTAAGCTTGTTGAAAGGGGACTCTGGGAATGAGGCGGCTCTCCCTCATCTCACTGAGATCATTTATTTCAAGTGTCTTCCATAACTCTGTGACAAGGAGAACAGAAGACAGCAAGCAGCTAAGAAGGAAAAGCACAGAGCCCTTGAGAACAGTTGGAGGGCGGACTATTTCCAGTAGAAGTTACAATCGTTTACCCCATGGTTTAAATGCCTGGACGGGAAGAGGAAGCCAGAGCCCAACCAGGGACAGAGAGCTCAGCTGAGAACTCCAGCATGATCTGTCACCCCGGTGATTCCGCCTGCTCTAAATCCCCAACTGAGGATGTCTGCCATCTGCCCTCCTACCTCTCGCTTTTGCTTGCTGCGTGTTAACAAACTCACCCACTTGAAACTGAAAGTTGAGCTCTAGTTACTTCCTCTCTGGACCATACAGAACAGCCATGACCTCCTGTTGATTCATTACACCCACACCATCGGTTCACTTTCTGTGAGGACACCTGCTGTGTTCTTTTATTGCTTATCATGTAGATCATTAGGGGCAGCGATAACTGGCTAGCATGCCTACCCATCAAAATGGCGTCTTCCACCCTAAACTCCACAGTTCCATCCACCTCCACCTCATTGTACCCACCTTTTCCTGGTAGAGCTTGTGCAGCCAGGCCGAGCACTTGTCCTCATCCTCTGGGATGTCCTCCATAGGGATCCTCCTGTAAAAGCAGAGGATGGCTAGCAAGGAGAGAACCACACTGAGCACCCAATATACATTTCTGAGTAACAGTTCTGGGTGTGTGTGTGTGTGGGGGGGGGTTAATCCATGGGTGGTGTGAATGTAATTGGCCCCTTAAGCTCATCAAGAGCAGCACTATTAGGATGTGTGGCCTTGTTGGAGGAAGTGTGTCACTGAGGGTTGGCTTTGAGGTCTCCTGTGCTCAAGCTACGCCGTCTCAGTTCACTTCTTGTTGCCTTCAGATCAAGATGTCTCAGCTCCTCCACATCTGCTTGTGTACTGCCATGTCCCACCAAGATGATAATGGACTAGACCTCTGAAACTGTAAGCCACCCCAATTAAATGTTTTCCTTTATAAGAGTTGCTGTAGCTGGGCAGTGATGGTACACGCCTTTAATCCCAGCACTTGGGAGGTGGAAGCAGGTGGATCTCAGTGAGTTCAAGGCCAGCCTGGTCTACAACACAAGTTCCAGGACAGCCAGGACTGTTTTACAGAGAAACCCTGTCTCAAACAAACAGAGTTGCTGTAGTCATGGTGTCTCTTCACAACAATAGAAATCCTAACTAAGACAGGTGGAAATCCCAAAATGCAGTCATAGCCAAACAGAACCAAGCAAGGGTCAAGTCATTGGCACAGTGATGGTGTCAGGAGTGGGAACCTGCCTTTTCCATCTTCCACCTGCCCAAATCTGACACTTGCTTCCCCCACAGAGGACAACGCTGCCTCATTTTCCATCAGATGCAGTCCAGTAGGTGCAGAATCCATGCACGCAGGGCAGCACCCTAGTACTTTCTTCAGCCAAGGACCCACAGGAATGGCAATGGTGGACACTCTCGCAGAGTGGCTCCTTTCACCTCCACTGAGGTACACAGTCACACTGAGGCAGATGCTGGAGCTCAGGCGCCCCGGCATGTGAGAAGGTAGGGCATCTGGTCTGGGCAGAATAGAGACCTCTGAGTTACTCTGCCCCTGAGTGGCTGCTCATTTCCTGGGTAACTCTCAGGTTGGGGCTGGCAAGGGTGGAGGCTGATCTGTTAACAAAGAGCCCACCTTAACAGGGAGAAGTAGCTTCCAGGTTTGCTGTTCTCTCTGCTCTTGGGGTACTGGCTCTTGACATTTCAAGGATGTCTGCTTTGGTCCATGGGAAAGTACATTTGTCATGATTTTCCATGGGACATTTCATACTCCAGTGTGCCCAGAAATATCTCTGTGAGGAGACTTCAAAGATTAAACATCATAGGGGTTCAGAAGAGAATCTGGGGTTGCATCTTGTCAGCAGTCAGCCACCACGGTTAGGCTAAGCACCATAGGCTTCCTTGTGGGTCAGTGTTCTCCACTGGCAAATTCATCCTGTTATTAAGATCCCTACCAGCTCCTCAGGAAACACGTCCCTTGACCTTTTGGGTCCTTGCCTGTGTTTCCATGAAATCGATACTTCTCGCCTTTTGTGATCTCTGACTGCAAAGATGATCATTAAATGTCTCAGGAAAAAAGGCTAGCAATGCCTTGCAAAGCATTTCTCTGCTCAGATGGTGGGAGCTCATCAGTTTTATACTTTTTAATAACATACCGGATGGCAGTGCCCTAGATGTGGTAATGCTTTATATGGATTGTAGCATATACTGAAAACTGTTCCAGTTGCCTTACGTGGGTTACTGCACGTTACAGGTATGCTGGATAACACGTGGCCATGAACACTTGCTGGCTTTGGTAAATGAACTTGAAAGGGACACAGGTGGTTGTCTACTCCAGTTCCCACACATGCTCCAAAGAGCTGCAGTTACTAAAAAATCCCACTGGGGGGTCAGTCTTGCACCCTACCAGGGTCCAGCTGAGCGGAGCTTTGGCCAAGTGTCAAAGGAACTCCAGAGAGGAAGAGCCGGCTCTGTCTCTTGCGGGGAGGCCGTTGGGGGTCTTCCCGGGTGACACAGTGGTGCCTTTGTGTCTGCCATGAAAGCCTGTGCCAGTGTTGTTAGAAAAGGATGGTGCTTCTCTGTTTTGGAGGAAAGCTGGAAGCATTTCCAGGGGGCTGACATAGGAAAGCATTTGTGGACTTCAATGACTTGAGTGATGTGGCAGAGGGCTTAGCCGCTGGGTTTCCATCATGTGCTATGATCTGGCATCTGAAGAGTCTTTACCCAGAAAGCTCTGTACCATTTGTCTACTTGTGTGTGGACATTTCAGGGGCTTTTGGCTACCCTTCAAGGATGGCCACAGTATCAGACCAGTGCCACCTGACCCAACTCAGACTAGATTGTAGTGCATAAGTCACTGGTTTACTGAACAAACTTCCATGTGGCTTCCCGTCTGCTACATCTTCCCTTTGTGATTCCACTAATCTTGGTGACATTCTGGAGATCAGGAGTTAGGTGCATTGTGTAACATTGGTCTTCTGTCTGTCTACCCTGCGCTCTGAGAGGAGTGAGCAGGTGAGCAGATCAGAAAGGAGCTGAGAGGGGAGGCATGCTTCCCACAGTGGTCTTAGCAGTAGGGTGCGCCTCCTGAGTTCATATATAAATAAAAGACTGGACAGGAGTTGAATGGGAAGGTGACTTTCCAGCGAGATGCTAGCCAGGT
The DNA here is from genome assembly GCF_903995425.1 of Onychomys torridus. Classification (NCBI taxonomy): domain Eukaryota; kingdom Metazoa; phylum Chordata; class Mammalia; order Rodentia; family Cricetidae; genus Onychomys; species Onychomys torridus. Next base: position 54,852,980 of record NC_050461.1, read on the forward strand.
GCTTCTGGAAAGCGGCATTTAGTGAGTTAGTACTGAGAAACAAGCTCTCCCTTTTCTAGGAGGGAAACAGGACCAACTTACCTAACGTAGCAGTCGGCATGATATTTCTTTCCATTTAAGATGCCCAGCAGTGTTGGGTTTTCATTGTTTCTGAAATTGAGTGTACAGTCATATACAGCTGGGACTATAAGGCAAGACAAACACAAGGCAGTATATAGCAGGTGAGGCTGGTTCTGCTTGGTAGTCACACACACTGGAAGACATAAGCACGCCGTAACCCCTCCACCAACAACGCATGCGACTAGAGAGCTCTTCCTTGGGTTTTCCTAGATTGTTCACTTGCTCTACATTGGACATGTGTCATCTTCTGTAACCAGAAAGCCAACTGCACACTAATCCTACAAACAGTCACGCCTGTGGTCCCGTGGGCATTAGAGCAGCAATGTCTCTCAGATCTAGGTTGACAGTGACAGGACTTTCTAGTAGGCAGTGCCTCTCGTGGCTAGCAAATGGAGATATCTGAACAAATATGGTTGGTAGAAGATGAGCTAGACTCACCTAAGGCTGTCTGTTACAGAACTATAACCATCCTTCATTTTTTTAAATGTAAAACTTACAAAAGATTTGTTTAAACTAGGTGGATGCATATGTGTGGGTCTACATGCCCATGAGGCCAGAAGAGGGTGACAGATCCCCTGCTGTTGGATTTATAGGCAGTTGTGAGCCACCAGGACACAGTGATGGGAACCAAATTCCAGCCTTCTGCAAGAGCAGTAAGCACTCATCCATCTCTCCAGCCCCAGTGTGGCCTTTTCTGTGAACATTTTTGTGTGCCCGCCCCCCACCTCCCATGAAGCAGGCGCAAAGCCGGGCTATGACATCGACATCCCGGATGGTAAGCTAGCCTGTCAGCATACTCCACATTTCATCCAGGCTTGTTGTGCCATCCCCTGGGACCCGGCTCAGGCTCAAGACATGCTTATTGGGTCAAAGAATGGGCAATGAATGACAAAGGAGCAAATGGCTAAAATGGAAAACCATGGCGGAAACAGATGGCCGCCTCCTCACGCACAAGGCAGCTGAGGAAGTGGAGGAGTCTGACAGTGTGGATGGGTGTGGCGCCCATGACCACTTCTTCCCAGCAGGGGGCGGTTGGTTGGCTCAGACACCTCAGTCAGTCTTCCAGGTGTTCTCCTGGAGAGTGGCTTCACTGTTGCTGCCATCACACAGCAGCGGAGGTGACAGAAGTCGGTCATAGCTGCAGACCCAACACGCTATACTCATGATATGATCATGACCCTGAGCTGACAGCTTTCCATATATGCAGTTACTGTTGGGGGATCACAGGGACCCTAAATGGTACCTGGACCACTTGGGAATATGAAGAACAAGGATTCAAAGGTGATCAAAATCACCATCCATTTTTCTGATGTCTGACCCAGTTCTGCAGGTCCACTGTCTTTGCTGATGGGAGAAGTCCCCCTGCTGACTTGCAGGAATGCCTAGAGGCAGTGCCCTGAAGGACCCAACCTGCCTAAGGTGGGCACTAGGCCAGAAGATATTTAACCTGATTATGACCTTGGTAACCTGGCTAAATCCTTGACATGGGGCTAACTAAGGAAGTCTCCCTCACAAGAAGAGGTGAAGACCAGGCTATGGAAGTGTGGTATATGGGACCTGGAATCCACTTCTGGCAACAGCTTTGCCCACCACTGCCTGCAGGGCAAAGCCTGGCACATGAAGTTCTAGGAAGGCCTGCCCAGTGCTGTGGTGCTGTTAGACTTAAAGATGTGTCAAGTCCTATCCAGCCCAAGTATGCTGTCTAGCTTCTTTTGGAGCCCAAGGACCAGGCAGTACAGATGTGAGAGAAAGATGTTATGTAGGGGAACAAGAAAACATGTTTTGTTTTGAAGATGAGGGTTTAAAAAAGAAATGGGGAAATCAAAGCAGGACTCCAGGGGCAAGTTACCTCTGCTTTCTTCTGTGTCTCTCTATAGGGGCTTGAGCTGCCATAGTGTACAGGTCAGATCATCTGCAGGTGGTTGATAGCAATAGACAAGCAAGAAATGCCTCACAGACCCTGCAGCTCTGAGATCAGGCCAGCACAGGGGCCCTCCAGGGACCCAGACTTTCTTCATTTACCATGCAGTGACACTACTGACCAGCAGAGGGAAGCACTCACTGGGATGCAGAAATCTAAGGAGCCCAGCTAGAATTGCAACTGCCCCCATGTCCCAAGTTCCACCTAGCCTCAAAGACCCCCATTTCGCTGTCATCCTTACCTACATCTCTCAAGCACTTCACAGTGATAGCAAAGCCCTTGGTGCGTGGCAGGAGATGGTGCTTGAGGCTGGGCAGCCCCTTGGCTTGAGCCACCTGCATGCTGATTTGGTGTTTCTTCTCTGTGAACCGTGTGCCCTCACAGTGAATCAGGAACTGGAAAGCAAAGGATATGGTCACATAGCCCCAAGGTCAACCAGAGGCCACAGTCCCAAAGAGGTTCATAATCACACTTGAACCAGGTCGGTTCTAAAGTCCTCACGTTATACACAATTTCAGGTCACACTCAGTTCTGTGTCCACCCATGTTCCTGAAGTGTGGTGGCCACAGGAGCCAGACAGCACACTGCTCCTGTGCCTACATACCAGATAGTTCTCTGGGTAGTCCCGGAGGTGCAGTAGGCTCTTGGCCACTGTCTGCCGATCCTTTTCCCAGTTGCGTGTGCAGAAGATCATTTCCACGAAGTACCACATCCAGCCAATGATTGGGACATAAGCCAGTTCTTTCTTGGCCAAGACTTTGGAGTTCTGAAATAGAGGAAGAACATCAGGGTGTCTGTGAAGGAGACAGAAGTTACTTTATGGCTGCTGGAGATCTTAGGGGTAAGGAGGGACCAGTTATATACCAAAGGGTATAAACCAAAGACTTGGCACTTGGAATCCTTCCCACTGCATTGACCTGAGGTTAAGATCATACTCATCACTCAGGGGTGGACTGCTCCATGATCAGGGGTCTGTGAAAGTGCCACTAATCAGCTGAGGATATAGAGACTTGAGGATGCGCTCATGGACCAGAGCTCTCCTAGGTTATTGACATCTATTGTGCTCACCAAGCCCATCCTGAAGCTCGGTCTGGCAAGTCTGTATTATGCCATCCCACAGATCAACCTATCAGCAAAGCCACTGAGTTCTTTAGGCAAGACAAACTCCTCGGCAGTGGAAGTCACCAGAGTTTGAGGGGCCCCATATCTGGCATGAGGGAACGGGGAGGCTAAGAAGTCAACCTGGATCACATGCCTGCCTGCCTGTTCCCTGCTCCCTCTGTGTGTGTGTGTGTGTGTGTGTGTGTGTGTGTGTGCGCGCGCGCGCGCTCATTCGCATTCATGTGTATGAATGCTGGTACATGTGCCATGGTACATATGTGGAGGCCAGAGGACAACTTCATACACCAGCCCTTGTTTTATACCTTGTTTGAGGGGGAGCAGATGCTTCACACCGTCCCTCCACTCTGTCTCCTCATCTCCTCAGCATCTTCATACTGCCAGCATTTCTACCCTGCTTTGGGGCCCTGAGGCAGGCTTCTGAAGAGGAATCATCTACATCTACACAGCTTTTCTTCTCAGCCCCGACTGACTTGGCATTCTCAGAAGGGGAGCAACCTGATGGACTCTTGACAAGATCCTACTCACTGGAAACCAAACTGTCTTTGGGGGGTCACACTTCTCTCTGGGAGCCCATTGCCCTGTGTCCCTACTATAGACTTCAGACCCCAGAGTTCCCTCTAGGTCCTGCCTATGACAGGGAGGGACATTACCACTGGCCCTCACCTTCTGTTTCCTTCCCCTCCCAACTTAAAAGTTTCTGTGATATAAACCAATGGCACCAAAGCAAAAGCCTCCACGGACTAATTAAGCTCATCTTTCTGGAAGTTAAAACTATTTTTACGATTCAATGTACTGTATTTTGCAAAAATTACATGTGGCAGTGTCTAGGAATGACAGGATGGCCCATGCTGCCGCCCACAGGGATGCTCCTGGCTCTAACATGGCAGCTACTGGGCTGGCTAGGTGGTCAGTTTCATCCAGCCACTCACAGCTGTCTTCTCAGACGCACTTCCTGTTTGTGGTTCTCCTAAGAAACTCAAGTGTGTGTTAGCATTTGGCTTTTGGTAGCTAGTGGAGGAGGCTGCCCTGGTGGGTGGTGGGATCTAGGGGTTCTACATCACCAAGAGCCACTTTACTGTCCCACAGTAGAAGCATATACTACACATCAGACAGCATACAGTAGGAGAGGTCAGTCTGCACACCAAGGCCACTCCTCCCCTCTGCCCGCTGGGGTCCATGCAGCTTTACTGGCACAAGGGCTAGCTAGCATCACCTGAATGGAACAGCAATACAGCTGCCACAATGGGGCTGCATAGACGTCATCGAGACTATGCCGCGGTCCGTGGAGCTGAACATGCTCACTCTCTGGCTGGCCAGTTACAGATCAAATTGGTCAACCCTTAATTTACAGCAGCTAATATTCATTCCATATAAAATCCTCGTGTTACACTAAGTAGGAGATGGATAGGTGAGGGGGGAGGGGGAGGGGGGAGGGGGAGGAGGTGCTATGCTAACATCTCTCACAAGGTAATTGATGACTGGAAACTATTATGAAAGTAAGACATAAATATGAATAGGAAAACCTAACATGTATATAGGGTAATCCACAACCACCAGGTGCCCAAGTGTCTACCTTGGCCAGTTTTTAGGTCACAGTACATTCTACAATTGGAAATTTTCTGGCGGTGGAGGGAGGGTGTTACTGAGTCATAAGGGAGGAGAATTTCATTACCATGGGTGCCCCACCCCGCCAGGGAGGACATCACCCATCTCTCAGAGAAAACAGCCGTTCTATGAGCCAGGGTTTAGCATCTCCAACTAAGATGGCATAGCATGTGACCAGATGGCCATAGAAAGAGCTGCTTTTAACAGCACTGGAACTGGGGCAACTTAACCCTCAAATTTGTTGGCTTTTAACTCACTTCACTACAAGACTTCAAATAAGACCCCTTCTAGGTCCAAGACGGCAGCCTGCCCAGTGAAAGATGCAAACTAGTACCTGACCAGTTTGCAACCTAACTTGGTGCAGGTTAGGACTTGTGCCCAGCACTGTCTCCTGTCCCCCCTAACCGAAAACTCCCAGGGTCTGGCAGAAACCTGATCAGGACCAAGGTCATTCTGCAGGATGGCTCCTGGTCAAGATGATATTTACATTGATACCGTACTAGCTTCCAAACACAAAACCATTCCTGAAGGTTAAATCAGTTAGTCCTTTGGGTCTAGCCAAAGTTGGTCATTTCTGCTAAATATATAAAAATAGAGCTGGCAAGATGATGGCTCAGCAGGAAAAGGTGTTTGGTGGTCTGAATTAGAGCTCCCAGACCCACAGGAAAGGAGAGGGCAGAACCCAGTACTGCCCTCTGACCGCCTCACACACCTACACATTCCCCACCCCCACCCCCGCACATACTCCACACAAAATAAATAGATGCAATTAAAACTTTTTAGTTACTGAAGTTTAGTGGTGCCATTGATCATGAGCCTGTCACTCATCACTTTGTTCTGAAAGTTTCTATCAATTTTTAAAAAATGAAAAACAAATAAATGAGTTCACTTCAGTGACATTTTGAAATCGGTGAGATGTTTGTTAAAAGCAAGCAGGTCAAAAGCCATACTTCTAGCATGTTCCTTGCATACAACCTGGAGACAAGTAGCAAACACCCAAGTCTGATGGGGGCTTGCCACTGGGTCAGGCCTGGCCTGATCACAACAGAGGATGAGGAAGCCAATTACCTGCTCAGCCTTGGCGCTCAGGGGTGACATGAGAGTTTATCTCCCGGAATCGTTAACTTCAAACCAACCAATCCACGCAAATGTTATCTAGCAGGGACCCCTTTAAGGCCAGGCACAAAGGTGGATAGGACTGTCTGTGACCTTGAGGTGGGCAAACAGCAGTAGCACAGTGGAGACTGCTGCCCATTTGTGAGAGCAAATGCACAAGGAAACTCTGGTGTGATGAAGGAGATGAGGGCAGGGCTCGAAATGATGACCTGGGTGTGGCAGTGGGTATCAAAAGTGAGAGACTGTTATGTGGTACAGCTTGCTTGCGGTGCTGGCCCTGCTCTGGCTTCCCAAGGCCTCACACACGGGAAAATGCTGTGGAGAGCTTCCTACCAGAAAGTCCCAAGAGAGTCTGCAGACAAAATGAACCCTGTTCCACGATTAGTCACAGCCACGGGGGAGACGCACTGGCCAAATGCGAAACAAAAGCACTCTCTAAGAATTGTCTCTCTCCGGCTGGAAAATAACCATGCATCATTTATCAAAATCAAGCCCAGGGTGCAAGGTCCTTCAGCTCTGAATAGAATTCCCCTCAACCCAGCCACTTCCCTCCCCTTGGCAAGCCCTAGACTTTTCTAGATTTGACAGGTGTGCAAAGGGTAGCGGGGAGGGGAGGGGGGGTGTGGTGGCTGAGAAGTTTGCTGAGACCTTCTGTGGATCCAGCCTGGCCTGAACAAAAAAACAACAGGAGTTCCTGTGCAAGGTTCTCACCAGCCCCACCACCCCGACCCCTCGTCACCCCACCCCCTCACTGTTCTGAAAGGCTAACGAGGATGCGAGGATGCGTCCAGGATGTCCTTAGGCTAGAATATCTGGGAAGATAAGCAGGAGTCCTAACAAAGAGTGAGGACAGAGGTGTAGTACAAAACAGGAGAAACAAACAAGCGGACACACACAGGACTCCTTACAGAGCGGAGACAAAGGGACGCCTTGCTCTGACAGGTGTGGGGTGGTGTGGCCAGTTGAAAGAGTTCCAGGGGCAGGTGTGCAGGGCCCTGGGCAGGAACAGATAGGGGTGTGGGGGTAATTAGTGAGGAGCAGAGCTGTTCAGAGCAGATGTCGCTGGCTGGGTGTGTTTGCAGCAGAGGGAGGTGGCTATGGCCAGCCCTACTGTCCGGCATTCTAGCTCTGCTCCGTTCACTCCTGGCTAGCACAGGCGAACTTGACTGGCTTGCCAGAAGAGTCGGTTCTGTAAGGGAAGGGGCGCTGCCATGCCTAGCTTAGGACTACCCTTTAGGGCCCGCTCAGGAGAGCATTCAAGGAGGCTGTGCTTCTGGGAGCTGCCGGGGACTCTCCTCTACCCAGGATTCACGTGGTCACCTTGTAAGTACCATTTATTTACGTGGGTTCCTTATCTGCACCACACCAGGTTCCTCTTACCCCCCTCCCCCAACTCCTGGCTCAGTAAATGATCGGCTAAAATGGCACATCTGTCCACTCAGCCTGCCAAAATCTGCAGTAGGGTGCCAATTCATCTTGGCTGAGATGTAAAAAAGAAATTATTAGGTCCATTTTCAATATGAGGTGCCCTCAGAGCACTTCAGAGAGTCAAAGACAGGCAGGAGGTGCTAGGCTCCTCTCCCCTAGCTGGCTGCTGGTGTGCAGTCTCAGAGCTCAGAAAGCTGGGAAGCTGCGGGCCAAGTCTGCTTCATGACTGAGCCCACCATCAGAAAAGGGGACAATCTCAAGCCCAGGATGATAATTAGCTAAGAGGGAGGAGAATCCTGAACCAATAGAGGAGGGGATGGGAGGGGCTGTGCTGGAAGAGCATAACTCTCAGGAGTACCAGCCCATAGGAGCAAGAGGCAGGATTGGGTGCTCAGCTCAAACAGCATCACTAACATCCAGACCCAGGTCACCCACCCCATGATGATTTGAGTGCTGGAGTTGGAGGATGGGGTAGGGGTGAGGGCTAATGTGCACACTTAGCCCTGCTCTGGTGAGGAAGCTTAGATGTCACACCCAGGCTACCATGGTGCCTGGATACCACTCACCAAGCGGGTATACCATTTATAATCTCTCTTTTCAAGCACCCACTCTTGTGGCTTCCCTTGTGGGTCCCTTTACCTAGACCTCTTGTCCTTTCCTAGAGTTATACCTGTCCTTCCAGGCTCCCTCTGAAAGTCCCCAGGAGGCTCCTAACCATCCAAATGCAGGACTCCTTAAAACAGTTCAGTTTTTCCCCACAGGTAGCTGTCCTGCCACTCTCCTTGGCACACGAAGGGTTAACAGCCACAGCCCACAGTGGCTTATACCTGTTCAAGCCAGACAGGGCCCCAGAACTGAGAGGGGAAGTGGATCTGAGTTCCCACCCCCTAACAGGAAGCTATTTGCAATTGATCCCTACTGAAAAAGGGAAGTCAGTTTTTGACAATGGAGAGTCACAGGGTATAGCCACCAAGCTCCAGGGCAGGCCCCATGCCCAGGAGGAGTGGGCCAACACAAAATGAACTCCATGTTGGTTTTGGTGGGCTTTTTGTTCTCTTTAGTGTTTGCCTTGCTAGTTCTTTGTCTTGGTTTCATGTGTTTGTGTATCAGGATGAAAACATAAAATTGTGTGGGTAGGGAGGTGGGAAGGAGTTGGGAGAGAACAACATGATCAAAATATATTGTATGAAATTTTTTTTTTAAAAAAGAAGTAACACGTTGGGCAGTGGTGGCTCACCCCTTTAACGTCAGCACTTTGGAGGCAGAGTCAGGTAAGATCTATGGAAATTCAAGGCCAAGTCTGGTCTACAGATGGAGTTCTAGGACAGTCTACACAAGAGGGAAGAAGGGAGAGAGGGAGGGAGGGAGGAAGGGAGGAAGGAAGGAAGGAAGGAAGGAAGGAAGGAAGGAAGGAAGGAAGGAAGGGGAAAAATGTCTCTTCTTTTGTTCTCTGTACAGAGAAATGCAACAAATTCTCACCAGTTTTCAGACCAGGCTGCCTTACATCACCTGACTGGTATTTATCAAGAGAAGGAAGTGAGCGAGGGTCTCAAAGAAAATATCATGGCGTGGTGGGTGGCCTTGGAGATGGTCCCACCACCTAGAGGTTTCCTTGGGTGTGGGCTGGGCTCCGGGTTCACTCCTAACAGTGGAATCTGATACAGGGCTCCATCACACAATGCTGTGACTTCTGCCCTGGGAGCTTGCTCCGGCTCTCTTCGGCATTGCATACCCTATGAGAAGGGGCTGGCTACCCTGTGCAGGGAAACCCTCCATCAGGCCCATGTGGTAGGGATTGAGGCATGGACAATATGCCTATGGCTAAGCTTGGAGGTTAGCCAGTACATGCCAAACTTTCAGATGAGACCATCACTCCTGCAGTCACGTGACCACAGCCTTGTTGTCTCTCTTCTGGAAGGCCAGCTGGCTGGTGCCTGCCCTTCCCACAATGCAGGCAAGTCAATGGTCTCCATGCCTGTGCGTTCATCTGCTCACTTCGGAGACCACACGCTGTCGCAGATGACTAAGACATACAACTTCATTAAGGAGCTGAAGCAAAATCTCCCAGCTAGCCTCAGAGTTAGCCCGCATGCCACAGCGTGGGTGGCAGATGAGTACTGGTAACAGCAGCAGGGTAGCACATCATTAATGGAGTTCCAAGCCTGGCACTGTCCTGAGATTTTACAATCTTGACCTTGACACATCATGCTTCACTCAGGCAAAAAGATAAGCAAATAGGACCAGAAGCTTTAGTTCACTGAGCGAATGGTGGCTATCCCCAGGTCACACTTGGCTCCAAGAAAAAAAGGTCAGCAGGTGCCTGAGAAACTTCATCATGGCCTTTGGGAATGACCCCATCAAGCAATGATGGGCCAGCCCTAGCCTGAGTCTCCAGGGCAGGGTGCTGGGCTGGCCTTGGCCACCCAGGTCGGGGCTCAGTGTTTTAACAAGGTCAAACCTGTTTTTAAAGAAAACCTTATCACTTGTCCTTCATATTCAATGTCAATAATTTCTGTAAATTACATTATTTTAAACTCATTTCCTATTGAGCTATTCCAGATGATGATTTTAAAAAATGCCAGTCAGGATTGATATGATTATCTATCTATCTATCTATCTATCTATCTATCTATCATCTATCTATCTATCAATCTATCTATCTATCTATCTATCTAATCATCTGCCATCTCCCTCCATCACTCTATCCCTCAATCCCTCTTAAAATAAACGAACCCAAACTCTAGAAGGTTCAATACCATGTTATACAAGGAGAGGAAGAAAGATGGATAAGGTGGTGGTGTTGTTTTAAAGGTCATTGAAGACAAAGGAGTCTGGTGAGTCAATCAATTTAGCCAGACACTTCCCAATGTCCTTTCAAAGCAGTAGGAATTATGGGTCACTCTGGAAGAGGGCAGGCACCTCATCCAGCACCTCTGAGGGACGGCTAAGTTGCCTCCGCTCATGGCAGGTCACAGTCCAGCAGCAACTACCTGTGAAAGTGCCCCCCCATCTTCCTTTCCTCTTCTTTCTCCTCCCCTCCCCCACCTTCTCTCTCCCTCCTCTTCTCCCAAAGCCTTGCAATCCAGAAGCAACGGCACTGCCTGCTTCTCTGGAGAAAACTGACCAGTGATTCGCCTCCTCTCCCTCAGCTCTTTAGAGGACATTAGAGTGGGGGACAGGGGACAGAGCAGGGGAAACCTGGCTCCCAGGCTGCAGAATATGTTGTCACCCTGCTCTGGTTTAAGGTTTGGCACCTGCTTGCTGGACCCATTGCTGGGGTCACCCCAATTCCTAAACTCTAGCCACCCCTACCAGTGGGAATGTTCACACCCATTATGTAATAAATATAATAAAAATGAAAAAAAAAATCTCTGAGTCTACTATTCACTTAACATATCAATGTAGAACTGAAATCCTTGGCCAGCAGGAAGGGCGATGTTCTGCTTTGGGTACATCCATATCTTACGCAGTGCTCAGAGCTGGAAAGCCTTCCCAGGGCTCAAAGCCTTTAGGGAAATCCCTAGATTGCTGAGATGGAGTCTCTGCTCCATAAAGGTCTGGCCCTAGTATGCCTTCCAATTCCCAGCTCCTTCTCTGGAGTTGAGGACTTTCTCCAGCCCTGGGTGTCCTCTCTAGTTACAGTTCCACGCTCTTCTCACGGATCCCCGGATTGACCTGGGGTCACCCCTCTGTCCCCGAGCCCCTTTCTGCCTCACTACTCCATGTATGTTGCCTGCTTCCTCCTGGCTGTGGACTCTTGGCCACATTCTTCTCCCTGGAAATGTGTGAGCTTCCCTGAACTTCAGTGTCCCTTTCCTGTGGCCCCATCCCCGACCCCTTAAAGGTACCAATGACTCCTGCTCCTCCTAAGGAGTGCTGCGTGTAGCCACAAAGCTGGCCCTGCCAGCAGTCAGCCTGTGGTTTCAAATCTCTAAAGCTTTGGAATCAGACTCGCCGATTGCTTCCTTGCAAATTGAGCAGCCACTGGGGCTCCGGTGCTGACTCGGAAATGAGGAGAACTGAGTGTCTTAGTCATCGTTGCTGTGAAGAGACACCGTGACCACGACAACTCTTATAAAGGAACACATTTCAATGGGGCTGGCTTACATTCAGAGGTTTGGGTCATTGTCATCATGGCAGGAAGCACGGCAGTGCACAAACAGACATGGTTGGTGCTGGAGAGGTAGCTGAGAGTTCTATATCCAGATCAGCAGGCAGCAGACAGTATGACAGACACTGGGTCTGGCTTGAGCATTTGAAACCCCAAAGCCTTCCCCCAGTGACACACTTCCTCCAACAAGGCCACACCTCCTAACTCCACTCCCTGGTGACCAAGCATTCAAGTCTGTGAGCCTGTAGGGGGCATTCTTATTCAGTCCACCACAGTGTGTAAGGATGAGAAATGGTTTGAATGGCCTGCATAAAGCCATGGGGATCAGGGTCACATTGCTCCCCAGGTAGAACAGGAAGCTGATAGGGCCTCAGAGCCCCCTACCACAGAGATTCTTGACCTATGGAAAATCCATCATATTCAGAACAGAAAGGCCACCAAAGCCACCTGGAACATCCAGGAGATCACTAACTGCCTTCCAAGCACAGGATGTCAGGAACATGGTAGCTTCCTACCTCATCCATGGTTTGAGTCACCCAGGGGCAATGTGGTCAGGAGATACTAAATGGAACATTCCAAAGCTACATAGAAAGTTTAAATACTTAAACAGATTACTGTAGATCATGACTATAATTCCTCTATTTTAGTTACTATTCACCTCTCACTGTACTTATTTACAAGTTAGACTCTTAGGTCGGAACACAAAAACAGCACACAGCACATCCATGATCTGATATTACCCACAGAGTCAGGCACTCTTGGGATGCCTTGGAACATGTCCCCCATGGACCAAGGGGGAACCTCTATACTAGAATTTTCATTTTTGTTCAGAAAACATATTCGAACACAAATGCAAATGTGCTTTGCACACTCTGGGCCCTCCCATACTCCGTGGTCACAACACAGTATTCTAAACACAACATATTGTGTACATGTGCTACCAAAACCAAGTGTGACATGAGCAGGCCCCCTGTCTATCTGTGGGCCATCATTACAAACGCAAAACTTCACCTCCGAGTTCTCATGCAAACTTCTGAGGCCGTTTCCACCCTGGGGCCCAGACACACTTGTTTCCATTGGACTATCTGAAGGCTGTCAGTGACGTTGAGTCATGAATGCAGTACAGGCTCTGTGTGTCAAAGATGACAAAAGCCAACTGATGGGACCCAGTCAGAAAAAGAAGAGGCTGCTTGCAAGAAGTAATTTGAGGGAAAGAGACTTTAGGAATAATTCCAAATTCTGCTCTTGAAACTTTGCCACTCAGAGACTCAACATTCTTAAGCCTGGAGCAATTCAAAATCTGCCTGTGAGCTAAGCAATTAAGACTAAGAATTTGGGCCAAACTTGACAAGCTCCAGTCCAAATCCCATTACAGCTGAGGGGGCCTGGAGCAGACTGCAGAAACTCTCGCTAATTATAATTATTTTTTGGGGGGGGAACAGTGTTGTATATCCACTCATCAATGTTTCTATAAGGATTAAAAAATTAATTAATTAACAGTAAAACTTAAGTGGTGTGAGATACAGTTGGGTCCATCCTGCTATGGCTCATGAGATGTTAATCCCAATTCTAAGCAAGAAGTCCATGCATCACGATGGTTAATACTGTCAAGTTGGCTGGTTCTCAATGAACCAGCACCAATGAGACATGCTTCCGGGCACACCTGTGAGTCATTACCCAAATTAGATTAACTGAGGTAGAATGACCCACCGTTACTGTGGGTAGTAACATTCCAAGGCCCAGGGTCCCAGGATGAATTAGAGGTGAAAGCTGATCAAACAAGCTAAGCTCACATTCATCATCGTTTGGCTTCTTGACGGCAGAGGAAACGCAACTGACCGGATGCCTTTAGCTCTTGCTGCCAGCCTTTCCACCAGAGTGGACTCTGCCCATAGACCGGCCCAAACCAGCCTTGACCTCCTCCAGTTGCTCTAGCCTGGCAGTTTGTCACAGCAAGGAGAACAATAACCAAAGACAAGCAGCTTTTGAGAGCATCTCATACTATAAAAACCAATAATCATGACCACAATAAAACGAAAAGTAAAAACGCCTTGCCAAAGCTGGGCATGTTAGCTCATACATCTAATCCCGACCCTTTGGGATCCTAGAATAGCCTGGGCTCCATGGCAGGATCCTATCTCACTCCTGCCCCCTAAATAAAAACAACAACAACAACAAAGCCTGCAGGTTCTAGAAGTTCTGAGTGACTGAGAACAAACGGTAAGTTGCGTGGCAGACTCGGAGAAAAGCAATGACGGGAAAAGTCATCACAGCCCACTTACCCCCAGGATCCCAAGGCGCTCAGCCAGGCTCCAGCCGCAGAGAAAGTCAATCTCAAACTTGTGGTTGAGAACCACGATGGCGTTCTCTTTTCCGTAGTAGGGGGAGGACCTCGGGTCGGTGTAGATGGTGCATTCCGTGCCTGACCACCACTCCAGAAGCATCACCAGTTCTACAACAAACCAGAGGACACACACGTATTTACTTTGCTGTCCTGGGGTCCTGGGTCTGCTTTTCTTGGGCCATGCTCTAAGACAAAGCTACTGCTAAGGCTAATGTTGCAAAGCATTTCAGCTAGGACCCCAGATGTTGAGAGGGGTTCAGAGCTTATAAATAAGCAAGACCGGGCAACCGTCTTCAGGAAAGGAGAGGAAACTTCCAGGTGGCCAGTCCTTTATACCTGTTGATGAAGTAACTTGGGAGAAATAATATCAGAGTCTGGATCTACCCACATCCATGTCTTGGTGCTAACAGCATGAAATGATGTATGTTCTGGAAAATGACTGGCTGATAGGCTTCTAAACTCCATCAAAGAACACTATGGACCCAACTCCTTCTCTCCCACTGATGACACATATTGGCATCAAAAATGACCAGCAACCATGGTGGAGGAAAACACAAGTTTCTCCATTTCAATGACTCAGAGTTGTCATGCTGTAGGCTTGACAAAATTATTACCATATTCTTTGGAGGGCCTTATGAAAATTAAGACTTGCTTTCAGGTGACAATCTGTGCTCTTGGGTGATGCCTTTATTCTAGGTGGCCAGTTTTCTGAGGCTGGTGGTCTCAGGAAAAGATTGTATGGTGGACACTCTAGACACAGAGTTGAACTTAAATGACAACACAGCCCCTTGAAGTGAACCTTTAGAGTGAGAGGTGTTGGCAGGTGGGTGTGTGCTATATGAATTCTCTATGAAGGTTGCACCCTTGTTTATACTGCTTAGTGGGGCACATTGTGTAGAGGGCTCCCACGCCCTATATGCACATAAAGACAAGTGGGTCTGACCTCGATTGCCCTGGAAACACCTTTCTCTTCCAGATTGGAGGCTGAATATGAATACTAGAACCATCTAGAAGGCCCCATATTCTAGTTTCTAAGCAGTGACACTGTGGACTTTCCATAAGCTAACCCCATGGTGCTGTGGGATGGTCCTTCTGAATGCTGTGAATGTGTGTTACTCCAATTGGTTGATAATAAAGCTACTTTGGCCTATGGCAAGGCAAGATAAGGTTAGGCAGTACAATCAAACTGAGAACTGGGATGAAGAAGGGCGGAGTCAGGAAGCTGCCCAAGGAACAAGATACCAGAGGACTGGTAAGCCACAGACCACGTGGCAATAAATAGATTAATAGAAATGGATTAATTTAAATGTAAAAGCTAGTTAGTAATAAGCCATCAGCCATTATAATTAATATAATCCTCTGTGTGGTAATTTGGGAAGTGGCTGCTGGGTATTTGGGATCAGGGCAGATGGAACAAAAAGCTCTGCCTCTGCTTACACCATGGCTCAGCCATGTCTTTGTCTTTGAGGTGTGCATGCTTCAGGGGGGTCTTGTAAAATTTGCTGGTAGTCAGAATTATTCCGGTTCCCTCTTAGGAAGGCCACCTGGGAAGTGTCAGGGGCTGTCAGGTAAAGAGAATGTCACCGATCCTGCTGACCTCCACGATATACCTTTGATCATTGCCAAAGGCATGCCCCCATGCCCTGAGGCTGAGTTACCTGAGTGGGGACTTGCTGTCCTCAAGTCCACTAACAGAAAAGGTAGAGAGAAGACTAAACAGACATACCGTGACATAGAGAACCCCCTTGTCACCTCAGGTCATTCCCAGGGACTGGCTCTACTGAAATGACATTTCTCAGACATTTCTCCCCTGCTCAATCTGTGAGTCTGGCATTTCAAATGACACCAACAGCCACCAAGTCCCCTGGACTGTTGATATTTAGTCTCTCTGGGCCTTTGTCCTATTTACATAGGCCAAAAGCCTGACTCTGCCGTAACTGTAGACACAGGAGCCACTGACACGTTCCCATAGGCTTGTGGGTAGGATGGAGCCCTACATGTGGGTGGGGCCTGTGCCTCATTGGAGCCAGTTAGTCCATTCTGGAAACAGGAGTCAGGCATGGAACAATGTCAGGTGGGTCACACACAGGTGAGAGGCCATCTTACTTCACCTTCTTCAAATCCTCAGGGCTGGCTCTTCTGAGACCTTCTGGCTAGACATTTTGTGTGAGTCATCCACCGTCCTTCCAATAAATCCCATTTGAGGAAACTAGATGCGGAATTTCTTGATACTTCCAGCACTTAGAAACTGCTCTTGCTGGAAAACTCTGTCTCAGATGGCAACTAAAAGTGGGATAAAAGCCTGGTGCCGGAGCCTTCATTCCATGTCTGCCTTGTCTTAAATTATTGAGACAGACCTGCTTGACTCTGCAGGTAGGCCTGCCCATCACTGAAGGGGTATCTGTCTAAATACAATGGGGCATCAACTATCTCATCCCGTCAAGCATGAAGAGATGGATAAGACTGACAGGTCACAATCACGGTTCACAGTATCCTGCACAGCACCCACTTCCAAAGTACCTGGAAGTCTCTAGCTGGTGTTTAACCCTGCAGCCACCTTGGATTCTAGGAGCACAGAGCTTTATAGATCACTCCCTGACCCCAAGCAGGAACACTCATTTCATGGGAATGGGATTGTCCCATGGAATGGGGCCTCCCTCTCCAGGTCCACCTGAGATGCAGAACCAGCTGAGATGCTGAGCCAAGACCACAGTCTGATCGAGGTTGTTAATTATGCAGACCACAGGCTCTTGCCCCAGTTCTTCCTATTTAATCCCTATGGCTCATGCTGGTACCCCAGATAGGCCGAAATGATGATGACAAGCCTTTCAACATCACTTCAGTTGGCTGCCTCTGAGACAGGACTAAACTTGAGATAGTGGGGCTCCCAGGGTTGTGTCTCCTGACTAGGACTTGGATTGTTGTCAAGGAAAGAATTCTTCCATCATCCGTGCAGGAACCTGGGTTCCATCTCCCTCTTTGTTCCTCCTCTTGGATACTGTCCTTCCCTGTCCAATCCCCCCGAGAACCCTCTGGATTCTGTGGCCTGGATCACTCCATCATAACATTGCCCCAGGACAAGAATGTACTGTGCTCTGCAGCAGCCCAGTGGATGACGTGACCAAGGCTGCATGCAGCCTGGTGATCCCTATCAAGAGCCTCCAGGAAGCGTGAGCCTCCCTGGCTACAAGCATAAGCTCTGGAGGGGGCCGAAGCATCTGGACACACATGTAGCCCAGGCGGCCACCTGTAACAGTACCTCTATCCTTGGGAGTTCTCCCAGATTACTGGAAAACAAGGCACAGGAGGCCCCGACTTGCAGGCCTTGTTTTCAGGCCCCAACTTCTGTCCACAAGCCACTTTCTCCTAAATTTGGAATAATCATCACAGGAAGGCTGGCACTTGTGAACTCAGAGAGTAGGGGAAGGTGCACACTGAGCAGGAGGGACAAGGAAGCGTTGGGGGGGGGTCGCTTAGCCATCAGCTGCAGCTCTCACATCCTCTCATTTCTCCTGTGTCAGTCTGCCCAATGCTGCCCACATCAGCTTTCCCTAGGCTGTTCCCTGGAACAGAGGAGTGCCAGCTTAGAACAGCTGCACCCGGTGTCCAGCCTGGCCCTGATTCCCGGCGCTATGCATTCTTCAAACTCCTGGAGTGGTCCTTGGATGCTAAAACTAGAAAGGGGAGTGTTTACAGGAAGTGATGTCACTGGGAAAAATCCTCAACTACTGCTTTTAGGGGTTAGTTGAAAGATGAAACCTTTCAGCCCTGGCTGCAGATGTCTTGCCTGCCTTATGGGTTTGGTTTTATGTTTGCTCTTGTGCCTTTCAGCTTAAAGAAATTATAGGGAGGGAAAAGAAGACACAAGGAAAAGCGGACGGAGGGAAGGGAGGCACACGTGACATCCTAGAAGAGTAATTTTGTAAATGAGGATGTTGAGTGGCAGAGAGGGGAGATGATGGCCTAGAAGACACGATGACCTGGAAGATGTGGGTATACCAAGGCTGAACCCAGGAGGTGCCCAGAGTGAACCTGAGATGCTGAACACCTAAAAGCCATGACTGTGTATAAGAGGAGGCAGGGTAAGAGCAGGACCAGCAGGGAGGGGACGCACCTTGACCTTGAGCAAACCTGTGCTCAAATTCTCTACAACATAAAGGTGGAAATACACACCCCGAAGGTTGGTTAGCATCTGCTGACGGTCCTCATGGCATTAGCATCGCCTGCTGCCTTGGGGATCTCGCTCTTACTGATGGCCATGTAGTGAACACAAAAGAAACAGGCTGCAGGAAAGCATGTGGCCCCTATGTCCATTCCAAGGTAGCCAGGTCTCTTTCAGCATTCTACAAGACTGACTGATTCATAAAAACTTCAGAGATTATAGCGAGTTGGAATGTTGCAGGTCCAGAGCCAAATGACCTTGGCCCATCTTTAACTCCTTTTGCTAATCATGTACTGCCCTCATCAGTGTGTATCAATTAAAATCCTTTGGGCCGGGTTGGGGATTTAGCTCAGTAGTAGAGTGCTTGTCTAACAAGCACAAGGTCCTGGGTTCGATCCTTAGCTCAAAAAAAAAAAAAATCCTTTGGGAATATAAAAACAGACCCCTGGCCTTCACTAACCCCAAGGCTCAGAATGTCATCTGATAGCACCAGAAGCCTATAGTAGTTTTCTCACATTGCTGTATCCTGCCCACCTTATGTTTCTACCAATGCATTTTAAAGTATCTTAGTCTACACTTTTCCTTGTTCTGTTATATAAGTTTCACACAAGGGTTGGAGAGATAGCTCAGTGGTGAAGAGCACTGGCTGCTCTTCCAGAGGACCTAGGATCAATTCCCAGCACCCACATGGCAGCTCACAACCATTTATAACTACAGTTCCTGGGGATCTGATGCCCTCTTCTGGCCTCTGCAGGCACTAGGCATGTACATAGTACACATTCATACATGCAAGCAAAACACCCCCCTTCACATACACACACATACACAGATGTACATACATATATATTTGTTTGTATATATTATATATAGAATAAATCTACCTTTAAATTTTTTCCGTGAAATCATCACTGTAGGGGAGCATGGTATATGGAGTGACCTAAATCTGGGTTCCCAGGCTACAGTCATTCATCTTTGACTCCAGAATAAACTCTGTGTGTGTGTGTGTATACTATAAACATATATAAACTATACATATATTTGAGACAGAGCTGTGTATTTACACTGACACTAAAAGCAAGATTTTTCCTTTTTTTTGGAAACTTAGATTTTTTTTTATTTTATTTTATGAACATTGGTGTTTTGCCTGCATGCATGTCTGTATGAGGGTGTCAGGTCTTGGAGTTACAGTTGTTAGTTGCCAGGTGGTTGCTGGGAACTGAACCCAGGTCCTCTGGAAGAGTAGTCAGTGCTCTTAACCACCGAGCCATCTCTCCAGTCCCAAAAGATTTTTATCTTTCCTCTTTTGACCATTTTCTGTCCCTTTGGGGACAACATCACCCTGTCATAAATGCTTGATATATCAAGACACACTGAGTCTTGAGATGCTCAGGGTCATGGAAAATGACTCAACAGAGAGGTTGAGTGGGAAATTTCAGAGTGGGAAACCCCATCACACACTGTGCCAGGGCCCACTTCCTCACGGGCCTCCTCCCAATAGCCACCTTTTTAGTCACCAGGCATCATGCCTCAGTTCCACCTGATGGTCCAGGCACCTGAGTGGGAAAAGTAGATACTCCAGAGATCCCAGGATAGGGCTGGAAATGTCACAAACACTACTCTGCTTTTGGTGACACAGGAATGTAGAAAAAAGGCCATGAGAAAAAAATTATGCATTGCTGAGTTAACTAAACATATTAAAAATACAATAAGAGGAAGTGCCTAGTAAGTAAAGCCACTCACTGTCAGGAGGGCCTGTTGTCTCTGAGGCCTGAGATTCAAATGAAGTTCCTTGGAAATACGGGCCTCTGGGGATCCTGCGAGAGGGGCGTCAGGCTTGGCTGAGAAGGTGAAAGTGAAACATGGAAAGACGAGGGGCAGGGTACTGGGGTACAGAAGATGGTGAGGAGTCCTCACTTCAACCCTCTGGAGGTGTCTGGGGCCTGCAAAGAGCGTGAGGGACCTGTGATTCCACATAACGCCTGCGGGTGGTGCTCCATCTTGGAAGAGAGATCGCAGACTCTCCATTGCAGTACCAAGACACATGGAGGCACCATCCTCGCTCCTGCCCCACTGTCCGGCGCCACACAGGACAGCCTTTCTGGGTGCACAGCCAGGCCTCATCAGAAGCCTTTCTGTTTGCTCAGGTCCCACTAACTGAATTTGTGTTTTGATTTCAGGTTTGGGCAGGGCTTGGAGCTAGTGTGGAATTTGTGGACCGGCCCCGGGGTGGTGGTGTGGTTGTATGTAATGTAGGGCTGCTGTTCGGGCTGGGGGGGCACCTGTGTGTCTTTAACACTGGGAGTCAATGTCATAGTCCTACACCAGGATCTTTCCAGATGAGCCTTATATTTTGGAGGCTTTTGAGGAGGAGAGATTTCATTTCTAACCTAAATTATCATCAGTTAAAAGTTAAATTATAAAAGGACCTTATAAAATATAATTACACATACTTACTATGTCGTCAATGACATATAGTCACCTATGTAATTATGTGCATATTAAAATGAGCTGAAATGAATGATTAAAATGCCGTTCTCTCTTGGCCTATGTCTACAGATGTGCGCAGTTCTGCTGGGGATGTGTCTTTGAGTGATGACCCCCGCTTGCCTGGCAGTGCTGGTCAAAGGCTTAAGTGGTGTATTCAAAAGAAGGGCGAGACCTGGTGCTTCATGCTCTCGGGACATCCAGACCCTGATGCTCACCACCTTCCCTTCCAGTCACACCCAACTTTCTATGTGGCCACAGGATCTTTCTCTTACTCTTGAGACGCCATGGTCAGGAGGTCCCCACCAGCACGAAACTGATACCAGCACAACGATCTTGAAGCTTTAGAAATGTGGGCTCAGTAAACCTTTCCTTTATGAGTTTCTAACTTCAGGTATTTCATTACAGCAGTAGGAAAAAATGGGCACATGGGATGGGCAGGATGCTCTAATCAAAGTTAACAGGAAAGAGCAAGGAATAGCGTGGGTGTGGGAGCGGTGGACGGATAGTCAGGTGCAGGGGTGGGGAAGAGGGACGGACACAAATGGTTCCCTCACAAGGCTAAGATACTGACTTAAGAAACAGGCACATCTATGGGAAGATGGAGAGCCACAGCCCTGCTCGATGTCGAGGATGGAGGCCTAAGCAAAACTCTGAGTGCTCCATTGACACAGGACCCCACCTCAGCCACTCTTGTCCACATCTCCCCAGTCACAAGAAAGGCTAAGTGCACCCGGCTCCCATGGCCGGGATTCCAAGCTCCCTCTAGAATGTGGTTGGAATTTAACAGTGGATTGGCCCCCAGGACAAACACATTCCCATCCGCCAGAGTAAAAACTCCACTCAACTCAGTAGTTCTGCTGAGAAATGCCTTCACTGCCCTACAGTCTCCAAACCTCAGTATCTCATAAGATTGCTCAGCAGAAGCCAGTTATGGGAAGGTTAAAATGGCACCAAATTCTAAGTCTGTCAGCTGCATAAGTAACACAGTTATTCTTTGCCTAAGGCACAATGAAAGAAGTCCTGGGTTTAGTCCCCAGGACCATGAAAAACATGTGTGGGGAGGCAGGAGGATCAGAAACTCAAGGTCAATCTGGGCCCCACGAGCCCTTTGTCCAAAAAGAAAGCAATTCCTAGTCTAAAACACTGAGAAGCAGACTCTGGGAGGGACTTACTTTCCCGAACCCTGCTATACACAGGAAACTCCATGCACCACCCTGTTCTCCCCTGCATTGTTCTACAAGCAGTCATGTGACATCTCTCTGCCCTAGTTAACTTATGGCCAACTCTAGAGACATCTGCTCTTGGGACCCACTGCTCATCATCCTGGCCCTGCCCACACCTCTCCTGTATCTGCTGCCCTCTTTCCATTCTGTGGTGGTTTGAATGTAATTGGCCCCATAGCTCATTGGGAGCAGCACTATGAGGAGGTGTGGCTTTGTTAGAGTGGGTGTGGCCTTTTTGGAGGAAGTGTGTCACTGTGGGGGTGGGCCTTGAAGTTTCCTATGCTGAAATTATGCCCAGTCTCAGTTTACTTCCTGTTGCCTTCAAATCAAGATGTAGAACTCTCAGCTCCTTCTCTAGCACTAAATCTGCCTACATGCTGCCATGTCCCATCATGATAATGGAATAAACCTCTGAAACTGTAAGCCACCCTGATTAAATGTTTTCCTTATAAGAGTTGCTGTGGTTGGGCCAGGTGGTGGTGGTGCATACCTTTAATCCCAGCACTTGGGAGGCAGAGCCAGGCAGATCTCTGTGAGTTCGAGGCCAGCCTGGGCTAGCAAGTGAGTCCCAGGAAAGGTGCAAAGCTACTCAGAGAAACCCTGTCTCGAAAAACCAAAAAAAAAAAAAAAAATGTTGCTGTGGTCATGATGTCTTTTGACAGCAACAGAAGCCCTAAGACATCCTCCATCCTCAATGTGGTTCTGTCTCTTGATGGCTTTCTATAGTCTCTCTGTCTCCAACATCACTGGGTCCTCACAACCTACTGCCACTTGAATCCCGTCACACACTTCCACTGGCTCCTTACAGCACAGGCGAGGCACAGTACCACTGTGTGTCCTTGGCTAAGACTGTTCCTGGGAGCACACTGAATTCCTTTGCCCTGAAAGAAAAACAACCTGGCTGTAGCTAAGGCATTCGGAAAGAGATGTGACCAAGGTCCAGGGTCACGTCAAAAGGTAACTAAGGAGCCATACATAGGGCGTGCTTGTAATCTCAGAAACTGGGAGATGGAGATAGGAGGCTAAAAAGTTCAAAGTTTCTCCTTGCTATATACTAAGTTCAGGGTAAGCCTAGACTACAAGATATCCTTCAAATTTTTTTAAAACCAGCTAAGGGGCCATAGTGTACACCTGTACCTCAGTTCTCAGGCATGTGGATAACAAGTATGAAGGCAATCTGGGCTTGTATTAGATAAAACAAAACAACAACAATAAAAACTAAAAATGGTTCAGTCCTAAAGCCTTTAAGAAATATTCTAAAAACAACATCAGAAATTACCAATTTTTCTGAGTATGGTGGCTCACACCTGTAATCCCAGTACTTAGAAGGATGAAGCAGGAGGATTGCCATGAATTTAAAGTCAGTCTAGACTACAGACTGAGGCTGTGTCCCCCAAATTAAAAAAAAAAAATCACCTTTGAATTTAAAAAAATTACGTGTATGAGTGTTTTGTCTGCCTGTATGTTGTGCACCATGTGTATGCCTGGAGCCTGTGGAGGCCGGAAGAGGGCACCAGATGCCCTGGAACTGCAATTCCAGAGAGTTGTGAGCCATCAGGTGGGTTCTGAGACTCAAACCCAGATCCTCTGAAAGAACAGTAAATACTCCTAACCTCTGAGCCATCTCTCCCATTTCATTAATTATTGTTTAGGGAATGTTTAAACTAAAATTTAAATATACACAAGAAATACCTGCTTTAAAGTTTCATTATTTTTTCTACTTTCTCCACATTGGAATAGAATAAGTCTTATTTTCAAAATACAGACTCATTACTCACAGAGAAATAGGAATGTACACACATGCACACACAAAGACACCCCCCTCCCCCGGTTTATCAGAATTTCGAAAGGAATAAAAAGATGCTAAAATGTACATAACTACCAAACTGCTTAGGAGAGAATCATGAAGAGCGTGTGGCTTCCTTACATAGTTCTGAAATTGTACTGAAACAGTTTTTTAAAAACAGTTTTTCCCAAGAGACATCTTTCCTTAGGCTGGGATCTCCCGATATCTAATCCTGTCTCTTGTGGGATACAGGACCTTTAATAAATAAGCTTAATTACGTAGGG
Organism: Onychomys torridus; assembly: GCF_903995425.1. NCBI lineage: Eukaryota > Metazoa > Chordata > Mammalia > Rodentia > Cricetidae > Onychomys > Onychomys torridus. The sequence goes on from NC_050461.1 coordinate 54,876,689, forward strand.
AGGACCAGCAAAATGGTCTAGGAGGTGCTTGTCACCAAGCCTGAGATCAATTTCATCCCTGAGACTCACATGGTGGAAGGAATGAACTTCTACAAATTGTCCTCTGACCTTCACACATATGTGGGACATAAGCACACCCAAACACACATGCAGATAAACACACAAATACACATGCAAATATATATGTATGTATATAATAAAAATTCTAACTATGGAGAAAAAGGTATAAATTGTGTGGTTTTCTGTCAGACTGGAGACCAATGAAGTCTCCACATAGTTCTGCAGTTTTTCCTCACATAGCTGGGGTCCTCCCTTCACACAGCTCTGGGTGCTCCCCTCACACAGATCTGAGGTCCTCCCAGCCCTCCCCACATCTCTGTGTCCTCTCCCCTTCTTCCCCCAACCCGCTCTGGGTCCTTCCCTAATACAGCTCTGAGGTTCTCCCCAGCCATCTCTGAGTCTTCCCCTAACACAGCTGAGTCCTCCCCTAACTCAGCTCTGAGTCCTCCCCTAACTCAGCTCTGAGTCCTCCCCTAACTCAGCTCTGAGATCCTCCCCAACCAGCTCAGAGTCCTCCCCTAACTCAGCTCTGAGTCCTCCCTAACTCAGCTCTGAGATTCCTCCCCAACCAGCTCAGAGTCCTCCCCTAACTCAGCTCTGAGTCCTCCCTAACTCAGCTCTGAGATCCTCCCCAACCAGCTCGGAGTCCTCCCCTAACTCAGCTCTCGGGTCTTCCCCCCGCCCAGCTCTGGGTCCTCCTCTAATACCCGCTATTGCCAGTGAAATTTTCAACTCTGGTGAAAAAGGTGATTTTCTGTCCCTACTGAGGTCACCAGGTGAAACACAAGGTATACAGCTAAATATTAATTTCTCATAAACTGCACATCTTTTGCTCACATAAACATGACCTTGTACCATCAAAGGGAAGACATATTTGTTATAAATTATGAGCCATGTACCACTGGAGCCAAACACTAAGGCATTATTCATGTTTGCCTGAAATTCAAATGTGGCTGGGGCCCTGCGTTTCTATTTGTTAAAGTCTGGCAGTCTGAGTCCTCATCTGCCCAGCAGTAGCCATGGCAACAAGCTCTGATGTAAGTCATGGATACAGCTTGGGAGGATGGGGAAGTAACCTCTCAGGGGTGAACAGCCTCCAACAGGGAGGAGGGCCTTCACTGGCCAACAGCGCCTGGCCAGAGGGATGTCCACACTTCAAATTACAGATGAGGCTTTCCCAAAGTCACACGGGTTCAGGGAAGCATACTGGCTGCCCTGAGTCACCAAGACCCCAGAGCACCTGCCCATTGAGGGTCCAGACCTCTGACTCTGTTGGCTTCAAGCAAAGGCAGGATACATGTTTCACAGAACATTAATGAGTCTGAACAGTAAATCCCTACTTTAGTTACACCTCACCTTTTCAGAAGCCCAAGAGCGGATGTCCCCAATGTTTAGTCTGAGCTTGTCAATGAAGTCATGAGTGACTGTCCCAGCCCTTATGGCCTGGCAGTCCTGAGGACACCAGAAGTCAGGGGCGGACTTTTCTGCCCTTTGGTGGAAAGAACCATCAAGGTGTTGAATCTAAGATTGTAGAAGCTAGCCCAGCAGTGACATTGGAGGAGGGGACCATACAGCTCAGGGTGACAACCAGGATTACAGACAGAAGTTTTCCTGTGTACTGCCTTGTCCCTCCTGGTCCCGCAGCTGCTGGACCCCAAGTAAACACACTGTGGCTTATATTAATTACAAACTGGATGGCCTATGGCTCAGGCTTCTCACTAGCTAGCTCTTATAACTTAACACAACCCATCCCTATTAATCTATGTGTTGCCATGTGGTTGTGGCGTTACCAGTCTGCTGGCATCTTGTTGCTCCTTGGATGGTGGGCTGGAGTCTCCCCTGACTCTGCCCTTCTTCTCTCTGTATCTCTGCTTGGATTTCCCACCTGCCTAAGCTGCCTTGCCACAGGCCAAAGCAGCTTATTTATTGGTCCATGAGAGCAACATATAGTCACAGCATACAGAAAGACGTCCCGCAGCACAGGACCCAGGGAAAGGCACTGATGGGCACAAGGAAGGTGATGAGGAGTCAAGGGGCCACGACAAGGTTTATGGCTCACGCACTGTGGACAGCACACAGGGCTTAGGTCACTCTGGAACTCATTTCTTCAGCTGCATAGACGCCTGTCAGGGTTCGTGAAGAAACAGGGTCACCGTTTGAGTGGCTTGCCACAGGCCACGGAAAGCCAAGACTTCATGATCTGTGCCCTTCCCACACAGTGGATCCGGGTGGCTTGGGGCCAGGCTCTCTGCACTCTGTGCCCAATTTTGTGCCTTCTTCAACTCACTCTCTTGCCACATGCTCTGCTTCCTCCCACCCACAGCTTGGACTCGGAGTCATGGTGAGAACAGGAAGAAAGGACAAGCCCTCAGGAAGTCCCTCTGCATCCTTTAAAGACCGTCTCACAAAGCCTTGTTTCTCTAGGTTCTCTTACCTCCCAACAGTGCTAAAATTAAAAGCAGACTCCTTTAAATAGGATCAAGGAAAGGATCCAACCTATTAGATGCTTCCAGAAGCTCTGGAGGTAGAAGAAAACAGATTCAGACAAGAGGTGAATAGAGATTTTCCTCAAAGCTCACAGGCCAGCCAGGCTGCAGTACAAAACATAGTAGAAGATGACAGACCCTGTCTCAACAGGTAGAAGGAGGTAACTGACTCCTAAAGGTTGTACTCTGACCTCTATGTGTGTGTGCATGTACACACACACACACACACACACACACACACACACACACACACACACACACACACACACACTTTTATGTGATGTTATAGCTACTCAGGGTCTTGTTTTGTATAGCACGTATTTCCCATTGGCCTTTGGCAGGCTCTAGCCCCCATATCTGTGCTAAATGGCACTGAAACCCAGATGCTCACACTGCCACCGCTGCAGGACATTTCCTGTGTAGTATGTTAAATCTCCAGGTTCCCAAGTCCCCTCGATTTTACCTGAATGTCCTTTCTATCTTGACAGCTCTGATTCTTTTAAGAAGAATTTTAAATGTATGTTACCCAGTGTTTCAAGTTGTTCATAGGTGAAGGGCAAAATACCCTAACGTTTCGCACTTTTGGAAATGTGAGTCTGCCCTGCTTTAAGGTAGGTAAGGCTTCGGAGCCTTGACTCTCCATGTAAAAGGGTTGGCTGCTGCTGCTGTCCACAGTTGTCCCAGTATGGCAGCTGCAGCCACGTGGCTGCCAAGCATTGGAAATGTGGTCAGTCCAAACAGAGAAGACACAAAAACAGGGGCTGGAGAGATGGCTCAGGGGTTAAGAGCACTTGCTGCTCTTCTAGAGGACCAGAGTTTGGTTCCCAGCACCCACATGGGGGGCACAAAACCATCCCTAACTCCAGTTCCAGGAGATCTGACCTCCACAGGTACCAGGCCACGTGTGGTACACATACCTACATATGTATAAACATGATAAATAAATCTCGAAAAATGATACAGTTATAAAGTTCACAGAGACTTTGTGAGCTGTCGCTGGCCACTTTGTCAGCCTGGTTGCTAGATGCCATTCCTCTCTCTCCCCCCCCTTCCCCTCTCCTCCCCCTGCACCATGTGTGTGCGCACACACGCATGCACACCTGCAGTCCTCTTGTTCACATGCCACACTTCCTCTGTAGAACAGTTATTTGAGGGAAGAAACTTGTTTTACTCATTTTTGTCACCAGACTTGGACTTAGACATTTGTGATATGAATGGATGCCACGTTTCTTTAGATCAATACACGTGACCTTTAGAGAGAACAGCCTCGCCTTAGCCATGGCTTCTTGTGGCAGGTCCTTTCTCCAGTAAACCCTGGCATTCTGGACTCTTCCTTAGGAGTGTTTGGTGTCTCTGGCAAGAGGAGATGGACACTCTGGATTTGGTTACGTCATTTGTCACGTGTACATCCTGCTGCCTCCGTGATCCTCCCTCTTTGACCTCTGAGGGCTGCCCGGGGCAACATGACAGTGTCTGGGTCCGACTGCCTAGCGTGGGGTCTAGCCAACAGGACACTTGGCTTTCACACAGAACTGTGACCTCTCAGGCTCTATTAGCTGCAAAGGGATATTTAGCCTACTCCCTTCTGTGTTTTTGCTCAGTTTCTCAAATTCCCTAACAAAGGGAGCTGCTTCTGGGACCCTCTGAGAGCCTTTACCATCACCTAGGTCAATGCCAATCACATTATTTGTCTAAATGGATGTTATCTAACTTGGTTTAACCCCACCAGAAGCTTTCAAGGTAAGAAAGTGGTTTCCATCTTCAGGACGAGTCTAACTTCCCCTTTGCAAACCAGAAGCAAGCGTTTGGAAAGAGCTAACACACAGACAACTGGACAGGAATGCACGCTGGACTCCAAACACCTAAGCAAACATTCGCTGGTGCTGAGCTATGTGGCAAATTGAGGTCATTCAAACCATCTGCAAACACAGCGACCCTGTGATTGGGAGCAGCCATGTTCTGTACAGCACTGTAAGAGCTGAAAGGATTTCCTGAAGTGCACTTGATGGGACCCTTGACTAGGTATGTTTGTGATGTGTGCAGTGAAAGCAGGTGTGAAACTCAGCAAGTGAGAAAGCTGAGGGCATGGCCTGTACAGGCTGAGCTGGGTATTGGCAGCCTCTGCTGCTCTAGGAGGAAAAATTCCAGGAGAGAACCTTGCAGCAAAGCCTCTGCTCTCAGATCCCAAACTATTCATGCCTAGAAACTTGAGACAAGAAAGGACCCACAAATACTATTGTCCTGTCCCGACTGGCCTTTGGATGGCAGGTCAAGTCTCCAACCTGGAAGGATCAAGCAAAACTCTGGCTTTCAGGCTTATCTCTTCCCTAAGGATCATGACGTTGCTGGCACTGGCCTCGCCCTTCTGCATGGTCACCTGGCAGCTTCTCACAAAGCTGTACCAGTGACAGCTGCTGCACCTGGCATTCAAGAACCTCCCAAGGGTTAGACTTTGAGAACACACAACTTAATGAACTTTGATATCACAGCTGAAAATGGAAAGCTGACTTTGATGCCTCCCCTGAATGGTTTGGCCTGTTCTTACACAATTCTACCCAAGAGGAAGAGATGGAGGTGGGGGACCACCCAGGAAGACAGGAAGTGCCAAGTGTCAGGTCTTTGCTTGGAGAGCAACATTGGGAAACATAATATGTGGTGATATTTTATCTGTGTACCCCAATAAAGTTTATCTTAGGACCAGAGGAAAAAGCCAGTGACTATTGTAAACATAGAGGTCAGGCAATGGCAGCACATGCCTTTAATACTATCACTTGGAAGGCAGAGATCTACCTGGATCTCTGAGTTCAAGGTCACACTGGGAACAGAGCCAGGCATGGTGGTACATACCTTTAATCCCAGCACTAACCATAAAGGTCTAGAGGTCTATACAGACAGACAGGAAGTGACAGAGCTGGGCAGGAAGAGGAAGTGAGATGGCAGGGACAGAAAGGCATATAGGCGTGGGTATACAGGAAGTAGATCTCTTTGGAGGCTGAGGAGTTGCTAAGGTGAGGTTGGTTGTGGCTTGTCCTATTCCTCTGATCTCTCAGGTTTTCACCCCTATACCTGGATCCGGGTTTTTTATTAATAAGACCGTAGCAATTCATCTTACAATAATGCAAAGCTGGGTGTGGTGCCATTACCTGGCTCCCCAACACAGGAGGTGGAGGCAGAAGGGTTTTGAGTTTGAAGCCAGCCTTGGGCTACATGGTTAAAAGTTCCAGGGCAGCCGGGATAAAAAAGGAAGACCCATATCAAAAATTAATCCATCAATTAAAAAATTTCATAAAGATGGGAGAAAAAAGGAAGGAAAGTACCGAAGAGGGTGGAGGCGGTGTGGGGGGAGGGGCAGAGGTGGTGGAGGAGGGGTGTGGTGGGTGGGGAGTGTAGAGGGGTGTAGGGGAGGGGTGGTGGTGGTGGTGGAGGGGTGTGGTGGGTGGGGAGTGGGTCAGAAAGAACCTAGTGAAGAGATTGAGAAGGAAGGAGGAGGAAATTGTATCAAATGCACCGAGAAGTGATATGTAATGAAAAGGGGATTTGAGTGAGGCAGTTAAGACAGTGAAAGGTTGGGGGGATGGGAACCTAGGGTTCCAAAGAGGTCAGAAGCAGCTTGAGGCGAAAGCGAGAACTGAAGGTCATGTTCAGTTCATTGTGTGTGACCCCCAGAAGTGTGGAGAGGCCATACTGGGGAACCAGCAGCAGCCTGATGTCTGGGGGAGTAAATACTGACTCCTGTTCATATGGAGTCCTTGTCTAGAAGCCTGATGAGGTGCCTGAACTGCCCCGGACAAAGTCCATGTTCTTAGAGTCTCGGGAAAGAGATGTGATTGTAGGAGAAGACGTAGCAAATGCCTTAGAGAAAAACATCACAGGAAAAGAAGATACGCCAGGGAGATGGGCTGTGAGAATCCCCAAGGGAACGTCTAGAGGAAGGGTCCATACTGGGGACACAGGAGGCTGCTCACGTCAGCACAGACACAAAGCAGAGAGGAGACAGAAAGGCAAGGGGTGAGAGACAAAATACTTCCTCCAGCGACCTGCTTTCTCAAATAAGGCACCACCTCCCAATAATGCCACAGTAGGAGTCCACTAAGGGGATGATGCCCATCACCAGGGCAACCCAGGGTACATTTCTCAATCAAAACATAGCGTGGTTCTTTGGCTTTGTATTTTAAGATATTTCTATTAACTCTTCTATTTAAAAATAAAGGAACTGGAATAGGCATTTCTATCAAAGAGTTTCATGTTTCTTGTTCTCAGTTTTAAAGGTGGGTAAGAAAAAACAATTTATATATTGTTTCTTAAATATAAGAAAACACTCTAAACTGTGTGGCTCCCTGTTCTAAGAAGCAAATGGCTTCTCAATGGCTGGGAAATAGCTTTCAGCCAAGAGCTATCCTATGCCTGATGACATCCCCTCCTGGGGGACATTCTGGCAATGTCTGGAGATACTTCAGTCCGTCACACCTGGGAAGGGGTATTGCTAGCACTGGCAGGTGGAGGTCAGGAATGCAGCTAAGCATCCCACAATGTTCCCAGGGCAATTACACAGCATCAAGTGTCTGCCATGCTACCACAGTGAACCTGCTTTATGGCTACTGACCACCACAAGCATGAGACACAGGCACAATCCTCCTGCTAGGGTTCCATCAGCTGCACAATCACTTACTCTGCACTTGTGAACTGGCACCACCATCTACTACTTATGAAACTTCTAAGGAATTACTTAACCTCATGCTGCCTCAGTTTCCCCATCTGTCATGGGAGCAGTGCCGAAGACATTTTCTATTTTATGGCCTTTATAAGCCAAGTGTGTAAATATTAAGCTGGGGACTGGCCTTGTATATTCTTTCTAAAATGGAATAGAAGAGTGTGTAGCCTGAAAGGAAAAATAACTTGCTTATATTAGCTAGGATTCTGTACTTGAACTCTCTCTCTAGAAAACCCTTTAAAGTAACATACACCAGACTTGCCATTAATATAGACTCCTCCTCTGATATCCCAAGAGGAACCCATGCCACAGCGTGCCTTTGAGAACGATGATCTCCACTAATTCTAAGCACTTGTCACTTGCATGAAACAGGCTTGCCTAATGACACCGATTTTCAAAGGATTCCAGTGTGCCGCTAATTGCGGAGAGATGACTGGCCCTTGGTCTTTCCTATATAAACGACGTAACGCAACACGGTGTCCGGCTTTCGGAGCCCTAGAAGAGCTGCAGCACAGTACCATGAGCATATTCAACAATCACGCGCCCTCACCTTGCCAGCATCCCTCTGAGTCACACCCTCCCCTCCTTTGCATGAATCATACTTCTTTCTCTCTGGCCAAAACACACGCCAGTGTGGCCAACAGTCAGGGTAAAACCCACCAGTGGGCACGTTGCCATGACTGGTGTGATGGCAGCTGGACTGCCTACTTGGCCGGGCTATAGTACCCAGTGATTTAATCAAATGCTAATGTGGGTGCTGCTACAAAGGGATCAATTTGTGGTTATATCCTCACATACACCAATAAACACACAACATCGACCCTTTTAAAAGCCTGGCTGAAGGCTGGAGATGTAGCTCAGTGGTAGAGTGCTTGCCTAGCATGCTCAAGGACCTGGGTTCGATCCCCAGCACTGAAAAACAAAGAGAAAAAAAAAAAGTTTTTCAAAAGCCTGGCTGATAGAGCAGCCCACACTGGTAGCAGCCTGAGAGGTGGGGATTGAGGGCCATGCCCATCATGCCAGCGGGAGAAATGGTCTGAGTTGCATCCCTACCCACTCACTTTCCTTACCCCGGCCCACCAGAGTGCTAATTCTGTATAAAGACTCTGTATTCTTCGGACTCCTGGAATAACGCTGGCTGGCACTTTAAAAGTCTTGTCTCAGTGTGGCCAGAACAACAGGAAGATGGAGAACAGGGGGACAGAAAAAGACGCTGAAGTGTATTTCTAGAGAAGCAAACTTGGCATGAGGGTGGATGGGTCTAGTGGGGACGGAAGGAGAGGAGGACGGACAGAAGGCCAATGGGAAAACTGAAAGTCCACTCCAGCCCTTCCAGGCAGGCAAGCGCTCCTTCGATGGGAAACCCAGTAGGGGAGCAGAAAGCCAATGCTGATACAATCTACTGCTTGCACCGAATGTGTTCAGTGGGTATTATTAATACTTTAAATTCTACGTGCCAGACAACCCTACAGGAAGGGGTCTACAAGCAAAAAAAATAATGGAGTAGGTTGTCTAGACTCAGAGTTTTCTCTTAGCTAATACACCATTTTATCTTTAGATATCTCTGCTAAGACCCTAACTATCAGTGAGAAGTTTGGCCAGTGTCTAACAGATCTGGCCAGGACCCAGGAGAACCTGTGGATGGTATGGACCACAGGTATGGCCCCTTCACTTGCTCCAGGTAATGGGCCAGGTACAGACTCCAGATCCAATGAGGATCCTGAAGCAATCTGGCACATGACTCATTTGGTACATGACCATCAGGCAGCGCTAGCCTCTCGGGTTGGCTCCCCCCCTCCCCCGCTGCCTTCCCGGCCTTTATGACTCTAAGGATTGAACCTATGGCTTTGTGCATGCTAGACAAGTGCTCTACCACTATGCCAGATCCCTAGATCCCACAATTTCTGACTGTCCAAACTCATCCGCGCAAAACAGCTACTCCCTGTCGAAGTACAGGTTACAAAAGGCACCAAAACAACACGTCTATGCCCAGGAGGCTGGTGACCACTCAGCCAGTAGGGGTGAGCCGAGAGATTTCTCTATCAGCAGCTGCTGTACTCTCCAAGCTTCCGGCCACCCAGGCAGCAGTTAGCCAAGAAGTCATCATGATCGAGCTGTGTGACAAGCAAAACTTGTCCCATTGATCTGCTCTGGCTCCCCTGCAGTATTGATGGACCAGGTCCTTTCTGAAGAAAATGTGCCAGGGGGTGGGAGTGGGGGCTGATGCTTGTCCGGGCAGACTCAATTCTGTACCTAATCAGATAAGGTGAAGGTTAAGAAGTCATTAATGACAAATGACAATTTTCCCTGGTACTGGATTAATGAGTGCTATGGTCCCCAGGGAGATGTTACAGTATCTGAAGGAAAGGAAATTACAGGGCCTGACTGACTTTTTTTTTTAGTCTTATTTTTATTCGGGTTAAAAATAGAATGCAGAAGAACAAAAGTCATTTATAAAAACCAGGAGAAATGTTGGTTTTCTGCCTCTTTTATTAGTCACTTCTGGCTTCAAGGCTGTCATCTCAATTCCCCACCAGGAGCCCCCTGGGAGGTCCCTGAAACTCTGCCCATGCTAGTGTGCAGAGCCTTGGGTCAGGGGCAATGGCCTGAGATGCTGCATTTTGTATTTGTGTGTCTGCATACAGATGTACATGTATATGTGTGTGCAGGTGCATGTGTATGCACACGCATGTGGAGGTCAGAGGTTACCCACAGGTGTCATCCCTCATGGCACCATCCTCCTTACTTGTTGAGACAGGACCTCTCACTGGAACTTGGGGGTTGGCTGAGAAAGTTATGCTAGCTGCCCAGCCAGCCTTGCGGACCTACCTCTCTCTACCTCCCCAGTAATGCACTGATGCTTTTCAATCACGTGCCAACACCCAGCTTTATCATGTGGGTTCTAGGGATCAAATGTAGGTCCAGGCAGTTGACCAACTAATTCATCTTCCCCAGCTGGCTGCATTTTTTCAAAAGCAACTGCAGGGTGATGCCCAGGCTGACTTAAGGGCAGGAGTGTGTGTTGGGGGAGGGGGTCACTGTATCCCAAAGGCCAGAACGATACCTCATCTTTTTAATGACTCCAGTCAAGCTCCAACCTGGCCAGAGCAGGCCCCATTGAATGGACAATGATCTAGGTTTGGGCCATCAATTCCCCATAATTATTTTCCTGTTTCTGATGTTCTCATGTTCTGGTGCTCTTATGTGTACACCTTGAACGGACACACTCCTCCATGCTATGTTGCCAAGCTGGACACATCAGCTGCCTGCTGCTGGACATAATGGCTCAGAGCAACAGTGAACATGGATTATCTCTGGCAGACTGAGACCAACAAGCCATGTCCAGCAACTAACTGTAGATCTTACTGCCTCCTCTCTCAAGGCCTCTCTGAAGGCTACTTGGTTGTGCAGGGTCTTGGCAGGTGGCTTCCTCAAGAATGAAAGAGAAAGGGGCTGGAAAGATGGCTCAGAGGCACTTGTTGCCCTTCCAGAGGACCCAGGTTCAGGTTCCAGCACCCACATGGTGGGTCACAATGTCTGTAACTCCAGTTACAGGGGATATAATGTCCCTTCCTGCCCTCTGTGGGCAATAGGCACACGCTGTGCACATATACACATGCAGGCAATCATACACATAAAATCAGAGAGAGAGAGAGAGAGAGAGAGAGAGAGAGACAGACAGACAGACAGACAGAGACAGAGAGATAGAAAGGAGAGGGGAGGGGAGGGGAGGGGAGAGGAGAGGAGAGGAGAGGAGAGCAGAGCAGAGCAGAGCAGAGGAGAGGAAACAGAAGCTATACTTTATGGCTCTCCCTTGGAACTCACCATCCACGCCACTTAATTTACTAGAAGACACTAAGTCCTTCCTACATCCAGTAGGGAGTTAGGTTTCATTAGTTACAAGAAAAACCATCAAAGGTATTTTTTAAATGACCATCCTCAATAGACTATACTTTCTAAAAATGGTGGTAGCAGTATTGTGGATTCCCTGTGCTTTTCTAGAACACAGCCATTCCCCCATCAAGAGACAGACTTGATCTGGGAAGACAACTAATTTGCCTGTAACTAGGAGGAAGTGGTGGAAGTGAACATGGCTTTGTGTGTGTGTGTGTGTGTGTGTGTGTGTGTGTGTGTGTGTGGTTGTGGGGGGGGACCGGACTCATGTGCAATGAGCATGGAAGCCAGAGGTGGGCATCTGGGTCTTCAGCTATCATCTCCTCTTATTTTTTGAACAGTGTCTCTCCATGAACCTAGACTGGTGGTCATGAGCGCTGGGATGCACTTGTCTCAGTAGTGCTGGTCTAACAGACTCATGCTGCCGTGCTGGCATTTAACATGGGAATCAGGACTCAGGTCCTCATGCTTGGATGCCAGCACTTGACCAGCTGAGCTATCCTCCTAACCCCTAATGGTCGACTTTAAGGATAGGCCATAAAAGGTACCAGTCTTCCATCCTCTCATCACAGACACCTACTTTTGGGGCCTGGAACAACCACACTGATGATGCCTCCCTGATAAACAGCTCCTTTAAGAGCTCGGGTAAGACCCCAGCAGGCAGCTGACATCAACTGCCAGGCATGTGAATAAAGACAGCAATCTAACTCCCACTCCACAGCTCTAGAATCCCCCAGTGAAAACCAGGCAACCTGGGGCACACTCCAGCTGGGTCCAGTGGGTCCCGCTCTGACTCCAGGCTCAGAGAATCCAAGGGCGGAATGAACGCTTGCTCTCAGCCACTAAGGAGCAGGGATAATTTGTTACACAGCAGTTAGTAACCGCAATACATTCTCCATTGTCTATTCATGCCCTTGCCTGCTCTAGCCCCAACACACATTTTAGATAATGACTCTTCGGGGCATCCTGTGGCGCTTTACTCAATGTATCAAAGCCAGTGCACAGTACAGGGCCTTGAACGAGATATATGCTCAACATGTGTATTGAACGAAGAACGGATGTCTCAGGGTTGGTGGGATTGGGCTGGGTGAGGTCTCTGTGGCTGAAGCTCCCGAGGTCCACTGATTTGAAGCCCTGTAGTAGTTACTACTGACCACTGGTAGCACCCATCTCCCACCCTTTGAAGAGCTTCTCTATTTCACTCTGATGCTTCTTTAGACCGTCTAAATTCAAAAGGAAAACATTTACCAGGGACTCTGCTATAACAGAAGCACTTGCATAGCATTAGCATAATCAAATAGTCACAGGGATTATAAGATCGGCTGTGACCTCCAGCCAAAGACACTTAGGATAAATGCTAATGCTAGATTGTTACAATAGTGGCCTCTTGAGTGGACTTGACCTTCTCAAGTCTAGACACATAGGCAAGAATGTGTTTAAAAATCTTAACTTACATTCAGATGAGTGGGATACATTGAAACTTCACATTAATAAATACTTAGGAGCTTGTGTGTCCACTCATCACTTTGGCTTATTTTTCCAAATAAACATAGTGTGTATGTCCAAGTGTCGGGTCTGATTTGAAGACATGGCCCTGGAGTGGGTCTGGATAATCTTCTTCAGTGAATTTTCAAAACATCTTTACTCTCCACCAGTGAGCTTTTAAAATGCTTCTCCATTGAATCAGTGACTTGTTATTTTGTTGGGTTTAATAATACTCCAATTAATATTCATACCACTTACTGTATAACCAGTTCCTCCTTTGAAGGTAAATAAATAATTCAGTTCCTACTTAATCCCCACATGAAGCCTGACATCTGTCCTTCAGCTGAAGACAATTATCTATAAAAAGCTCTCTTTCTCATTATCCCATTATCTCATGATTAAGTTTAACTCCCTGAAACTTTACAGATGCTAATTAAATCTTAAAAGGAAAAACAAAGTGTCAATCAAGACTGATCTACAGTTGCTTGTTATCAGAAGCAGCACAGAATTTCAATGCCTTGGTGCCAAGTGTGGAGGAACCACACTCTGGTGAGTGGATGCAAGACAGGAAGCGGGGTCATAAGCATGAACATTCGTGATGGCCATTATTGATGGTCAGCTTGACAGGAGATAGAACTCCCTGGGAGACAAACCTCTGGGCATGCCTGGGAGGCAGTTTCTGGGTTAGGTTAACTGGAGGGGAAAGACTCAACCTAAATGTGGGCAGCACCACCACTGTGTGGGCTGGCATCCTCCACTGAACAGCGAAGAGGAAGTGAGCTGCGCTCTAGCATTCATCCCTCGTGTTGCTGATTGGAGGCAATGTGACAGGCTGCCATGACTTCACCGTGATGCATCGCTGCACCTGCGATCTGAGAGCCCACAGAGACCTTCCCTTCCTTAAGTTGCATTAAGCAAGAAGAAAAGGGGTTAATGCAACAAGTGCCGGGGAAAGCAAAGCTCAGACAGTTCTCATCCCTTTGACCCACCATTTCCAGGTTAGCTTTAGCGGAATTCCTGTTGTGATTTAAAGAAGCTCTATTGGTTAAACAGCCTTCAGACCACACACAAACAGGGCAGAGAAGGGAGACTGCTCCTCTGTGTCACTCCCTGAGGGAAGCTTGGGTGACACAGCTGGGCTGGCTTGGCCAGAATCACAGGACCCAGAACTCAGTGGGCAAACCTGGCTCCAAACTCATGCTTTGCTCCTTTGTTCCTCCACCCCAGTCTCTCCAGGTTACTCCATACCAGGTGCTAGGATACTTTTCTAAATATTTACATAAGGCACAATAAAATGTAGGTTGTGCTTCATTCATTCACAAATTGTAACCGCTGAAGCAGAAGACAGGCTGAAATATGTGGCCAGCCAACAGGAAAGAGTTGTTCATGATAACATGGAAAGACGCTGTCAGCACCACCCCTGGGAAATCTGAGTACAGGATGGGCCCGCCCTTGAGGGAATCCCCAGGCCATACATGGCCTCCCATGGATTAGGAGGAAATGATTCACATCCAGCAGAAAATAGAAATGTAACCCAAATAGGGAAAGCTGGACTTCCACCCAGTGTAAGAGGGAGATGCCTCCCTGGTCCTCGGATGAGACACATTCTTCATGAAAGCAGAACACGTGGAAGCTGCTCCCTCCTGTCAGGATCCTCTGAGGAAGAGCTGAGCAAGCAGCAGCTCAGAGATTCAGGCAGGCCTGGGCACACACACCTCTAATCTCAGCCCTCTTTTGAGCTGTACTGGCCCTAAAGAGAGGGGAAAAGAGGAAAAGAAACCCAAAAGACTGCCCCCAAGGCCTGCTTCGACCTCTGCTGGCATTATGTCATGTTCTCTGACAGCTTGTGGACCACAGACCTAGAGAAGAGGGTTCCGGTACCACTCATTAAAGAGGACCAATCCCAGCCCCAGGGAAAGGCTTCGCCAAGGCAACTACAAATGTGTCCATAGTTCTAACAAAGGCCAGGGGGTGGGGAGGGAAGCTGAGGGTATTAGTTTCCTCTCATATTAATCTCCATCTGCACCACAGTGCGGGCACATGGAAGGCTTGAAACCTGCACAACCAAGATTGAAAGCTCAGGGCTAGAAGGAGTTACAGCCAGGCAGGGCAGGCCACAGCCAGGCAGCACAGCCAAGTTTATTCTGGCCCCTTAAATCAGTGCAACTCCTTATTTGAGCCTCAAGAGCTAGGAGTCCCTCAGCTATAGGGCAGTGGTTCTCAACCTATGGGTCACAACCCCTTGTGGGTCACATATCAAATATTGACATTGTGATTCATAAGAGTAGCAATATTGCAGTTATGAAGCAGCAACAAAAATAATTTTATGGTATGGGGGGGGCACCACAACATGAGGAATTACATTAAAGGGTCACAGAATTAGGAAGGTTGAGAACCACTGAGCTACAGGAAGATCTGAAGTCACATCCTGGGGGTTTTCCAACAGGGATACAAGCCCAAAGTACGTCCTCATTTGCCTGTCCTTTGCCAAGAACAGATTGTAGCTTGAGTAGATCATGAAGAAATGTTTCCTAAATGAGTAAGTAAATCAAGAGGCACATACAGATGGCAGGCCAGAGACAGTAATCAGGCAGGAGCCTGTAGAAGGGCTCATCTGGTTAACTGAGCCTCAGTTCCTGTGTGGTTCTGTGGAAGTAAGAACCAGACCCAGCCTGGCTGGCCGGGGCCCTTCGGGTCATCAGTTACATCTACCTGCAGAAAGCTGGATTCAAAAGTCACTTCCTTGGTGTCTTAGGGTTTCTATTGCTGTGAAGAGACACCATGACCACAGCAACTCTTATCAAGAAAAACATTTAATTGGGGCTGGCTTATAGTTTCAGAGTTTCAGCCCATTATCATCATAGCGGGGAGCATGGCAGTGTGCAGGCAGATGTGGTGCTGGAGAAGTAGCTGAGAGTCTGACATCTTGCAGGCAACAGGACATCGACTCTCACACAGAGCAAAGCAAAGGAGACCTCAAATCTGCCTCCACAGTGACACACTTCCTCCCACAAAGCCATACCTACTTCAACAAAGTCTCGTCTCCCAATAGTGCCCCTCCCTTTGGGGGCCATTTTCTTTCGAATCACTACACTTGGTCTCACATGCCTCCCTAGACATCACTTGGGAACTGCCCACCTGGAACATGTCTGCGGAGAGAAGCCTCAGAGGACATGGAAGACTTAATTCATTATCAGGCCAGCAGGAACGTGCTGTGCCAAAGTTGGCCGTCAGAACCCACTTCTCCCCCTGCCCCCCCACCCCCAGTGCCTAAAAGGAGTGCTTTAGAGCACAAAGTGGCCTTCAGGCCTGTCCTGCAGCTGTACCTGAATGAGGGACTAAGATAAAAGCAGCATGGTCCCTAGTCTCCAACAATGAGACAAGTTCACATCCAGCTTGACACCGTTTCCTGTCTGCTCCTGTGATATTTAAATACTGATTTAAACCCTCCAAAGGGACTAGCTAGCCACTTCTCATTCCTCCAGGCTGGAGGACAATTCTAACGCTTGTTACACGAGTCTCCCCCAGTTTGGCAAGAGACACTAATTATTCTCTTTAACTGACGACCCCACTCCCACATAGGACTGTTTGCCAAGTTTCTCGTCTGTTGATTAGTTTGTAAACGGCTTCTGCCCTTCTGTGGGCTGGAGAGTTTGCCAAACCCCAGTGAGCAACTAACTTCTGCTGGACCTCAAGCTCCCTGACTCTCAGCCCGCTCCATCTCTGCCACCTTCACTCACTCCTGAGCTGGCTCGGCACATGTTCACACCGGTAGGGGGCTTGTAAAGGTCTAGTACTGTCATCCCACCAAAGAGTCTGGATGCTCAGCCTGAGCACTGCCTGGGTCTCTCTGACGCCTGTGATGGGCGAAGACTGTGTGTTTTAAACTTGCAAACATTGGTCTGTACATCCTCAAATAGTGAGATCCTTTGACAGCTAAGGGTCTGCTTGCTTGAGCTACCTGACCCCATGGTCTCTTCTAGTACGCAAGCCAGCCTGGGGTGGCACACACCTGTAAACCCAGCAGTAGGAGACTGAGATAGGAGAATGGCATGTTTGAAGTCATCATCCTTGTAAGGCCTCAAATGTATTAAATATATCTAAGGCCTCATAGGTATTAAAAGTCGAGCTCCAAAAATTCAAACAAAATAAACCATGACTCAAGTTGGCGGCTGAGATTCAAAAGGCCCAGCATAGCCCCAGGTTACAATCATTTCTCCTTTCTAGGTAGAGACGCCCACCCAGGCAGAGCCTACGGAGGCACACGCCACACCGAGGAGAGGGAACAGACCGTGCTCACAAGCAATGCTTTTCCACGTCCTCCCTGCCTTGGAGGGCTGCTAGCTGCTCTCGGCCTAGGAGCTGGAAGCCGTCTGGGCTCACACACACTCCCCTCTTTCTGCCCCTGGTTGACGGGGATTAAAGAAAACAAATAAAAACTGCCATTCAATGAGGGCCAAACCCCAGAGGCTGCCAAGGGCTCCCCCCTCTCCTGACTCGACAAGGCGGCTCCTTCACAGCCTAACAAAGAAGGCTGTGACACGTTTCCACACAAATACAAGTTGGCGATGTCTCTTTTTCAGAGTTCTGAATTCACTGTGGGTTGGGTGAGAAGAGATGAATAGATGATTGATTCAAGGGGCCGGTGCTCTGGAGGCAGCGTCTCTAGGATCTTAGCAGCAAGCTCTCTCCTGAGTTCAGGAGGGCAGACAGCTGCAGCATCACCGCCTTCTCCGGTTCCAACCCTGAACTTGATCCGGGGAAGGAGTGGTACACACACTACCATCCCCGTCCTCCTGCTCCTTACGCTGCAGGTGTGGAAGTCAACGATACACGTGCATCACACTTGGCCCCAAGGCTGTCCACCACCCAGCGCTCTGACTGTCCAGTGCAGCCTGCCTTCCTCCATGACGTTGTGCTTCATGTCTTCCTTCCTCCTGCTAATGCTATCTATACCCACTCGATTCTTCTTCTTCACCCCCTGCATTACTTTTAAGGCATGTCCTCTGCCATGAGACATCTCAGAGAGCAGAGAAAGTGAGGAATGGGGTCAGGAGACACGGACTAAGCAAAGGTGTGGGATGTGGAAAGACAAGATGGCCACCCTGCTCGTAAGCCAAAGCCTAATGCTGTGGCTGAAAACTGTAACCTCAAGACAGAAAAATGGCCCCAGATATCTCTAGGTCCAGTGCTTAAACACGACGCCGGTATGTATCAACAGTGGGGGCTCACTAAAGGTCACTAAAGGTCATTCCATTGTTTGAGCAGGCTTGGACATTAGATGAAGATTCTAATGCAGGACCAGTTCAAGCCAATTGCCACATTGTAAATTCCTTTTCCTGCACACTGAGACCCAGTTCTGCTTATGGTAACTCAGAACAAAGGTGTGGGTCTTATTCTGTCGGTCTGTTTCAGTTGGAGACATGGGTATATAACGTTCGCCTTCTGTTTAAGGAGCCTGGATGTTGAGGTAGAAGTTACGCACAATGTCACAGGCATCAGAGAGACCCAGGCAGGACCATCACAAGCATCCCAGTGAAGGCATATTCAGAAGCACAGTGACTCACTTAAATACCTGCGCTATAGCCCTGGAATAATAGTAAGATGGCCCAGCCCTTCACACCTGCTCTGTGAATATGCACAGGTAAGCTTCTGTGGTCAGCTCTGCCACACTCTTCTGATGCTGGAGTGGTCTCACACCATCAGCCAGGGGACTGCTCTCCCACTAGGCCACAGATGGGTTGAGGGCAGGGTCCCTGCATCATCTTGGTTTCCTCTGCACCCAGCCCACTTCTACAGAGCACAGTGTTCCCCTGAGACCCTAAAAGACACCTATACGTCCCTTCTGTCATCTCGACTGTGTCCTGTGATGCCTGGAGTCTCGGACCAGTGTGATACCCTTTGCTTCTTGTAAGAGGACCACATGCCCAGATTAGTGTAGAGCTGTGGCTTTCCACAGGGCCTGCACACAGTACTGTCCTGGGAGACAGTGAACCCCTGGCTGGGGAGACTCACAAAAAGGATAAAGGCGCCTGATTTCTAACTAGATTAGCTGATTTTCCCGTCATGTGATAACTAACTGACAAAAGAAAAGTTGATTTCTGCCCAGAGTTTGAGGGTGCTGTCCATCAGAGGCATTGTGTCCACACTGATAAACGGTGATGCCAAGCTTGCTTTTTCCTTTCTACCCAGTCTAAGACCCTAGCGTAGATGAAAGGTGCTGCCCACATTCAGGAAACGGGGTCCTTCCCATCTTAGTGAGCCCAATATCCCTCACACACGTGCTTAAAGGTCTCCTGGGCAATTCTAGATCCTGTCAAGTTGACAATTTGATATTTGCCATCAAAATAGCTTTGCCAATTTTCATATTTCCACCATGGTAGATGACAGCTAGCAAAGGGAAATTAATGAATGGGAAGTGGGGGGAGGGATTACTGAATGGGAAGTTGGGGGGAAAGAAATGGAAATTATTGAGTGGGAAGTTGGGGGGAGAAAATTACTGAATGGGAAGTAGGAGAGAAAAGAAATGGAAATTACTGAATGGGAAGTTGCAGGGGAAAAGGAAATTACTGAATGGGAAGTTGGGGAAAAGCCTAACATCTAGCATACAGACAACAGTCCAATGCTGTCAGCTACCTGGGTAGTGATGGGTCTTGAATATCGACTTGGTTGGTACGACATTACTTCATGCATATCTGTGGTATTTGTTTGACAACGACTTGGAAAATCCCTGACATTTAGCAGCTGGACTGTAGCACACTACTGGATGTGGAGTCTGGGCTGCTACAGACCAGGCCAGGCTCATGAGTCCCGGCCTTGACCTTGTGGGTACCAGAAGAGACGACATGGAGAGCAGGCAGCTGCTGGCAGCGGGCTTCCAGAAGAGAAGACATCTTTAGAGGACCCAGAGCACCTCCCTAGCACAGAACATGCAGCATGTGGCATTTGCCACACACATTTGCCTGTCTGCCTGGAGTGAGGTCTTGTAAGTCAGTCCTTCCCTCCGTTTCTCAAGGTTGGGCAAGGATATGATGCCCCTCTTGAAGCCTTCTCTGCCTTGTCTAGCCTGGTCACTTGTTTTTCCTTTTAAGACTGGGTCTTAGGTAGCCTAGGCTAGCCTTGAACTTACAATGTATCGAGGATGACCTTGAATTTCATCTTCTTGCCTCTATCTCCCTAGTGCAGAGAGACCATGTATGGGATCAAACCCAGGGTTTGGGGCGTGTTAGGCAAGCATTCTGTCAGCTGAGACATAGTTCCAGTCCTGGTCATTTTTCTCTCCATGGAATGTCCCAATACTCTCTGATATGAAGGAATTAGCAATCCAACTGTGTGCTCTTCTTATGTATTACAATTGGTTTCATGGCTACAGCTGGATGAGCCCTCGATGCACAGCCTTGAGTTCATTAACTCATGATGACTTGTAAGGAATGAAATTCAATACAATTTTCCTGGTCTTCCCATACTCCAAAGGTTAAGTAAAAGTACCCTCAGGGTCAAAGTTAGTAGTCTGTACAGTCTAGGGGCACTGGACCCAGTATGGGGCACTCACCAGGCCCCGGGAGTGCTAGGTAGCCTTGCTCATTCATTCAAGCACACAGTAAAGGGGACCCCACCCAGGGCCCGGATAGCAGGAGTTGCCACTCTGGATCTCAGCCCTAACCTAACCCGCTGGGGCCCTGGAGTGTGCGGTTTTCAGCTGGAGATGGGCACTGGTAGAGGTGAACAGGAAAGGGTGGGGAAATGCATCATCCACCAGTGGTCTGAGTGGCAGCAGCTGGGTTTCAGAAGTCTCAGAGGCAGTGGTTTAACATGTCAGGGAGAGAGAGAGACCTCAGGAGATAAGGAACCAACCAGGTCCTTCAGCGAGACAGTAACCAGATGGAAGAACATGTTACATTCTGTGGAAGGAACTGCCTTTGGTGGAAGACTACTTAATTCTCTGAATGCCCCAAACCTTCCATTCCTTCCCGGCAAAGAATCCCCAGTGTGACACACACATTATTCTCATGCAAATTACGTGAAAGTGGTTTTCCACCTTCACAGGGCCACCACTAACTCTCCACACAGCGGCCTGCAGGATGATGTGCACAGTGCAGTGACCTTCAATATAACACCCAGCCATAGTGAGCTGGAAACAGAAACCTCAGTTTTGTTAATTGCTGTGGAATTGGTGTGACTCATTTCTGCCAGTCCTAGCTGCTGGCTGCTGCAACACACACGAAGGCTGTATTTATAAAGCATAGTGCAGTTGGTTGTATTATTTACCCTGAGCATTCACTCCAACACATCACCTGAGAATTCGTCCAAAAACCCTTTCTAGAGAATGAACAGTGGCAGTCTCACGATAAAAGGGATAAGAGTCAAAGGTTAAAACTGGAGAGCCTACATTACCCGAGTATCGATTGTCTTTGCCTTAAGGTCACCTGCCAAGGATGAACACAAGCTTGGTCCAGTTGTGGGCATGGGTTAAAGTCTAGGGATCGGCACTTTGAACAAAGTTAAGGAGACTGACCTTTCCTGGTTTGACTGGGTATTGCCCTCTTTTAGAAAAGAAGACTCTGCATGCAAAGCAAGAGACAGATGAGTAAGGTCGGGGTAACCCAAAGTCCCCAGGGGCAAACAGGGCACAAATGGGGAAGGAGGTGTGTTGGGCTCAACAGTCCTTCCCCGCGTCCCCCACCTTGCCCATCCCCCTGGAGCTAAGCGCAGCATCGGGGCCCACGGGCTTTCCCCACAGTGTTGGCAGAACTTATGGTCACTTCAAAAAACAACTATTCTTGCCCACAGTTTTAACCTCATTCTCATGGCTTGTTGTGTCCATCCCTCTGTCCATCCACTCGAGCACAAGCTAAGCGTCTTCCCATCTCCCCATGCACTAGAAAGTAACCCATGTATTCTTATGTTAATGGTGTCTGTCAGTGGAGCATTTGGGAAATAGCTGGGATCAGTTGAGATCTTGAGGGAGGGCAGGGTTCCCATGTGGCTTTGGAAGAAGAGAATTAGTTGAGGAAGATTCTTCTGAATCACCAAGGAACGTCCTTTGCCATGACAAGGTGCAGCAAAACATCAGCTCCAGATGCCCTTGAACATCTCACCTCCAGGTCTGCGGGGCTCCATAAACTGCTTTAGAAGTAGCCAGCCTGTGGTATTCAGTCACAGCAATGGAAGATGGACTTAGTCAAAACTATGACAACAAGGCTATGACAACGTCGTGGGTTCTCACCCACATACACACAAGCCCATTCTTTAACACCTGGCTTGCGATCAGCTTCAGAGGCACAGGGGCCCAGTCAGTGGAACTGGGCTGTTCTTGCTCCCCATCATTCTTTGTGTCCCTATAATCCAACTATGTCTCAGTTTACCCTGGTTTGGGTCTAGAAGTCTCCATGAGATTGGATTCCCAGCAAAGGCAACATCCCGCCCCTGGCCCCCATCTCTGTTCAGCAAGTACCCTCCAGGTGCATGTTTGAATTAAACTCAAATGCCTGGTTGTGAACACCTGCTGAGAGGCCGGGGTGGGGGTGGGGTGGGGGGTGGGAGTGGGGGGTGCGGCTCAGTTAGTGATCTGCCAGGCATGAAGCCCTGGGTTCCATCCCACCAATACTGTAAATTCATGCCTGGAATCCTAGCACTTGAGAGATGGAGCCAAGAGGACCAGACGTTCAATTTGGGCTACACATGAAGAACAGGAACACAAAGGACAGCCTGGGATACAGGAAACCCTGTCTAAAAACAGTGGCAGCCAAAACAAACAAACACAAAAACCAAGACACCTACTGAGCAGGGGCAGGCACCTTGTGGTTGCCTGGGGCCTGAGTCAGGGTTTAGCTTGCTTGAGTTGGTTCTGCTTTAAAAACCTACAGGTGCTAAGAAAAGCTCCCATAAAGCATGGTATTTGGATATCTAAGAAGTAGACACAAATTACTTGGAAATCTCTGCTCTCTTACTGCATGGCCTCAAAGCCACTCTGCCTCTCATGCCTTAAGAACTGATTCACAAAATAAAGAACTATCTATTAAAAGGCAGCTAGCTCTGTGACTAGACAGCAACAGGTATACAGACTCAGAGCCAAGGCTGACCAACATTTGAAAAACAATAGAAAATGTAATGATGGGAACTGCAACTAGCTAACCCCTGGTTGCCTCTCTCTTTCTACAGACCTGTGGAGAGTCATCTCAAAAGTTCCACTTCAAAGGCATCACCAGCCATGCAAGTGGAGCATCATCTCCAAAGTTCTACTTCAAGGGCATCACCAGTCATGCAAAGAGCCAAATGTGCCTAGCTCAGGTACAATCCTGTTTCTCCTAGCCACTTGTCCCAGGCCTCCTGCAACTCTCTGCTCAGGGCTCCAGGGACTAGCAGTGAGTGGATGCAGGTTAAATGCATGCTTTAGGAAAGGGCTTTGTCTTAACGCCTGTATTAGTCTGGGTTCTCCAGAGGGACGGAACTAATAGAGTGGATATATATGTATAAAAAGGGAATTTACTAAAGTGGCTTACAGGCTGTGGTCCAGCTAATCCAACAACAGCTGTCTCCCAACATTAAGTCTGAGAATCCAGTAGTTCAGTCCACAAGGCTGGATGTCTCAGCGAGTCCTCAGTATACACTGGAATCCCAAAGAAGTAGGCTTTACTGCCTCTGAAGGAATGGACTTGCCAGTGAGGGCAAGCAGGCAGAAAATGAGTAGCTGCTGCCTTCCATGTCCTTATATAGGCTTCTAGGAGAAGGTGTGGCCTAGATTTAGGGTGGGTCTGTCTACCTCAAATGATCCAATTAGCTAAAAATCCCTCACAGATGTGCCAGGAGTTTTCAGTTTATAGTTCATTCTAGATGTAGTCAAGTCGACAACCAAGAAGAGCCGTCATAATGCCTGTCAACACAACCTGTCCCAGAACCAGCCTACAATCCAGCAACTTGTAATCAATGGGTTATGGGTGAGTGGGGTGCCCTGGAGTTACCTTACAAGTATTCCTCAGCATCAGGCAGGAATCTTTGGTCATGTCTGGGTCCCTGATGAGATTTCTGGGAATACTGGCTGCCTTCCAGCATCTGTCCACCCACTGTCCATCTGTCACCTGGTGACAAATATCCCTTTGGTGGGACCAGAGTAGGATGATGCCTTTAGCCATCTGGCCTCAGAGGCCCCGACAGGGAGCACACTCCCTAGCACAGGAGAGCCTTGGCCAAGTGTGAGTCCACGTGTCCAGGTGGTCTCAGTGCTTCAGATGGTAGTCCAGGCAACATCCAGGGTAGAGGGATAGACTTGAAGGCCTAAACAAACCTTGACTGGGACTGGCTGAGTCCTGCAGTCCTTGGCAAGGCTGTGACACACAGGACAAGGGTGCCATTCGATCCTGGTGGTGTCTGCCAATGTGGTTCCTCCCTAGCTCCTTCTCATGGAGCTCCAGACAGCCTCCTTCCTTTCTTCAGTTCCTCACAGGCCTCTCTAGAGCTTCCCTCTCACAGGTAGATGGTCCTCTCTGGGACCCAAGTGAGCCCACTTCCACCCTCTAGACATGCTGCTGAGGACTCCGTCACCTATGGGGTCTCCAGCTGAGTCTGGAGAGCAAGCCTAGAATCCAGAGTAAGCTGATGCTCGGGGTATGTCTGGTCCTCCTCTCCTCCCCCATGCAGCCCCTTCCTTCCCTCCACACTGGCCAGGGCTACTTGCTCCCCAGGCTCCTTTGCTTCTAACTAGGTTGGTGTCCAGATGATCTTTGTCACTAACCCTACACATCACCACACTCGATAGTGTCTGCTTGTGCAAGGCCTGGGCCTGGCCTCCTAGGGCGACTGTTTGTCTGGTGTCTGTTAATAAGCTTGAGGAAGCAACCACTTTTAGTTGATTTCCACTTCCTCAGATCAGAAAAGTCGGAGGTCCTGGGGAGCTGTATTAGTTTTGTAAGCACTAGCCACGCCCAGAATTCACACATCAGCAACATGACAAAGTGCAGGTCCTTCACCCACCTTATCACCCTGGTCCTGTCTCTACCTCAATGGCCCCAGTACACAGATCCTGAGCCTGCCATCTGCCCTTCCTCCTAAGAGTTCCCTAGATGAAGCAGGAAGTGAAATCCTTACTGGGGAAAAAAAAAGAAAGAAAGAAAGAAATGTTTTGTGTTGCAATTTGCTGTATTCAATGCACAAGGAGCTGTTAGTCAGTGAGGAAGAGGAAGTTCAGACTCAGGTCTACCCTGGCAGGGCCTTGGCAGCCACACATCCTTTTCAACATGGCAGAAAATGGAGGCCCTACCTGCTGGTCTCAGGGTGGGAAAGGTCAACAGTCCCACATTGAGGGAGGAGGGGACAGGGGGACAGAAACAGCGGCCACCACGGCTGTCTCCGAGGAGTACAGGAACTGAGCTCCTCTCATCCAGAATTTTAGTCCGTGGGCCACAGGCTGCTTCTCTTCCAAAACCCTCATCTTGCGGCGGCTGCAGAAGTTCCCGGTGAATTCGCACAGTGACAGTAAGATGACCCAGGGGGGGAACAGGGCCGCCAGTCCTCCACTCAGCCTGAAGATGGGATTGCTTTAAAATCTGCATGTGGGGGCCTGGACCGGGTGAAAAATCTACTTCCCTCGGGAGGACAAGAACTGACATTTCCTATGGTCATCTCTCTTGGACCCCCTGCATCAGTACCACCATCCCAATGTCTTCAGCCCCCACAGGAGCTTTCCATGATGGACGGCCCTTATTGAGGCTGTGATTGACAAGGCACCAAGCCTTGACCACCCCCTTCAGACAGGAGCAGGACAGCTTCTCCCAGGCCTGCTACACCTCCCTGAGACACAACTTACTTGTGAGGCAAGTGAATCGGCCTGTCCCAAGACGAACCCATGCAAGTGCTTAAGTGATTATCTGGAGCTTGCTCCTCAAGTGCTTAGCCACTGCCAACCAGCCAACTGCAAACACTGGGCAAGTGGCCTGGGGGGTGGGGGGTGGGGGTGGGGTGGGGGTGGGAGCTCGGGCTGGGGTACAGAAGGGATATAAATACCTTCCTGTGACCAACACAACAAGGACAAATGAAAACACTATCTCAGAAGCACGGGACTCTTGGTCAATTCTATCCCATCCTCTATATATCAAACACACAGAGTTTTCAAAGTTGCCCAGGTAACAAGTCATAATGGGAAGAAAAAGACACACATGCTTACCTAGGCTCCTGAAGCTCCTGCCCCTTGCAACAGGTTCTCAATGCCATCTTAAAATTCACTTATTTACCTATTGGTTTATTTTTGAGACAAATCTCACGTACCCTAGTGTACCAGACTTTTTCTTTGGGGCCACCAATCACCTCCCAAATCATGACACAGAGACTTGTTGGTTTTGAATGCTCGGCATTAGCTTAGCTCTTATTTTAATCTGTTCTCTTTATCTATGTTTTGCTTCCTCAGGGCTTTTTACCTTTCTTTCTGTATGTCCTACTCTTTTGTGTCTAGCTAGCTGGTGGCTGCCTGACCTCAGGCCTCTCCCTGTCTTTCTTCCTTGTTCTCTTTCTTCTTCTCTCTTTCTCTCAAACACAGATTTCTCCCAGACTTATTCTCTCTGCCCACCAGTCCCGTCTATCCCTCTCCTGCCTAGCTATTGGCTGTTGAGCTTTTTATTCTACCAATCAGGTGCCTTAGGCAAGCAAGGTGAAACAAATGCAACACATCTTTTTACATAATTAAACAAATGCAGCACAAACAAATGTAACGCATCTTTATACAGTTAAAGTAATAGTCCACAACATAAACAAATGTAACACATCTTTCCTAGTAATATTCCACAACATCCTAGGCTAATTTCAAACCAGCTTTGTAGCTGAAGATGACCTTGAACTCAAGCATCACCACATCTGATTTACATGAGTGCCCAGGATCTAACCCATGCTAGGCAAGCACCCTACCCACTGAGCTATATCTCCAGTCTGACTGTACGCAACTTAGGAAACATTTTGCAGTTTTTCAATCAGGGAAAGCTGGGAAAACAAGATAGGTTAAAAGCCAATTCTGCTCTTTAACACTGGGATACCAGCTAAGGGGTGCCGTGGAGATGGGGCACAGTTCCTAATCAGATGCATCAGATGGAACCCCTGAGACCACATTCTCTGTCCCCAGGAACCACACTGGTTCCTCACAGAGAACCCACCCCCTTTCCATGCACACCACTGTATAAATGACTGCACTGCTAATGACCTGAAGCCCATGAGCAGTGTCTTGGGGAAATAGGGACAGAGCCTGTGAGTATATTTAGACTGTTTAGCCTTAACTTCTTCACTCAGCCCTGAAATGCCAATCGTCTCAAATAGTTAATTCTGGAGTTTCATTTGGAATTTGTTCTGAATATTTTGGTTTTATTTGTAATGAGAAAAAGATTCATCTTTCTTATTAAATTGTGACTTATTTTAATTTCCACCAGAAATGAGTATGTGAAAGTCTCCTCCAAATATCTCCACAAGTAATCCCGCTCTTAGATGTGAGCCTGAACCTCGCTGCTGACTTCTAACTCCAACTGAAAAGCCTGACTCTTAGCCATCTGTTTGAAATTTGGACAGGGCTTATGACAGTGCAAACAGATACAGTCTCAAACTTCAAACTGACAGATTTTGGAACCACCTGAAGTATATGCAAGACCACTAAATATATTTTTATTAAAAAAAAATACAACCAGCATTGCTTTGATAAACCTGCTTTTATAAAGGTAGCCTCTCCCCTGCTGCAGTGTAGAAAATTATTTTTAAAAATATAATATTCATCTCAGTCAGCTAACTTCTCTCCCTTAATGATGCAAATCCTTCCCTCTTCACACAGGCATAGTTCCACCTACTTCTTACTCTGCTGGGCACTGACAAAGATGTCCTCTTTCTACACCACTGTAGATGCCTTAATACCAGAACCAAATAAAGGTGGCCTAGGAAGGCACACCACGTGGTACTGGGCTAAATGGGTGTTTGTATCCAATAAGCCAGAGGCAATGGATTAAAGACTCCTAGTCTTACGATTCTGTGAACGTTCCTGACATATATGTAAAATCCCTCCAATACAATCATCAAGCATCAGAAATAGTATCAGATGTACTTGGGAACTCTGAGCCGGTAAAGGGAATCCTGAGTAAAGATGTGGCTGTCATGTTTTTCCCTCATAAGTACTTTTGAAATTTACAAAATATGGCACATAAAGGATGATGGGATTGCAAGATGGCTGACTACAAGTGCTGGAAGTGTTTCTCTCTGCAACCAAGGAGGGAAACAAGTATCAAACAGCTATTCTCACTGTGTCAGGCAGAACCCCAGAGTCCTGTGGAGATGTAGGGTGCACAGATCAGGGCCACGCATTGACTTATAAAAGGACTGAGTTGACTAACGCCTTTCTTCCATACATCCCAGAGGTTGTCCCTAAAGCAAGAGGGACTGCTCAGTGAGCAAACAGCCTCCAGACATAGACACTGAGAGCTTGCCTGCTGGGGGGCGGGGGGGGGGGGGCATGCAGTCTTTGCAGATCCTGCAACCTGTGCTATACAGCTACATGGCTCTACAGGACAGCCTGCCATATACCATGCCTGACCGGGATCCATGCTACAAAACACCATCTTGAGACATGCCCAGCAGGGGTTCTGTGAAGCAACCTGGCAGCTGTCTCCACCTACTTCATCTTGGCTCTTAAACCAGCCAGGTGGCCCTGCTACACTCCCATGCCACAGGAAGCAACAGGCTGCCATCCTAAGTAGCTCAGTCCACGGCACCCCCCTGGGAAAGCAGGCAGGTGGTTGTGTCTACCCACACTTTTCCCCCAGGAAGCAACTGAGATGCCTCCTAAGCAGCTCAGCCCACAGAGACACCTGGGGAGTAGACAGATGGTCCCGCTTACCCATCTTTGAACCTTGGGAACAGCTAGTCAGCTTGCCAGGAAGAGCTTGATCTATCATGTGTCCTGGGAGGTAGTCAAGCTGGACCACTCACCATCCCATGGCCTGGAAGTTATCTAGCCTTCCTTGAGCTTCTGGGCAAACCCAGACACCAGGAAGCAGACAGGAAGCCCCTGCTGAGCAGGCTGCCTATCCCCTCCCCCCACACCTGTAGCCCTATAGAAAGGTTCTGCAAAGACACCTTCCCAGCTCAGACACAGAGATAGGAAACCACTCTGGCCATCAGTGTATCGCCCCCTGATTAAACTCCTCCCACCCCAACTATACATGGAAGGAATGTGCCTCAGTGAACACAGAACCTCAGCCAACAACTTCCATGAGGCTGCGATTCTTTCCTCTAGGTCAAGAATGGGTAATCTACATTCACCACTCCACGTTAGTATTGGAAGTCTCACCTAGGGCAGTGAGAGAAGACTCATGGCATCTAGGAAAAAGGAGGGGCTAATTATCCCTGTTCACAGATGACATGATTTTAGATATAGAGAAAAACTAAAGGCTCCACCAAAAACAAACCAAACACCTCAGTAGACAGACAAACAAACAATCAGGTTGTAAGACACAAAACTGACACATAAAAATCAGCAGCATTGCACCTCCATAGTGAAACTGCTGGGGGTGGGGTGGGACTCAGAAAGCCATCTCACACACAAGAACCAAGAAATCATAACTCTTAGGAAAAAATCTAGCCCAGGAATCATGTGATCTCTACAATGAAAACCACAAACCCCTGGTTAAACAAATGGAGGAGGGGGCTGAGGGTGCATCTAAGTGGCGCAGTGCTTACGTGTCAGGCCTGAGGCCTTCATTCAGCACCCCCAAAGAGGGAAGAAAAGTTAGAGGGGGCACACACACGTGTGTGCACACACAGAGAAAGACATTCTGTGTGCACGAAAGAATTAACATTGTTAAAAGGTCCATACTACCCAAATGGAATCCATAGATGTAATACAACCCCTAACAGATACCACTGGCATTCTTCTCAGAAATGGAAAACAAACAAACAAAATACTCACTCATAAAATTTGTATGGAGCCACAAGAGACTCTCCATAGCCAAAGCAATTGTGAGCCAAGGGGCAAAGGGACAATTGTGAGCACACGGGTACAGCCTGACTTCAAACATTCCACAAAGCCACCGAACTAAAGCAGCAGAGTGCTGGCCTAGGATAGACCCCGGCACCAAGAGAACTGAACAGAGACCCCGAGAAGAAAACCATATTTACAGCACGGACTGGCAACCAAGGCATACATCGGAGAAAACAGTCTCCTAGATACTGGTATTGGGAAAACTGGGTGTCCAAAGGCAGGAGAATGAAAGAACACACCTCTCGCCATGTACAGAATCAACTCAGAGTGGAGGCTTAAATGTGAGACCAGAAACTATAAAGTTACTAGAAGAAAGCGGAGAGGAAACATTTTGTTGACATGGGTCTCCAGACAAGGGGCACACACATCAAAAGCAGAATTTGGAAATGGCACTGTAGCAAGCTTATAAGCTTCTCCACGTGGGTGTACTTGTAGAGGCGGTGTAATGGCACAGTAGGAGAAGCACAAAGATTGTGTATTGGGTGAGTGTATAGTGTGCAAAGAGGAGCTGAAATGTTCCCACCACAAAGGAGTAAAAAGTGTGCGAGATGATGGATGTGCCTGCTCCCCTGCTTTGTATATGTGTAACAAGGCACTGCATAGACCGTACAAACATATGGTCATTGTGTCAATCAAAAGTATATGGGGCTGGGTAGATGGTGCAGTTATCAAGAGGGTATACTCCAGCTCTTGCAGAGGACTGGAGTTCAGTTCCCAGCACCTATGTTAGAAGACTCATAACCACCTGTAACTCCAGTTCCAGGGACTCTGATGGAGTCTTCTGGCCTCCATGGGCATCTATACTCACAGGCACAAATGTGCACACAGGTACACATGCACTGGACGATAATAAAGTTGAAAAGGTAAGACTATAAAGCTGGGCATGGTAACACATGGCTGGAATCCCAACATTCAAGAGTCAGGGAAGGAGGATTACCAAGTTCGAAGCTAGTTGAATTATATAGTGACACCTGTCTCAAAAACAAAAGCAAAATAAAAACCACCAGTAGAGGACTTGCTGTTTTTTAAGATGCATGTTTAAGTTTAACCTCATTGTTCTTTGTTTCAGAAAGATAATAGTTCTGTCTCTTGGCCATAATCTAAGGTTACACAGATATTTTCATGGCTTAGTTGGAATGAAAGAGGCCATAGTTTGAATATCTTTTTCAGTCATATATATATATATATATATATATATATATATATATATATATATATATATATATATATAAAATTGATAATGAAACTACTTTCTAGTTTAGGGAATAATTATCAGCAACAGAACTCACCACTAGATGTTGCAATATACTGATACCTTGCTTTCAATGTGAAAGCTCTGCCAAATGAGTTATGTTTCAACAGCTTAGCATAAACACATACACACACACACACACACAAGTATGCACAGACACACATATGTGCATACACGTGTGTACACACACAACATGAAGAAAGCTAAGCATGTTTGGTGGGTTATATGAACATTAGTTTCCTGGCTACAATACTGTACTCCAATGATCTATCTACCACGATAGGGCTAACTAATCTTGGTTCTCAACTTGACTAAGTCTGGAATCAACTATAAACCCAAGTGGCTAGACACACCTGTGAGGGATTTTTAGTTATCTGAATCTTTTAAGATAGAAAGACCTACCTTAAATCCAGATCTTTTGAGGTGGGAAGACCCATCCTAAATGCAGGCCACGCATCTCATGACAGCCTATATAAAGGCCATGGAAGAAGGAAGCTTTTGCTCTTGGCTTGCTTGCCCTTGTTCTCACTGGCAAGTTCCTCTGTCCTGTTGCTGAGCATTCCTTCCCTGGCATCAGGGCCTAGAGCCTACTTCTTGGGGAGTCTGGCACACACTGAAGACAATTGAGACTTCCAGCCTCATGGACTGGACAACTATTGGAATCTTGAAACTTCCATTGAGAAACAGCCATTACTGGACTAGCTGGCCCACAGCCTGTAAGCTACTCAGATCACATGTATGTGTGTGTGTGTGTGTGTGTGTGTGTGTGTGTGTGTGTGTGTGTGTGTGTGTGTGTATGCCATATATAGGCATATATGTGACTTACTAGAGTGAATAAGTTATTAGACTTACTAGAGTGGAGATATATATACACTCATTCTCTCAGTTCTTTTCCTCTAGAGATCCCTGACTAATACAACTACCTGCAGTTAATGGGAACCAGTACAAGGTGCTCGGGTGTAGAGTCAAGTTTATCCCTTTTTTCTCTTACATCACCCTGTAGGGAATTTGGGACTTCACTGTTTTATCTCCTACAACTCCACATATGTCTATGATGATCACAAAAATAAGAAGAGAAAAACAAAATAAGGAAGAGAACAATGGTATGTTGCCATTTAGTTTTAGTTTGTTTTTGTTTTTCAAGACAGGGTTTCTCTGTGCAGCTTTGTGCCTTTCCTGGAACTCACTCTGTAGACCAGGCTGGCCTCGAACTCACAAAGATCCACCTGGCTCTGTCTCCCGAGTGCTGGGATTAAAGGCGGCCATTTAGTTTTTAAAGATGTATATATACTTGACCTCCAGCCCTGCAAACCAAACCAAACCAATGCTGCATGTGAACTGTGTATCTACCCACACACCCAGAGAGAGTCCCCTGCTCTCGGGTATACACCAGCCATACCTTAATACCGTTTCCATCAGGATAACTAACTAAGCAAAAAACGGACCACTCACTTCTGAGAAGGAGAGTGGGAGAAGTGGCTATAGAGCGCATATTTGCTTCCCCCAGTTCGCCCTTCACAGCTGAACAGCTTTGTGCTACTGGCATTTCTCAGTGGCAGGATAATTTTTTTTTTTTATATTTTATTTTTTTGTAGAATGGGGACAAAAATGGGCATCTCAGATCTAAAGCAACCAAGAACGAACGAGACACAGCAGCCCAGCCTAGCGAACGTGTGTGATGAGCCTCCCATCTCAGGGAAGAAGCAAGCACGAACAAAGGGCACAGGTCTTACGGCTGGAGATGCAGTAGCACAGTCTGCCGTTGATCTTGCGGAACAGCTGCTTGTCGATGGGCCAGAGGACCAGTGTACACAGCTGGATGGCATTGACGATGAGCCCCGAGGCGATGAACACGTAGCAGAAGACCAGGTGACATAGAAACTGGGATTTCAGCAGCCCGATGAGGTCCATGACGTGAGGGGGTTCTCAAAATAGGGAAATGTGTATGGTGGGATAGCTCCAGAAGGGAGAAAGATCCGGGGCTCAGGAGAGTGTCTGAAACACATGAATGTTAGACGTTAGGAAAAGCATGGTGTGCTTCAGATTCCAGCTAACACACTTGCAGGAAGAAGGTAGGCTGGAAGGTAAAAGTTGAATGATTGTTCTTTAGCGGGCATCAGTACAGTCTTCCTTCCTATCTGGCCCAGTCTAGGCCCTGATCGGGCAATCTTCCCTTGGATCCTCCCAGCAGCCTTTGGGGTTGGTACCTTTATAAGGGGTAAGGAACCAGGCCTGGAAAAGTGGAGTGACTAGACCAAGGTCATTCAAGTCACCGTTCAAACAGCAGCCATGGTGGCATAGACTCCCAGACTCACGGAGTGGCCCCTCCTCGGGGCCCTCTTCAGGCCACACAGCACTATCCAACCCTTCCCCATCTCCCTCTGCTTGCTTTCCCATGGACCTACCTGACTTCACCACTCCCTGCTGGCAGGACTTCCCTGAACTCTTTGTTCCCCCACTTCGGAACTGAGGACCAAACCCAGGGCCTTGTGCTTGCTAGGCAAGCGCTCTACCACTGAGCTAAATCCCCAACCCCAACTTCCCTGAACTCAAGATTATCCCAGATGACATTCAGGGACACAGCTGGGCTTGGCTCTACCCTCAAGTGCCTTAGACTAGTTCCCATTTACTCCAGTGGACAACTCAATCTGCCATTAAGTTGCCTGATGTCCTAATTGGGACTGTGGAGCTTATCTTCTCTCCTAGTACCTTATGCCAATCTTCAATGTATGGTTGTAATGTCATTCATATATATAATGTGTGCAGATATGTGCGTACCCACCCCAGAAAGAAACTCAGCCTGCCCAGAGAGGCCAGACTCATCATGGGGCTATTAGCCAGCCTCCAGATCTGGAACAAAATAAATGAAATGACCTCACAGTTCAGCAGAAAGGGCCTTGAAAGAAAGGGTGGAGGCAGGCTCGCTTCTCCTAGGAGCCAAGATGACTGCAGACTGCCTAGAAAAGCCTCAAGCTTTAGAAGAAACTTCCACGCAGTTGGCAGAGGGTAAAATCGTTCATTTGTTATCATGCAAAAGATGACCGATCTGTGGACTGTCACATCTATTAGCTTATCCTAGACTCCCAGGAATGCCACAAGTTGACGCTTTTGTTTTTGGACAGGGTCTCATCTACCCCAGGCTGACCTCAAACTCACCCAGTAGCCAAGAATGGTGACCTTGAACTCCTGACCCTCCTGCCCCCACCTCCTGAACGCTGGGATTATGGGTGTGTGCCACCTCACCAGATTTATGCAGTTCTGGGGATGAATCCCCGGGCTTCAGGCATGCAAGGCAAAGACTCTACGAACTGAACCGTTTTTTCAGAGCAAGGAATGGGGCAGTTCCCAGGCTGGGTGGTGATTTAAGGTTATGGCAATTGATAGTTGATTTTAGGGCTCCAGTCTCTCTGCCCTGCACCTGTCTGGGCTGTTCTGCCCCTAGGTTGTGAGGAGGGCATTTGCCCAGACTCAGAACTCTTCTCTGAGAAGCGACTCACTCATTTCCCAAAGGGCAAAAGACAGAGTGGCCTGCAGTGAAGTTCAGTCACAAAGGACACTCGGGAGTAGGGGTGGGGGTGGAGATGGAAGCAGGGACTCAATCTTAGGTCACCTGTTCTGACTTTAAGATGCCCTTGACAGTGAGTAAGGGCACAGGAGGAATGCTGATACTCACTAAGGATTTCAGGGAGGTACCTGCAATCCTATGCAATTCCCAAACCTTTCTGGGAGGAGAGAAATGTATGGGGAGAGCAGGCCCAATTTCTTAGTAGTCAGCTTGGCATAGCAGACATGGCCCATCCTCAGGGTCACAGGTGCTCCACTCTGGCTTCCGGGTTGTAATCTCTAACCTTGCATCTTGGTCCTTCCCACACCCAGACATTTCCAGCCTGTGAAACTCCCTCCATGGTTTCAACACACCCCACCCCTTTCTCTTTGGTACTACAGCATGAAACTAGCAGCTTGCTCTTCTTTAACTTGACTTCAGTGACCACATACTGTGGTGATATTTTGTTTGTGATCTAAGATGTAAAGCTTGCCTGATGATTGGAGTTCAAAGCCCAGACACTAGTTAGCCATTGAGGCCAGGCAGGGGAGGCAGTGGTGGCACACACATTTAATCCCAGCCCTTGGGATCTCATGCCTTTAATCCCAGCACTAGGGAGGTAGAGACAGGAAGTGATATGGCTATAAGGCAGGAGGAGACCGGAGCTCAGGTTCCTTTTGGCTGAGGAGTTGGTGAGGTGAGAGGTGGCTGTGGCTTGTTCCTTTGTCTCTCTGATCTTACAGCATTTACCCCGAAATCTGGCTCCAGGTTTTCATTGAGACCAATTAGGATTCATGCTACAACATACCCAGAGGTACCTTACACAGACTACAGCCTGGCGACATTAGCAATTAAATGTTGAACAACCCAGGAACTTATTCACTGTTCCTGCATGAACCACAAATAGCATCAAAACAATCTGGGCACAAGTTTAAGTCTTCATTGGGCTTTGGGGGTCTAACATTGTGAGAATTTGACAAATCCCTTGCCTTGAGGACTGGGCACTCAGAAAAGGAAATTGCTGGTAAGTGATGTATAGGGATTAAATGTTGGCCTTCTCACTGTCCTGCTCAATGTCAGGAACCAAGTTTCCTTTCCCCACTGTTAAATTCCAAGAACTACTACACACTCTGGTAAACCTTCTCTTCTGGCACACTAGCCAGCGTCTAACATGGTGCCAGTGATGTCAAGTTTCGTCACACATATAGACACATCCTAAGAGGAATCAGGGAGGCCTTAGCTTCTCTGGGTTGGGTTGTGATTGGCCACATATGTTCTTACGTGTGTTAAGGTATAGGTGAAGACTTGGGGGTTTCCCTGGGTAGCTTGGATTTGGTAGCTATGATCTAGTGGCTACTCCAATTTTTGTTTTTTGTTGTTTGGTTTTTGTTTTGTTTGTTTGTTTTCTTGTGTAGCTTTGCACCTTTCCTGGATCACGATCTATAGCCCAAGCTGGCCTCAAACTCACAGAGATCTGCCTGCCTCTGCCTCCCGAGTGCTGGGATGAAAGACTTCCTTTGATGACGAACAGCAATATGGAAAAGGAAGCCAAATAAACCCTTTCTTTCCTCCCCAACTTACATTTTGGTCATGGTGTTTCATCGCAGCAATAGAAACCCTGACTAAGACAACCAAAATCCAAGGAGAAGCAGAACCCCCAGAACCGAAAATTAGGGAGATCTTTTTTCTTGATACATCATCCAGGTTCTAGTATTTGTTATACAGATAGAAAATAACCTAATACAGAATTTATCAAACTTAGATGTAAAAACAAATTAAGTCAGGGAATCACCTGAAGAACAATGTGAAAGACAGAGAGGAGGGAAGGAGAGAGAGAGAGAGAGAGAGAGAGAGAGAGAGAGAGAGAGAGAGAGAGAGAGAATGCACTATAGCATTAGAGAGGTTATCAGGTGTGTCTGATGTGGAAAAGATGGTGTAAATGTTAATTCCAGATGGAAGCTTGGGGGACTTGCCATTCTGAATTAAAAAGAACTTTCTCTTCCAAATGTGGCAATTAGCCAATTTCACATCAGGCTGAGAAAAGATGGTATAAATATCTAAACAGAGATGAGAATAGCTAGAGAGAAAACATTGTAAGATACTTTGCCTATTTTTTTCATCTTGGAAGTCCTTAGACTATAAGTGGGAAATCATCGCAGTGAAGTGACTGCTGTAGTTTATTTTCTTATGAGGCAAGAGTGTGACAGATTTGCACACTACTCCTGAGAATATCCAAGCAATAACTCACAGGATTCAGGGGTCAACACATAACTATGATGCTGATTCTAAGTTGTAACTTTGTAAGTAATGATGCATGTGATCAACACAGTGACAGCGGCTTAACCTCCTCGGCCATCAGTTTCCCCATATATGAATCAGCAGGAAGAACTGTAAGGAGAGAGGTGGCAGATGATAGATAGATAGATAGATAGATAGATAGATAGATAGATAGATAGACAGATAGATAGATAGATAGATAGATAGGTAGATAGAGACAAAGAGATAGAACTCACCTCTACTCTATGTCCATCCACAGCCATCTACTAATAGTGGCTTGACTACTAGAAGAGTTATGGCTTAGTTCTGTGATTTATTGTTTTTGTCTGCCATGAGAAGGAGACCTGTCCTGTGGGACCAGAACTTGACTGACCCCTGTCACAGCTCTGCTCTTGGAGGTTGGTGTGGCCAATGACCAGCATGCAGGGTGAAGAAGGGAACAACTCCATGTCTACGGGGGAGGAAAAGCACAGGGCTTATTGACTAAGAAGAAAGAAAGGAGGGATCATCCACCGGTCAGTACCAAGGGAAATGCTGGAATGGGAAGGAGCCGGGGTCACTGAGAACCCCAGTCCCACAGAGTGAACAGGGCACCGTGGCACAGGGCACTGTAAACCAGTACCTGAACCTGGCAGCTCAGACCCGCATTCGAGCTTGGCCACTTCATGGTCTGTCAGTTTCTCTCTGTGAAATCAGAGTGGCTCCGTCTAACCCAGGAGGTTGTGAGGGTGAAGAGGATAGCATGTCTGAGATACGAGCGCGATACTACAACAAGGAAGTTCTCTCACTTCCAATAAAGCAAGCAAGCAAGGAGGAAGTGGCTAAGACAGAGTAGTGTGGTGTTTCTGAGAAAGTTGTGGGCTGAGGGCGGACTGTCTTCCTCCTCTTAGTTAGATTCTCCGTCCATCTTACTTAGACGCTGGTGTCTCCTCAGTGTATCTTGAAGCAGGTCATGTTGCCCGTTCTCCATGCTTTCATTCTCATCTGTGCTTCCTGGCGGGGACTTGGGATGGGAGATGATGCTCCTCAAATACTCTAACGACCAGACAGGTAAGACGGCTCCATGGTTAAGAACACTAGCTGTTCCTACAGAGGACCTGGGTTCAAGTCCCAGCACACACATGGGGGGCTCTCAAGCATCTGTAACTCCCATACTAGAGATTCTGATGCCTTCTCCTGGCCTCTGCAGTCACTGTATGCACAACACACACACACACACACACTCACACACACACACACACACACAGAGAGAGAGAGAGAGAGAGAGAGAGAGAGAGAGAGAGAGAGAGAAACCATTCATATAAAATAAAAATAAATAAAATTTTATAAAATTCACATGACTTCTTCTCTTTCATGAGC
Organism: Onychomys torridus; assembly: GCF_903995425.1. NCBI lineage: Eukaryota > Metazoa > Chordata > Mammalia > Rodentia > Cricetidae > Onychomys > Onychomys torridus. Next base: position 54,914,753 of record NC_050461.1, read on the forward strand.
TGATACTCTTACACTAAAGTGCAAACCAGCAGAAGCCACCGACTCACTGGATTTCTTAGGTAGCACACCTAACATGGAGCTTACAGACACTGAGCTACACAAGTGTACACACAGACACACGGCCTTTCTATTCTTGACATGTTACAATGCTAAAACAGACAGGTCCATTTGCAGCCTAGCTGTATTGATGGAGACACAGACAGACTCCACCCAGGAGAGTTCCAACTGTACTCTTCTCTAAACAGAGACATAGCTTAAACAAATAGGAGACCTACACACTCTGCCTCATCCAGGGATCTGTGGATACGGAGAAAGCAGGAGGACAACCATACTCAGGAGGAGAGGCCAAGTCCAAACTAGACTTAGGACTCAACAGTTTAAAATCATCCACCCACCCATCATTTATCTATCTATCTATCTATCTATCTATCTATCTATCTATCTATCTATTTATTTATATATCATCTATCTATCTATAGCTCATGCTATAGCTCATAGCACCCAACCAGGCCAAATTTGTAGAGGCCAAATCTCTTCCTGTGTTCTAAGTAAACAAACCTAAGAATTGCTGAACTTGGTTGGGCAATAATGGGGCACGCCTTTAATCCCAGCACTTGGGAGGCAAAGGCAGGAGGATCTGCGTTCGAAGCCAGCTGGGTCTCCAGAGCAAGTTTCAGGATAGCCAGAGCGACACAGAGAAACCCTGTCTCAGAAAACAAAAACAAAAAAGAAAAGAAGAAAAGAATTGCCAAAAGTAGGTTCCATGGCAACTGAGCACCAACATTACAACCATCTGAGAAGCTCAGCACCTCCAAATCCAGAGCACTGTACAAAACACACACAGAGCGAACAAAGAAGCTGAAGGCTGCATTCAAACAAAGCTTGTTTCTCTGTAACTACAATGCTCCATGCTGAAGAACTGCAGGCCCGTGGGACGAATAGCTTCCATGGGATACAAACGCACTTGTTTTCTTTGCAATCAAGCACGTGCAGGGCCCTACACATCTTCACACTACTTGATCTATCAGACCAACCCCTGGTGATCCATCTCAAGGAGAAAAGTAACTGTCCTACAGCAGATTTAGTGAGAAGGGTAAATTTTCATTATGATATTAAATGACAAAGAGCACAAAATTATACAGAATTACAATTCTGAAATCAAATATAAAAAGAACAACCAAAGGCCTAACCGGAATGTTAAGAGCAGACAGATATCTTAGCATACATACACAATGCATCCCATATATACATGCACTCACACACTACGGAAATGTACACATCAAACACACATGCGCATACATACTTATCCACATATACCTCACATCCCACTTAGGTGTACACTCACCTCACACATACATGCACACCATGCTTGTGCAAGCCACCTTGCCTGGAGCCTGGCCCAAGGTAACCCAAGGAAGAATGGGCAAAGGTAAGTTACCAGGTCCTTCCCAACCCCTTCCACAACCTGCAAGAAAGGTCCTCGAGGAGACCCGAGTGACCAGATACATGAGCACAAGTGCCGCTTCTGTGGCTGGCAATGGCAGTAGCAGCTACAGTGGGGACAGTTGACAAATTCAGTTTCTAGGCCAGTATTTGTGGTCTGTGGGGCAGAGAGCAACCAGGGGCAATGGGGAGGGGACTGGTGCCATCCTGGGAAGAATGAGTGAAGTCATCTTGGGGTATAGAGCATTCTGATTACGGGTGCACTTCTGCTGGATGAGTTTAGTCATTCTCTGCAAAGATGGCAGGGAATCTGTGCAGCCCCAAGCAAGCCACTTCATCCTGACAAATAGGCTAAGTTTAGGTTTCAGAATCTCTGCAACGAAGTTGGCCTAAGTCCCAAAAACAATACAGAGAGAAAGTGTTTCAGACTGGATTTAACCGTCCACAGGACCATCTTAAACCAAAATATTCCTCAATTAAAATCTCATCATGGACTAATGGTTTGGCAGACGCTTATATAAAATTAGCTTATTTTAAAATTTCATAGACCAGGGCTCTGTCCAAGTTGTCTGTGTGGTACGTGATGTCCATTAAAGAATGCCAAACCATGGAGCCCATAAATCACTCTGGACTTCATTATGTCCTCTAATGAACAGCCCTTCATCCCTCTCCAGGATCTAAGTACAGGATGGTAAAAACAGAAGACACAGAAAATATACATCTTTGTTTATATTTAATAGTTCAGAGATGCTTACAGGAGAAAAGTCAATATAAAGAGCTTCATATCCAAGGAAACGAAAACTCAGAAAACAGATGGATAACACGAGAAAAAATAGAGGCAGAATGATGACCTTTCTCTTTATCATGAGGACATGGGGGGAGGGGAGGAGGAGAGAAAGAGATGGAGGTGGGAGGAGATTATGACTATGCATGTGGAGATCAGAGGATACGTTTGTGAGGTGATTCTCCGACTTGTACATGGGTCCGGGGATGGTAGGGTTGGTCAGACTTACATATGACAGTCACCTCTACTTGCTTAACTGTCCCCTGGACCCTTTCTTCCTCCCTTCCTTCCTTCCTTTCTTTTTCTTTGAGCAGACTCTTGCACTGTAGCTCAAGAGCTCACTAAGTAGTCCGACTGACTTCAAGTACAGAACAGTCTTCCTGTCTCAGCCTCCCCAGTGCGGTGATTACAGCCACGAGCTACCAAGCAGGTAAAGAAGTGTGCTTAAACACTCTCTGGGCCTCCTGAAGCTACATCCCAGGTTCTCTGAACTGAAGCCGGTGAGGTCAGATCTGTACAACAAATGGGTCACACAGAGCCACCAGGGGAGGGGCATCCTCCAACTGCATGTGGACAAACAGATTTCCATAGCCCAGCTCAAGTGCAAAGGTTAAATGGAGGGTAGATGCAGGGCCAAATTTGGACCAGGCCTCATGCCTTTAATCACTGTAACACTCCCTGAAGACAAGAGGTCCTAGCTGGGCAACTTCACATGACCTCACAGGACCACTCCGGATTCCCATCACTGGTCCCATGTTTGAGGTAGAGGGATGGTGAGTTGTTGAGCTACCACCCTTGATGCTCAGTCCCAGAGCACCCCAGGCATGCCCTCCTTCCAGGCAGGATGTCATGGTCAACCTTGTTCTCCCCACCTCACTGAGGGCTTGCCCCTCAAAGGGTGCTGACTACAGCGTTTACACACAACCTGTGGAATCCAGTTGGCTGGTCTCACTGCCAAGAGCTATTTAAAAAGATGCTCAAAAGAAAGTATACCATGTGGTGTACGGGTGTGAGTACCTGCAGAGGCCAGAGGTCCATGTCGGATGTCTCCCCCAGAAAGTCTCTGTACAGATAGGGTCTTGTACTGAACCAGAAACCCCTGCTTAAGTAGACAGTCAGCCAGTGAGACCCTGGGATCCTCCCTTCTCCACCCTCCCTGAGCTGAGGTTACAGGCACCTGCTGTTTGCCCACCTTTTGATACAGGTGCCGAACATAAGGCCCTTATGTTTGAGCAGCAAACATCTTACCCACTGAGCGACCTCCCAACCCTAGACTGCAAATTTTTAAAATACGTTGAGTCCATGAAAAATTGGAGAAAAAAATTTAATAAGTTCCCACAACATAAAACCAAAACCTGAAATGCAGAAAGGAAAAGTCATCTTCTAAATGGGTGACGGTCTCCATGTCCCTGCTTTGCATGAGACGATGTCAGTTAATAAAGGAAACATTTCAAACAGAGGAAGGGAATGGTGCAGATGCTGAACTTGAACTGAAGGTTGTTGTGATCTTCATCATCTTGACAACCACCATCTGATAGGGGCCTTAGTTGACAGGTCATAAGCCTATGACGGTGGGTCCATGAAGGAGGCTGAGGAACATGAAAGGTACTCATAGCCTCCCCTGGAGCCATCAAAGTAGGGGAAATGGCTGATCACTCTATCTCTGGGACTAGAGAGGTAGGCATGAGGAGATGGCATTGTCATTTGACACTGGAGACAGAACTTTGTTTACTCCACCAACTACCTCCTGGTCTACCCTTGCTGTCAATGGCCAGGGCCAGCAGCCTTGCTGGGGGCCACTGCTGTCCTTCCCACACGGTCCTCGACAGAGCTACAGATAGACACATTCGTGGAGTGCCCCATCTGCTAACTGTGTGACCTTAGCATGGCATCAATGAGCCTCGGGTTTCCACATTAATTTAACGGAGCTACAACCTACAGCCTTCTCAACACAGAGGGTGCAGTGCAGCCACAAAGGACAAACTCTACCCTCTGCCTCTGTCTTCACCCCTGCTACAGGCCTCCCTCTCTTACTCCACCTCTACTTCCCTACAGTTCCCCAAGTGACTTAACTATAGGATATAAGCATTTCCTCTGGAAATCTAAACGCAAAACGCATCAGTGCCCCAAAGCCTCTCCAGGAAACTGTTCATACACAAAGTTATTAAAAATATTATTTAAGATCACCCTCAGGCTATATGTGTAAAAAACATGAAACACATGAATGCCAAGTTTAGACTTGGGTCCAATGTCTGAGACATCTCATGATATATACACAAATATTTCTAAAATCCAAAAACAAAACATAAATCCAAAACTCTTGCGGTCTCAACCATTTCTGCCAAGGGATTCTCAACTCAGAAGATCTTTTTCTTACTATTTTTTCCTCTGTGCCTCTGGTCATCAATTCGGATTAGTCAGATTTTTCCTCATCTTGTCTTAAAATTAGGACTTAGGGAAAATTTCAAAACTTTGTTGGGAATTTCCTTGAAGTTATTTTATCATCTAGTATTTTCTTTAAGTTAATTTGTTTTGTATATGTATGGCTGTTTTGCCTGCACATATGACTATGTATCATGTGAACCTGGTATCTGAAGGCCAGAAGAGGGTGTGGGATGCCTTAGAACAGGAGTTACAGACAGTCGTGAGCAGCTATGTGGGTGCTGGGACTTGAACCTGGTTCTTCTGCAAGAATGGCCAGTGCTCTTAAATGCTGAGTCATGTCTCTAGCCCATTACTCCCATTTTTAATGACTATGGGGAAAGGCATTAGCCATAATCATTTAGGTTCTCTGTGATCCTTAACTAGACTTCAGCAAGACCAAATATATATATATATATATATATCCATATCCTGCTACTCTGTGATGGATAGGCAGGCTGGACACTATGGAGGGCAGGGGGACAATCCCAGTCACCAGAGGCAGCCAAACCAGTCCTCTCCATCCCTTGTAAGCTGTCTCCATCTGCTCTGGTCCCACCCACCCAGTCTGTCCAGGCTAACTGCTCCATTAGGACTGCCATTTCACACAGGATAAAATGTTATCTCTGGCCACACGGCATAGCTGGAAACCAACAGAGATGGTGAACTATATAGAGAGGGGTCCAACTTCCAGCCCCGTGGAGGCCCCTGGGTTGGGGATAAATTCTCAGACCTGAAGTGAGAGGAGCCACAGCTCAGAGGCCAGTAGCAAAGCCACTCAGGCAGGAGACATTCTACATACCAACGAGCTTTGTGAAAAGTCCCAGAAAGCACTAAGAAAGATGTGCTTTGTGTTGTCATGTGCTGCCTGGAAACCTAGAAACATGGTGGGATGATATGCAGAGAGGAAGAGGTGAATCCCTACAGTCAGGGCATGTCATTTTGACTCTTGAGCATCTGTGCCAAATCTCAGCTTCCTCATCTGTCACCCAAAAACACTGACCTCCCCATATCCCGATTCTACCAGATGGTCTATTTCCATGGGTCCAGGCTGGGCAAAAACCCTGTGGGCAGACTGCACAGCCTGCTATCAGTGCTAGTTTCAAGGCTCAGAACATGAGGTAGGGGGCCACTTGTCCACATGCCCTGCCCCCAGATGTTTGGGTTCGTGGAAATGAGCATGTGTTTGTATGTGGGGTGGCAGATATCCACACGAAGAGTCCAAGGAAAGTGTTGTGATAGTTCCACAGTGCCACAGGAACTTGTCTTCAGTGGCTGACCCAGGGAAGTTCTGCCCAGAAAAGGTTAGCTCGGGAAATAGGCTGTTCTTTCCCTTCTGCCTCTCAGATACCAGCAGCTGGGCTCTTCTTTCTCCTTGTCCCTGCTTGCGAGGCGCCCTTGACTCCTGAATTCTCGGAGAGACTGCCTGGGCCAATCTTTCTTTTTTTGGTAAGGACAGTGGAATCAGTGAGAGATCAATATAACAACCTTTAAAAAAATAGTCTGACTTTGATTTTCATACAGGGATGTCAAAGGAACCCAGGCCATTTCCTCAAGTAGACTCAAGCATAATGGAGCTGAAGAGTCTCCCTCGGACACAAATGCACTTAGGTGCTTCTCTGACATGAATCATTTATTGGAGACAGAACTGCTGGCTGTGAGTGCCCGAAATAAGTTGACTTCCAGTACCCTTGTTTCTAGACAGCTCTGAAACGCAGCCACAAGCACAAAGCACTCAGGTCTGAATGATGCTTTCGGGGTCACTGCGGACTAGCTGTTCCTCGAAAAGCTTCATCAATATTAATAGCGATGACGAAGCATGAACCAGGGCCTTCACATTCCCTGTCTTTTCTTCCGTTCTACAGCTCAGGAGCCATACAGACATTTCATGAAATGGTGATGTTGGACCAGTTTCTACGTGAAGCCCAGCATGGGATTCCTAAGTCACCCACTCACTCACTTATTCATTGATAAGCTTATTCATTCACTAGGTTGTCTGTCTTTGGAGTTTCATTCATTAAGTTGAAAAATTCATTGATACAGATGTATGAAGCAACCTGATAAAAGTCATTATTTGGTATGCTAACTTAAAAAAAAATCAGTAAAACCAAATCAAACAAAATCCATTGCTCTGGACCCCAAAGATAGCACAGCTGGTAAAGGAATTTGCCACTAAACTGGACGACCCGAGTTTGATCCTGGAGACCCACATGGCGCAAGTTGTCCTCTGACCTCTGCATAGGCCATATGGTGTTCCTCTGTGTAGTGTACACACACACTAAATGTAATTTAAGATTTTTTTAAATCGATTGTCTCACATTTGGGCAGTTGTTTTATACACATATTACATTAGACTTGTGGTTCTCATGGGCCCTTCTCTAGGTTTGCAGAGAGACATTGCGTCTAACAATGCAAAACACTTAACAGGTCATACATCAGACCCAACAGACTCCTGCCCTTCCCCCTCTCACAGAATAAACAGATCCTCAATAAACGTGGACTGAATCGCAAGTTCTAGATGATGTGACGTAATTAATTTCTGTGCTGACCACTCTGAATGCCCGAAGAACCTGAAATCAACAGCAGGAACAGGTGGACCCTCCGTCCATCCTTTGCTACTGTAGCAAGCATAGGGCAGAGGCCTCATCTTGTGCCCCACTTCCAAAGGCCAGCAGATGAACCTGCAGGGTTGCCATCCAACCCGTCACACCTCCTGGGTGGCACAAAGAGCCTCTTCATGGCAATGCTGCAAAGGTACCAATCCATATACCAAGCAGACTCAAGTGTCACATGAAGGCAGATGAGCTACCTAAACCCCAGATACTAGATGGAGGAACTCACAGGTGACATACTCATCCTTTTAAAAAGGAGTTTTCCGTTAAAATACAAATCCATCTGGTAAAAACAGAGAGATTCTGTACTTCTGTACTACTGTATGAGTCATTTACTGAGTCACAAACGCTTTGAAATTATCCCTATTATTATGGTAATTCACACACACTAGGAAAACTTGTAAAGCTCTAAAATGGAGAACCCAAACCTACCCGGAACACTCTAACCTCATTTGGGCTTCTTCTAGTTTTTAGTACATTATAGAAGGCTTTGTTTTGTTCTTTGCTAGCTAACTCACTGCTGAAGAGACTTTGTTTTAAAACAGTGTTACAATCTTGTGTGTAAGCGACTTCAAGTGTTCTTTCTTTGGCCCTAACATCTAACTGTCCATGTAGCAGTCACGCTGGGCTATGGGAATCCCTACCTCATTGCTTTGTTATGGTGTAGTTATGCTTTTCTTCTCTCTTCTTTTCTTTTATGGGACAGAGTTTCGCCTTATAGCTCAGGGTGACCTGAAACTCACTTTGTAGCCCAGGCTGGCCCTGAACTTTGGGGGATCCTCCTGCTTCAGTTTGGAAACTAAAAGATTACACCTCCCATGCCTAGCTTTGTTTCTGTTTTGTTTTTCAAGAATAAATAATGAAGTGATCAACATTGTGGATATCACTCTGTGTAAATAAAATGCTGATTGGCCAGTAGCCAGGCAGGAAGTATAGGTGGGACAAGTAGAGAAGAGAATTCTGGGAAGTAGAAGGCTGAGGAAGAGAGACCTGCCAGCCGCCGCCATGACAAGGGAGATGTAAGGTACCAGTAAGCCACAAGCCATGTGATAAAGTATAGATGAACAGAAATGGGTTAATTTAAGATAGAAGAAGTAGATAGCAAGAAGTCTGCCACAGCCATACAGTTTATAAGTAATATAAGCATCTGAGTGATTATTTTATATGTGGGTTATGGGACTGCGGGGGCTTGGTGGCACCTGGAGAGAAGCTCTCCAGCAACAGTGGACACAAAGCTGTTCTTCTCCCTGATTATTGGGCTATTTCCTTAGTGCCTGTAGGTATAAGAAACAATCACTTTAAGGTACCCAGTGAACACTGTCAAATTACTTTTTATGATGATGTAACTGTTCACCTCCTCACCAGCACATCAACACCCTAATTCATCATATATCTTAAAACTTGTATCTTGCTTTTAAATTACTTTTTGTTCTGTTCTGTTCTTTGAGACATGTTTCTAAATGTAGCCCAGACTGGCCCTGAACTCTGGCTCTTCATTCTCATTTATCTCTTGCCTCCTCAGGCTGAAGCAGAAGGATCTCTGTGAGTTCGAGGCCAGCCTAGTCTACATAGTGAGTTCCAGAACAGCCAGAGCTACAGAGAGAGACTCCATCTTAAAAAACAAAAGCCAAGCTCTTTATATGTTTAACAACCTCTGACCTACAACATTTAAAGTGAGCTTTTTTTTTTTTTTTTTATCAGTGTATTAGCTTTTGTTTTGGGCTTTGGGAGGATTTAACCTACTATGAAGGAAGAATGGTGATTTTTTTTTCCACCATATTTAAGCAGATTTCTCAGCCTGCAGAAAATGAGTAAATATTCACTTTTCTGACCTGCTTTTTCCATGGTTAACACTGTTTTCTGTTCTTTTTCACATATCCAGTTCCAGTTATTTTAATGTTTATTTTCCTTTTCAGAGTGTGTGTATGTGTGTCTGTATGTGTATGTGTGTGTGTGTGTGTGTGTATCTATATGTATGTGTGTGTTTTTCACATGTATGGGGGTGCATGTGAGATCCGAGATTGACATTGAGAATTATTATGATTGTTCCTCCTCCTCCGTACTCAATTAGAAAGGGTTTCTCAATCAAACCCAGGGCTCCTCCTTAGCCAGCGGGCTCTGGGGAGTTCCCCTCCCTCTCCTTCTGAGGCTGGAATTCCACGTGGGTCACCACACGTGCATGGATTCTAAGGATCCAAACTGAGGTCCTCATACTCTCTCAGGAATTTATTTAACTACTGAGCCATCTCATCGCCCATTCTGGTCATTTTAGCAGCAACAGAATATTCTTTAGAAGGATTTCAGCAAACTGAAAATTTCATTTTTCCCCCACTGTCATGGGCAATGCAGTAACAAATGCTGGGCCTGGAATCGCTATGGTATTCTGATGTGTACTGCTCCAACTTTACCATGTATTAACAGTTTACTTTCTTTCTCTCTTCTTTGTTCTGTGTGTGTGTGTGTGTGTGTGTGTGTGTGTGTGTGTGTGTGTGTGGTGTTCTCTTTTGTTTATAGAGACAGTGTTTCTTTGTGAAGTTCTGGCTGTCCTGGAACTCCCTCTGTAGACCAGGCTGCCCTTGAACTCACAGAGATCTGCCTGCCTCTGCCTCCTCAGTGCTGAGACTAAAGGTGTGCGCCACCACTGCCCCACCAGTTTATTCTCAAGAAGGCACACTCCATGGGCATTCTATGTTAGTGAGCGCATGGGACATATTCATTTCCTTCTTCATGCTTCTCTGGGTTTCTCAATTATTTTTCCAAGATTATCTGCTATTTAGTTAATATATTTATTTTTTTAAAGCTCAAAGCTTTACAGTGAGTTTAAAAATATTTACTTAATTGTGTGTGTGCATGGGTGTGTGCGGGCATGTACATATGTGTACCATGTATGTACAATCCCTGCAGGACTAAGAAGGGCATTGGATCCCCCAGGACTGATGTCACAGGGGGTTGTGAGCTGCTGGGAACTGAACCTGGATCCTTTGCAAGAGCAGCCAGTGCTCTTACTGATGGCCAACCTCTCCCACCCCTCATAATACATTTTAAAATCCATGAGCCGGTTTGTAGTCATCACTTGATGATGACTGTGGGATCTGTCGTCCATGGTTTATGTATACATTTTACAGGTAAAGAAGGAAGGCCCGGGGAAGTTCTCCGACTTGCTTTCTTTAGCCACTCCCCTGGTGTCTGTCCCCAAACCTCTCAGAGCCGTGGTTGCTCTTTCACAGTCCCGCTACCTGACTCATAAAACTGCTGAAGACATATATAATAGGAAGACTGGGGGTGGCGGGGGGGGGGGGGGGGGGGTTGGGGGTGTGGACACTGAGAACGGCTAATGGTGTGCATGTCTGCACCCACAGGCAGTCCTCACTAACACGGATGGATCACCTACTGTGTGCTTGACAGTACTCCCCTTCAGCTCCCAGTAGGCATGACTGAGAGGCAGAGGGCAGAGGGGGAAAGGATTCTTCCAGAACCTCGGGGCACTGTTTCATTTGACCCTTCTCAGAGGCATGATTTAGCAAATCCTGAGGTTTACCAAGAGGACTTAGAACTTCCTCTCTTAAGTCTTGGCCCTAAGCCTTATGCTAATAGTAATTTAATTAAAGATCATTGCCCACTGGCCAGAATGAGAGCCGCCCTGGGCTCTGTGCTGAAAGCCAAGTGTTTTTGGAGGCAGGCAGTTCCCTCTCTTCTGAGAACTCCGTTTCTAAGAAAGCAAATCCTGGCAACTTGGAGGCTCTGGGAACACACAGGGCCATAGCTCACACCATTTAGCAGATTCCTTGAATGGTAGAACATACCACAGGCCATTTTTGCTGCCCTGAGGGTAGTGCTAAAACAGCTGATATCACATGTGATCCCAAGATGCTCTGGAGCTGTGATGAGAAGATGGCTCAGTGAGAGATGCACAGGCAGGGGAAGCCAAGTCCACAGCCCAGCATTCGTGTAAGAGGCAGAAACAGCGGTGTGTACATGCTATCCCAGTGCCAGGGAGAGGAGAAGACAGATGGGCCCCCAGAGCTCGCTAGCCAGCTGGTCTGCTGGGATGAATGTTCCCCAGGTTCACTGAGAGACCCGTCTCAAAAAATTAAGGTTGAGAAACAAGCAAGGAAATGGCTGATGTCAACCTCTGGACCACACACACACACACACACACACACACACACACACACACACACACCCCACAACATTGGTCCTATAGAAGACAAACCATAATCACAAGCAGCTTAGGTCCACATGGAAAAGTCGGTTGATATGGCTTACTGTATTATTTTAACAAAGAAATGAGTGAAGCCTTGAGCAGAAAGAACTCAGGGAATTCCAATTACCAGAAGAAGGCAGTCCATCTTCAGCCATGGCATAGCATGGGCCCTGGCAGATGTCAGAATTGTCGAAGCACCTTTTGCAAGTACAATGGACTTCCTACACTGACACAGCATCTGTGAATCTGGAGCATCCAACATCACACTGGCTCTGAGCACAGCCAGCAGGTGGGAAAGGCTGTGGCTCTGCAGACAGTTTATCCAAAAGCATGCCAAGCAGAGGCCTGTGTGCCAAGCGGTGCTTGCCTCCATTGAGAAAAACCAGGCTTGGCATGACGTTTCAAAGGAAAACTGAGTGGGTCAACAGGATTGCTTCCTTCATGTAAGGCTGCCGTGAAAACCTGACGTTCAGTTTCTTGCTGTTGCCCATGGTGCTCACTAAGGGATGCAATGGGTGACTGTATTCCCCAGACTCACCAGGTTGCCAACTCCCAAGAAACTTCAGGACTCAAACATGTGAGTGAAAAGACAGGGAGGAAGCCAACTTCTGGTAGCCAGTGTCTCTGGAGTCAGCTCCCTGGGGCCAGCGATGGTGGCACTCAGTGGATACTGAAGAAGTCAGAAGATGAGTCACGGGGAGTTGCCACAAGCTTTGCTTAGTGGAATCAGTGGTGGGGGTGGGGGTGTATGTGTGTGGCAAATAATGGAGAAGAAATATGTTCAAACATATTGGCTAGGAGCTAAGTTCACCCCCAGATAGGAATCAAACACTGATGTCCCCTTTTTTAATTTCATATCTAGGAGACTTCCCACTCCCCCAGAAGTCTACCTACAGCGTCAAACCCAAAACATACTGTTATATATTTGGACATGGTGCCATACTGCTGTCATCTCAGCCCCAGGAAGTACAAGCAGGGAGAACAACAGTTCAAGGTCATCTTTAGGTACATAAAAAGTTCAAGGCCAGCCTGGACTACATGAGGCCCCAACTCACAAACAAATAAGGAACAACAACATGTCTGAAGCTCCCCATGTCTGATGACCTCCGCCATGGCTTTGTAGAGGAAGTTGCTCTAATTGTCCCTCTCCGCCCTCATTACAGAAATGCTTGTCTTCTGTGTAGAGTGCTGAGGTGGAGGTAAAGTGGCAAGCTGAATGGGACTTGCTTCTAATAGAACTTTGAATAAGAGATAAGGACCGTAAAACTAAGTGAGGTGAGCACTATAACAATTCCAGATATATATGACCTTCTGAATGAGTGAATGAGACACAAAGCGTCCCCCACTGTGGTAACGCTCACCACAGCAAAGGCAGCAAGCACCAATCCATGTGAAATATGGTGGACCCCAAAGATACCTGCTATATAAGCTGAACCAGAATACTGTGGAGTTGGCTCATGGACATGCAATAGTTGGTCAAGGCAAAACTATAGAGTTGGAGTCTGGACCGCTGGTGGTTTGGACCCAGGGCTCTAAGGAAGGATGGACTGGTGGGGTACAAGGGATTGAGGGAGCAACAGAAGGTTCTAAGCCAGGTTTGTTCCATGGTCTGGTTTTTCGGGGAAGCAAATAGGAGCTGAGCTCTTGATGCGCCTGGCCTCCAAGCTCTGCTTTTCCATCATACACACAAGCCGTTAAGAGGTGACTCAGTCTGTCAAATGCTGCCACAAAAACAACACCCTTGCTATGGCGTCTTCTCAAATGACTCACCAGTACCAGTCGCAATGGCACAGACAAGCTTAACTCAGTGGGGTTCAGTTCTAGCGTATGCAGTGGTGGCCCAGAATGGTCCAGGACACCTGAACAATAGTTCTCTGGCCTTTACACTCCTGAGGTTTTGAAACTGTTCATTTGTTTGTTTTGAGACAGGGTTTCTCTGTGTAACAACCCTGGCTCTCCTGGAACTCCTCTGTAGACCAGGCTGTCCTCAAACTCACAGAGATTCTCCTGTCTCTGCCTCTCGAATGCTGGGATGAAAGGTGTGAGCCACCACTGCCTGGCCTCCCCAGAGGTTTTGAGATCAGGCATTTTACTCATCCCCGGGCTTGTGGCACTTTGCCCGTCTCTCTAAGACATCCCAAAGACTAAGAACCAGTGGCTCCAGGTGAAAATCAGGTCCTCTTGCTCCTTAAACAATGATGTGTCTTTGTAGGGACACCAGAAACAAGTCAAGATAGCAGGATTCACCTTTGCCCTGGCCCATGATTTTCTATCTGAAAACGAACTTCCTGCAAATGGGATTGCCAGGCTCTCCAAGTAGACAGCACACAGTGTTATCAGCCATCATGGCAGTGAAGCTGGGTGTCTCATGGTCAGACAGCAGAGGGTCATCCAATACTGAGATGACACCAGATGACCTGGCTGACCATAGTGGCAGATTTGAGTCTAAGACACATATTGGAATAAAGGTGCTACCTATCACTCTCCTAGTGTGTGAGACCAGGGAATTGTACTTATATCCAAGCAAAACCCCTCACAAAATCTCCAAGGTGGAGAATGGTGGTTCAAGAGACAAACTTGTTTCTGTTCATTAAAATATGCTCTGGCTGCAGAGTGGGTTCAAGGTTAGCCTTAGTTACACAGGAAGACCTTGTCTCCAAAACTAGCCACACCACAAATACCTCCTAGGTAACCAGTTGCCTCAGGGTCATGAGCATGTAAGGCCACACAGAATTCCAGGAGGCCTGTGGGCACCCTCCACAAACTGGCACACAGGAAACCCAGTAAACTCTAGACTTGGTGCAGGATGAGCTGTGTGAATTCTGGGCCTGGCCAAATAAGAAGGTGGGGCTTCTGTTCCAAGGACCATGAAGACTGGGGGTGTAGAGTTTTACTCAAAGGGTAAGGTCCTACATGGTAATGGAATCGCTGACAAGTCTATGAAGCCAGCCTGACCCTAACTGACCCATTATTCCTGCAAGCTGACCAACCAGGATGACATCTATAACTCTCAGGAAGTCCACATGCATCATCTGAAAAGGGACTTTTCAAAAGTCAGAAACTAGTTCAACCAAACATATGTGGCCTCTGCCCCAGGAGTAAGCATATGACTAGATTGCATCTGCCTCTGGTCTCTGCTCACAGACCATCCAGGACTTGCCTTGTGGAGAGATCTCTTGCAAAGATTTAGGATGGTGACTGGAACTGATGTTTATATCACTTTGAAATATAGCAAAACATAGGAGCCCCTACCTTATCTGGAATAAAAGCATCATCTGGTCCAGCAGCTGGGGGCTGAGATGCAATGTGGGCTTCAGATGAGTGGCTGGGATGGGGGACTCTCCTCAGAGAATGCCCTTTGCTCCTCCCACAAATGCTCTGGAAGCATCTTGCAGGAGAGCAGGACACTGAACCTCCTAAGGAGCTTGCTATACTGTATGAAAGAATGGTGAATCCAAGTAACAAAGTCAGTGCTAACTGCCTCCCTCCTGGAGGGGAAGGTGTAGCGTGTGTTGAAAAGTGGAGACAGGGACCAGGGCAGGGGATTCTTCCCCCTTATACCATTCCTGAGTGGCCTTCACTCCCATACTTCTGGACCACTGGGTTCTCTGTTCCTCTCCCTGTGCCTCTCCCCTTACTGTACTGTGGGCTGTCATGTACCTGAATACCCACCCTTCAAAATCCTACACAGACTATACCACCTTCCTTCCCACTCATCAGGTAGAGCCTCTTAGCCTGTCTTTTCAGGGTAGCTTCTATACTGTGAAATTCACTGCTACAGAAGTCGAGCAGAGCACTTTCTACAAGGCCAATGACATGAAAGGCAGCCTAGGATCTCAGATATGAGGATGAAACGTTACTTCTCACCTCACATCCCTCTGCCTTCCCACCAGGAAAAAAAGGAAGCAAACCAAACCAGGGCAAGAGGGCTGTTCCTGTGGTGAGACTAGTCTGCTGCTTTATTTTCCCTTTCTCTTTACTTATGAGTGGACCCTTGGCTGTTCCAAATCCTTACAACCTGAAACCCTGAGCTCCCAGTACCTGAAGGGGCTGTAGTGTGAAGGTACTGACCTTGACCCCAGAGTAGGGATTCTAGAGCCAAGAAGCAACTTGCCATTATGACTTAAGCAATCTCTGTCCATGGTGACAGGATTATCAGACTTCAGAAAGAACAGGATATGTCCTAGAAAAACCCAGAAGGGTTCATTCCAGCAGAAGTGAGGAAGATCCTAAAAGGTAGGCGACCAGAGACAAGATGAGAAAGAACAAGCCTCCACTAAACATACCATTGGCAGGAAAGAGACCGGGCATGAAAAGCAGCCGCGGTAAGAACAGTCTTGGGGGGGGACGGACTGTATCTCATACAACCACACTGCCTCTTCTAGGGCTCAGACTTACATCTGGAGATAGATGGTAAGAGACAGGCATAGGAGGACTCAGGGCCAGCAAGCATCCTTTCCTTTCCACGGTTACTAAGAGACCATCCGAATTGGTTTTCTCCTCAAAATTCTTCCAGAAATATTCCCCTAGCAAGGGAGCTCATAGCTGCTGGCTCTTGTTTTAATTTGTTATTATTTGTTATTGTTGTTGCTTTCCCCCCAGCATTTATTTATTTATTGGGGCAGGGGCATGCATGCTCCAGCATGCCTGTGGATGTCAGAGGAAAACCTAGAGCAGGTAGTTCTGCCCCTCAACCGTGTGGAACACAGGTCATCGGGCTTGACAGGAAGTAGCTACCTTCTGAGCCATCCCACCAGCCTGCTTTAGGTTTTACTACCAGGATCTCACATAGCCCAAGCTTGGCCTCAAAAGCTGTATGCAATTGGAGCTGGCCTTGAACTTCTGATCCTCCTGTTTCTACCTCCAGAGTGCTGGGAACACAGCCACATCTGACTGTTTTCACGTTTCAAAGTCTTTTCCTCAGATCTTTCAGCATCACTGAGGCCGTAGAGGGGACCGGGATTGGTCAGCACACCACAGATGGCCCCAGAGCTGGTGCCTTGGTTACAAAGCTTGCCTCGGCCCTGGACTCCTTGCTGACTGCAAAGGTAACAAAAGCTACACTCACAGGGACATCAGATGAGCCGACCCCTCATGCCAGTGACAGCGTGTGCCAGGAAGTAGCTCTGGGTCAGTGTCCAAGGTCTCCTGGACAGACGGTGAGTTGAAGGCTATTCAAGGGGCCAAACCCAGACCCCATGCCCTGACCCTGCTTCCCTCTACACCATGCTGCCCCTTGTGGCCCCTAAGAGGCTCCCTGTGTGTGTGCACACTGCTCCAAGGAGTGACCAAATTTAAAAAGCAGGTGGCATTCTTGATCTCACCAATGGGATGCCTGTGTCCCATCAGCGTTGATGGAGCTAGGGCGCTGTTGACTGGCAGGTGGAAGCTGGTTGCAAGTTAGGGAGGAGCAGCTCAGCTAGCAGCTGGCTCAGCACTCCCAGGACACAGATGGACACAGCTGGACCTGACCTCACCAGGTCAGGCAAGGAAAAGGTGAAGCAAGGTGGGAGCAGTCAAGGACCAGAGACCACAGTTCAGACAGGGAGGAGAAGGAAGGGGGGAGGGGAGGGAGGCTCAATGCAAAAATTGGAACTATAAATAATCAAACGAATGGGCATATTCAAAACCTTCCATTGTCTCTCGCAACCTCACTAAAATGTGATCTGTGTCAGTCGTTCCTCTACAGCAGGAGGCCAAACTGGGATTTACGTGACACCACAAAATGTTCACTATATAATTTGATTTGTATGATTTTTTTTCCCATCTTTCCCCTGAGTCACTGGGGTGAGGTTGAAAAAAAAAAGTCTCCGTACATTTCATTTTGAATCTAAGAAGTCTTTTTCACAGGAAAGGAAAATCTACATCGATTTGGAACAAGGTGAGGCTGTGCAATTGTTTTATAATCCTTTACAGAGCCAACTTGGGGTGCTTGAGACTTCTTAGCACCGAGACTTCAGTGCGTTAACCTTTCTGGGCCACAGGTTCCAGTCAGACCACAGAAAATAATCCATAACCTTCACGGCTGGAGGAAGGTAAGTTGGCATGCACTGTGAAAAATGTTCAACGTCTAGTGACTGCTGCCTGGGAGACATCGTTTAGTAAAGTGGCTAAGTGATAGGACAGAGCATAACACAAGTGACAGCCGGAAAGAACAGTGCAGAGTGTCAAAGAGGTGTGACACAACCAGTCACCAGCTCCTAGTCTCTGACCGTGCCCTCCCTCCTCCACAGATCTGGTGAGAACTCGAAGCGGTATCTACCTCCCACGGGACAGCCCATGTGTTCCTTCCTTGGCCACAGCTCCCTAGGCCGGTCCGTTGACCAGTCCCCTGGACCACCCAACTGCATTCCTCTCCTGTGCCGTGCCTGAATTCACTTCTAAGATGGTTAATGTTAACTGTCATTAGACAAGAATCTAGAGTTACCTCGGACATGGGCATGCCTGGGTGGGATTATCTTCATAGCACGGGGTTGGAAAGACCTGCCCCGCTGTGCTTGGAGGCATTTTCTGGCTGGGACAATGGACTGTATGAATGGAGAAGGGGGACTGTATGAATGGAGAAGGGGGACTATAAGAATGGAGAAGGGGGGCTGAATGAATGGAAAGCTGAGCAGCAGCGTGCATTCATTGCTCTCTTCTTCCTGGTTGGGCTAGAGACTGTATGAATGGAGAGCTGAGCAGTGGTGTGCATTCATTGCTCTCTTCTAACTTCAGATGTACTGCGACCATTTACGTCAAGCTCTTGGGGCTGTGAATTCCTTGCCGTGAAGGGACTATACTTTCAACTGTGAACTAAAGTAAACCATTTCTCCTGTAAGTTGTTTTTGTTATCACAGTGTCAGGAAAGCAACTAAAACCAGTGACCCCTGTCCAGGAAAAGCAAGCATGCTGGGATAAGGGGGTTTCTAGGACGCTTTCCCAGGCAGGGAACTGGGCAGGGATGGGTGGGCAGGTCTCTTTGCTGGCCCTCACAGAGCTCTAGGCATGATTCTTATCTCACAGTACTAGAATGATCTATGTAGGCTAGTGCCCTCCTCCAGGGCACTGGAGATGTCTGGTTCCTTCCTGGACCTCCTGTGGTAGGTAAAGGGCATCCTGAGAGCAAGGACTTCACCAGAAATGTCGTGAGAGGATTGAATTGTATGGGACGGTAGATTAAAAGACTTGAGCTACTCACATAAATCTTCAAGGCTGGATGGATTTCCTGGGGAAGGGGAAGTAGATAAGATCTCCTGAGTAAACTGGGGGTGAGGAACTGAGGGGAGAGGATGGGGGGATGGGAACATGAGGGATCAGACTGGTTGAGTTGGGGGCAGGATGGAGGGGGAGAATAATGAAAGAGAGATCTTTGGGGTTAGGGAGAAACCTGGTGCCAGGGAAACTCCCAGGAATCCACAAGGATGACCCCAGCTAAGACTCCGAGCAAGACTAGAGAGGGTGCCTGAACTGGCCTTCTCCTGTAATCAAATTGGTGACTACCCCAATTGTCATCAGAGAGCCTTCATCCAGTAACTGATGGAAGAAGATGCAGAGATCCACTGCCAAGCACTGGGCCGAGCTCCAGGAGTCCAGTTGAAGAGAGGGGGGAGGGATTGTATGAGCAAGAGGGGTCAAGATCATGGCAGGGGAACCCACAAAGACAGCTGACATGAGCTAACAGCTAGTGAGCCTGCATGGGACCGACCTTGGCCCTCTGCATGTGGGTGACAGTTGTATAACTTGGTCTGTTCGTGGGGCCGCTAGCAGTGGGGATCAGGACCTGTCCCTGGCACATGAGCTGACTTTTTGGAACCTATTCCCCTTGCTGGGATGCCTCGCCCAGCCTTGATGCAGGGGGAGGAGCTTGGTCCTGCCTCAACTTGATATGCCATGCTTTGTTGACTCCCATGGGAGGCCTGCCCCTTTCTGAATGGAGGAGGAGTGGATGGGGTGGGGAGGGTATATAGGAGGTGAGGTGAGGGAACAGGAAGAGAGGATGGAGGGGAAACTGGTTGGTATGTAAAATAAATGAAAAAATTTCATAAGAAAAAAATCTTGAAGGCTGGAATGAAGGATGGGGAGGTGAGAAGACACAAACCCTGGATCTGCCAGGGCTCATCAGAGAAGCTCAGTGTCTCCCAGTGATTGCAAGTTGAGGCTGTGCAGGATGGCTGGCCTCAGAAGGCAGTTAGGGAGGCCCTGGCGTGGGAAGCACAGGGTCAGAGCTGGGGAGAAAGGCTTGTGGTCGGGGTGGGCCCTGCAGTGGGACTTGGCAGCTAATTGGTGCATTAAAGGAGGCCTGGGCCCCACTCAGCAGAAGGGAACAGAGATAAGTCTGCAAAGTGGCTCCCCCAGTTCTCTGACTTGTTGATCTATTTCACCAGAGGGAGGCGGGTCCTTAGTCCGGCAGGGGCAGATCCACCTGAACAGTTCTAGGTTGTTGGCAGAGCCTCTCACCACCCCACCTCCAGCCGCTCATCTGGGGTGAGTGACGCTGTACAAGCAGGCTTACCAGGACAGAAGGCGTGAAAAGGCGCGAACTGTTCCATTATGGGCTTGTTGACTACGTGTCTGCCTTTTACTTAGCTCGGTAATTTTCAATTCTTCTCTCTCTCTTTTTTATTTTAAGGTTTATTTATTTATTGTGTATACAGTGTTCTACTTGTATGTATGCCTACATGCCAGAAGAGGGCACCAAATCTCATTACAGGTGGTTGTGAGCCACCATATGGTTGCTGGGAATTGAACTCAGGACCTCTGGAAGAATAGCCAGTGCTCTTAACCTCTGAGCCATCTCTCCAGCCCTACTTTTCAATTCTTAAGCAAAGTATCTAGGAATTTAAATTAGGCAGTTGCTACTTCGGTTGGGCAAAATCTATGTAGGCTGGGCTTATACAAATGAATCCTGAAAGACTGTTTCGTTTCCTTTGAGACAGATGAATTTCTGAGTACAGGAGTCACAGGTGTAAATTCTCTTACAGAGTGGCTCTCAACGTTGGGGGTAGTTTTTAATCTCTTCAGGATGTGTCTGGCAATTCCTGAAACACTCTAGGTTGTTATGACCACAATGGCAGGACTGCCTCTAGCATCTTATGGCAAAGGCCAAGGATGCTGTCAGCAGCCTATCCCGGGGCACAGAACAGCCCCACAAACAAGAGTTATTTGGCCCCAAATGTCAACAGTGATGTAACAGAGCAGTCTTGCCTTTAAGGAAGGCCACATGGGAAGCCTGATGGGGAGGCACACAGATACGTAAAATGGACAGCCTTGTGCCCATCTTTTCTCCAGCCAAGGAGACCCTTTTCATGCTTGTTGCTCTGTTCTGTGCTAAACATGGTTTGAGAAGAAGCTCCCACTGTCCATAAGAACCCAGCGTGGTAGTTAAGGTAGTGTTGTAAAGAAATACATGACACGTGCATAATTAGGCACCTGTCAACTCTTTCTAGAAGGGTGGGTGGTGAACATTAGGAAAAGAGAGAGATGGTATCAGGGTTGCTAAGAAAGCTGTGATAGTTCAGATTGATCGTCAACTTGCCAGGACCTAGAATTACCTTGGAGACAAATCTCTTACAGCGTTTGTGGCTGGGGTAAAATGAGGCATGAAGCCCCATCTTAAATGTGGCCAGCTTATTTCCATGTATATAAGGCCCTGGTCTGAATAACAAGGAGAAAGTGAGGAGGTCACCAAGCCGTGTCTCTATCTCTCCCTGTTTTCTCAAGTGCAACATGGCCAGATGCCTCCTGCGCCTGTAGCTGTGTGTCCCCTTGAAGTGTGAGCCGAAATAAACCTTCCGATCCTTAACTTGCCTTCCTCAGGCATTTGGTCAAAGCACCAGGAAAAGTAACTAAGAGGTAAGCGGTCTAGCCTTTATCCTCACCCTCCTACCCACCATTCCCCATAGCTGGAGAGGGAAGGGAAGGGAGGAGCTAGGGTGATTTACAGCCAACCAGGATCCAGGATGAAAATTTTGACAGTTGCATTGACTGTGTGTGTTGAGCTTCTGTGTTCTGGGAAAAAGATGCTGCGCTCGGTTCTTTAAAATTTCATCAGCCTTGGTTAGCCTTCTGCCCACAGGGAATTGACTGCTCACATGGAGCCCAGAGATGGGAAGCAGAGCAGATTTCACTCCTGGGTCAATTCACTTTTCCCATTCTCCAAGTTTGTCTAAGATAAAGCCCCACAGCATCTTCACAGATGATAATCTGCCTTTTAAACTGGGTTTTGAACGTAAACAAAAAGGAGGAAGGGGGGCTCCAGGGCTCCATCCACTGATGGCCTGCAGGACTTGGGCACCAGCAGGGATCCTTAATTAAAAGTGGCTCCTCCATGAGGCTTGCTTCTTGGGTAAACACAGGTTTTGACAGCAGTTCACATTGGCTTTATGCACTGCAGTGTCTTTCAGCTACGTTTTCATCCTGGGCCCCTTTCCCTGCCCCCTCTGTCTCCCAGAAAACTACAATGCCACTCTGGAAATGACAGCTACTTGTCTTACATGGACCATTTCTCCACCTTTTAAAACACTTCTCTGTTGTGCAGCGTTTCTGCAGACTTAAAACTAAGTTTGAAAGGCATGTGAGGGAAGATCTATAGAGATTTGCTCATCTAAAAAACATTTTTTCTTTCCTTTGGCTGGGGATGTGCTTCAGGTGGTCGAGCACTTCCTAGATGCACAGATCGGGGTGTGGGGGGGGGTCCATCTCTAGCACTGTGTAAAAAGGGTATCATGATAGCACACACTTGACACTCACTCCAGCATTTGCAATGCGGAGACAGGAAGATCAGAAGTTCAAGGCCATTCTCAGCTACATAGGAGTTTAAAGCCAGGTTGGTATATTGAATCCTGTCTCCCCCAAACCCCCACTCTACTCCTGGGCGGGGGGGGGGGAGTCCCACATGTCTGCTGTCTTCTAGGACAGTGCTTCTCAACCCATGGGTCTCCACCCCTATTGGCAAACCTATATCTCTGAAAATATTTACATTACAACTCATAATGGTAGCAAAATTGAAGTTATGAAGTAGCAATGAAAAGAATTTTATGGTTGGGGGGGTCACCACAGCATGAGGAACTGTGTTAAAGGGCCACAGCATTAGGAAGGTTGAGAACCAGTGCTCTAGACTCTGTGCTTGGGACTGGGCCAGGGAAGAAAGTCACCATACCAGGCTAGGAGGTGTCATCTGCCACATCAAGGTAAGGCTCTGGAAAGCAAGAGTTCAGACCCCAATGCTGCTTGTCACCGTCCCAGATGAGTCCCTTACTAATCTTTATACAACGGACACTGGCAACCACTGTTACAGACAAATTTGCTATGAGCACAAAACACATTGGTACTTGTGAAGTTTGAACAACCAACTGACATAGAGGAAGCCCCCCACAAAGGTGGGCCCCTGGAATTCTTATGGATCCTATAAGATGGACAGTCACATCAGTGTCTCTGTGGGTCACTCATCACCTCCAAACTGAGGGAGAAATCATCTCCTGCAAGAGTCAGTATCAGTTCAAACCACCATGATGCCCAAAGGTACTTCTTCCCTTCCAGGACCCAGAGCATAAGTTCAGGACCGGGTTGCAGGTCAGGAGACCTACCCCAGCAGAGGGATAGCAGATTAGTTTGAGGCTAACTAATCTCATCAGAGATTAAAATAACAAAGACAAGGAAAGATTTGCTAAGTGTTTCCTCCCAAGGTCAGGCAGCAGAAGAGGGTGTTTTTCCTGTTGAACCTTGTCACACTGCCCCATCACTTCTGAAGGCAGAGATAGGGAACTGTAGGGTAAGATCAGTCTACTGAGAAAACCTTCTGACCCCAGGAAATACACTGAGGTAGTGCATAGGTTACTGGATGCTCCACCAT
The DNA here is from genome assembly GCF_903995425.1 of Onychomys torridus. NCBI lineage: Eukaryota > Metazoa > Chordata > Mammalia > Rodentia > Cricetidae > Onychomys > Onychomys torridus. The sequence goes on from NC_050461.1 coordinate 54,938,050, forward strand.
GCAAAGGTGAACTGCAGCTGCTGCCATAGACTGCCTGAGGTCTGTGAGGGGTCTAGACTCTTATTTCTATTCACATGGGCTAGCATTGCATTATGGAAAGAAAGCTCCAAAGAACATGAGAAGATTCAGTGAACCAAAGGACATAGAACTTTGAAGCAAGTAGCCTTTAAAAACAAAACAAAACAAAACAAAAAATATATTCTGTGTCAGCTGGGAAGAGCCACAGTCCCCAGGAAGGGCAGGGTAGCCCACACTATCTCACTCTGCATAGTCTTTATTCTCCTATGGATCCAGCACTCACATTCCCTCCCCTTTGGGTTAATTAACAGGTGTTCTCAGCCTTATGCTCAACCAATATAGAAAACACAAGAAAACTTTAAGCAGGGCAAGAGTCAACAGCTAACCACTTCCTCCCCCACTGCCCAACTGCCCAGTGCAATCTCAATCTCTCTGTCTCTCTCTCTCTGTCTCTCTCTCTCTGTCTCTCTCTCTGTCTCTGTCTCTCTGTCTCTGTCTCTCTCTCTCTCTCTCTCTCTCTCTCTCTCTCTCTCTATATATATATATATATATATATATATATATATATAATTTGTTGAAACAACTTTCAGGGTCACTAGCTAATGAATGTTTCCATCAGTATGTCTGGGATGAGGGTACTTTCCAGGTGCCAGTTCCTGAGCACATATCCACAACACATAGTGCTGCAACATGGTACTCAATGCTGCCCCGTGAATGAATGACTATATGAAGGGCCGCTGGACAACAGGGAAGTATGCATAAACTGAGTGAGTAAATGGACTAACAGTCCTTAGGGGTTAGGAAAGCAACTAGAACAAATGAAAAAAAAAATGAGGAAACAGACAAGAAATCTTTGTGATACATCAGTGTATTCTGGGTGTGGGAAAGCAGATTCGACATAAATCATTCTCATTTTATGGCATTTTCTCTTATTTAGCCATTAGAAGAATAAAACAGATTGGCCAGTCTTGGAACTCTCTTAACAACCTCCTCAGATAGTTTAAAACTATAACTGCTTAACTTGGTATGTCCATGGCACCTGACACACAGTAAACACACAATAGTTACAAGTCTCAAGAGAGGAGGAGGAACCCTTTTCCCACAGCCCTGGCCTGCTGACCCCAGAACTCCCTGGAAACAGAACTTCAGAGTCTAAGGCTAGCTTTCCAGAGTGACTCTGCGCAGATTAAAACTGCCGAAGTAGATGTACACAGGTTTCTCCTCACACCAGAGGATTACCAAGCCAGGCTTAACCATGTATTCATCTCTTAATCAAGAGCCACTCAGAAATGTGCATGACTGTTCCTGCCCCCCAGATCTTCCTTCAGAACACAGCAGGTGCTACTAAAAGTGTTTGTTACCTTAGCCAATTCCTCTTCCGAGCATCCATGGTTTAAGGCAATGCCTGGGAAGATGAAACCTCTCCCCCTCCCCCCCGCAGCTTCCAAATTACAGCCCAGGTCATGACACAGGCTGGCCCTCTAGGAGTTACTTTGGGGTACTTTGCTTGCACACAGCTCCAGCGGTCTTCCACAGGCCAAACGTGTCACTCTGTGTCTGGACAGCAGAGAGTGGTTTTGTCTCTTTGGGTGTTTGCTGCCTCGGCTTTGGATTGGGTGAAATGCCTGGGTCTGGAAACTCAGGAGTGACAGGCTGTGACTCACAGACTACTGAGACGCTTTGATGCCACTGTCAGCCAGTACGATAACACGCGCTTGGCAAAATGAAAGTCGAGTGATTCTTTTGCATAGGTTTTTGTGCTCTGCCCTCTTCCCCCAGTTCTCCAGTCTCTCCCAGTTTTCTCTGGTTGGACCTGTCGGTTTGGAGGGTCTCTAGGATGTTAGGCCAGTTCTCTACCACTGAGTAACAAGAGCATGACTCCAGTGTTGTGCAGTGCCCCTTAGCTCTCACATGCAGCTAACTTTTGAATCTGAAATGCTTAAGACTTCTGGCGCTAGGGCCAGTGTTTAAGACAGGAATAACAGCAGTTAGATAAGGAACATTCTAGAAACTACTGGTCCTTCTTGATTGTACATAGTCAGGGGACTAGGGTTCAAAGCCATGGTTTGGGCTTTAATAGCCCGAAGGTATCCTGAGGCCTTTGCAATTCTTACTACAGATGATCTCAGCAGACTCTTATCAGTTCCATTAAAGAGATGATTCTGGCATTGGCAGTGCACGTTTACAAGAGGGTCCATTATCAAGGCTTTCTTCAGATGTACTGAATAAAGGCAGCAACTAAAGCCACACCTGCTAATGGGCCTGCCTGGGCGCAGCGAACTATTCGGCACTACTCTCTACCTCTGTTAGCACTAGGTAGCTGGTAATTTCCTCTCTCATCTTAGTTTTCTTCTAAAGGTTTATCCTCCTCCCCACAAGCCTCCCCCCATAGATCAGGAGGATATCATACTTTTAACTTGGGACTCCTGATTTTTTTTTTCTTAAACAGGAACCCCACCCCCCCCCCACCCTACACCCGTACACAGACACACACTCACAGGAGCCTTCCTCCTATACACAGATACACTCATGCACAGGGGCCTGTCTCCTATACACAGACACACACATGCACAGGAGCCTGTCTCCTATACACAGAGACAAACGCACAGGAGCCTGCCTCTTCTACACAGACACACACATGCACAGGAGCCTGTCTCCTATACACAGAGACACACATGCACAGGAGCCTGCCTCCTATACACAGACACACACATGCACAGGAGCCTGCCTCCTATACACAAACACACATGTACAGGAGCCTGCCTCCTATACACAGACACACACATGCACAGGAGCCTGCCTCCTACACACAGAGACACACATGCACAGGAGCCTGCCTCCTATACACAGACAGACACATGCACAGGAGCCTGCCTCCTATACACAGACACACATGTACAGGAGCCTGCCTCCTATACACAGACACACACATGCACAGGAGCCTGCCTCCTATACACAGACACACACATGCACAGGAGCCTGCCTCCTATACACACAGACACACAAGCACAGGAGCCTGCCTCCTATACACACAGACACACATGCACAGGGGCCTGTCTCCTATACACAGACACACATGCACAGGGGCCTGTCTCCTATACACAGACACACATGCACAGGAGCCTTCCTCCTATACACAGATACACACATGCACAGGAGCCTGTCTCCTATACACAGACACACATGCACAGGAGCCTGCCTCCTATACACACAGACACACAAGCACAGGAGCCTGCCTCCTATACACACAGACACACATGCACAGGGGCCTGTCTCCTATACACAGACACACATGCACAGGGGCCTGTCTCCTATACACAGACACACATGCACAGGAGCCTGTCTCCTCTACACAGATATACACATGCACAGGAGCCTGCCTCCTCTACACAGATATACACATGCACAGGAGCCTTGCTCTTATATACAGACACACATGCACAGGAGTCTTCCTCCTCTACACAGATACACTCATGCACAGGAGCCTGCCTCCTCTACACAGATACACTCATGCACAGGAGCCTGCCTCCTCTACACAGATACACTCATGCACAGGAGCCTGCCTCCTCTACACAGATATACACATGCACAGGAGCCTGTCTCCTCTACACAGATATACACATGCACAGGAGCCTGTCTCCTCTACACAGAGACACACATGCACAGGAGCCTGCCTCCTATACACAGACACACAAGCACGGTTTCCCATCTCTAACTTTTCCCCTAGCTGAGGATGCTGACTGGCAACCTTTCAGGTGAGCAGGGCCTTGCAGGTTTGGGAGGACTTGGAAGGTGAACACTGGCGGACGGACGCAGGTGAGAGCACACAAGAGAAGGACACCCTGGGGACCCGGGAGGTAGTTAGCATTTCTTGTACTAACTGAACTTTGATTTGTGGTTAAATGAAGTTCAGAGTAGATCCAAGACTCACCTCGTACATGTTTAGACTTGTGGGCAAGCCTGAGTAGCTGATAACATATTTACCAGTGTGAATTCTCAGGTACTTCCCAGAACTTTATTTCAAAGCCTTCCCATCCTGGAAAGAGTTAAACCCTCCTTCCCCTCTCTGCTTGCTCAGTATCATTTGAGATTTAAGTTTTTAAAAACTACCCAAAACACTTGAGAGCTTCATAAACATCACAACACTCCCTTTAAAATTCCCGACGTCTGATGGAGAACCCAGAAGCTTAAAATTAAGTAAATACGGCGGTGATTACAAATGCCTGTTTCCTTGACAACTCCCCTCCCCCACTCTTGTGCGATAGGGAAAAACCAACATGAAAACGAGGAGGGGGTATCTACAGAGTCATGCCGCGCGCCGGCGAGGCCCAGCCAGGCCAAGCCCAGGAAGGAAACACAAAATAACTCCATTTAGATCCCGACTGTATTTTGTAGAGTATATTTTTTGTGGTTGCCATAGAAACACCAGAGGCAGAAGAACGTGTTGCACGAACACAAAAGGGAACCGGTATCTGTAACCAAAGGATTCTCTACAGCTTCACTGATGGCCAAAAAAACCGCTTCCACCCTGGAAGAGAGGCTCGTAGAGCTCCCAAAAGGCACCTCATAGCCCGGCACAAAGCAGTGGTCCTCGGCCGAGCCCCTGTGCCCCGCTCCCTGCATCGATCTCCACCACCCCACCAGCCTCCCAGCCAGTCCCTTTCAAAGTCTCAGGAAAACCAGCCGAGCAGAGGAAACCCTGCTAGAGAAGGGCATCTGATCATCGCACGCCCCACCCTAGGAGAAGGTGCCTGGAAACCGCACGAAACCACCTACCTGGTTCCCGGCAGCCCTGTGCATTGGCGCTCACTAGCCACAACTGCGAGGCAGCTGCCTAGGGTTCAGAAACTGCCTCTACTTTATAGAAGCTGTAAGTCAGCCAACACTGGAAAGAAAAAGCGAGACTCCACCCAAAGGGGTGGACCCTTCGGAAAGGGAAAAAAAAAAGGTGGTCCTCGGCTGACGTCTCTCCCCACCCATGTCACTTCCTTTTAAAGCTTCGACTTAGCAGCTACTGGGAGGGAAGCTCGGACCCGTGTAACATGAGTCACCCTCTTTCCTTCCAATGAGTGTGAGGAAGTGTCCGGCTCGGCCTTGAGTAGGATTCGGACGGGATCGGGAAGTTGCCCTCGTGGACAACAAAGCCCAGCCCAGTAGCCTGGCGGCGCTCGCCCAGCTCTCGAACCCTGTTGCGTCCCCGCGCAGAAAAGGCCTGAGCAACATCGGCCTTCTGCCCTGGAAATCACATTCCTGCTTTGTTCAGCAAGCAGAGAGGATGAGGGCTGAAGCCCGTGCACCCTAGTGCCCTCCTCACCTCTTCTGGCCCCGGAGCTTAGAAGGAGGCTCTCTCTTTCACTCCCCGAGCCCGGAAGCCCCTTCCAAGATCACACCCAGCGCTCCGGAGACCAAGATGTGCAGACCCTGGATGCCAGGAGCTCAGGTGGATGGATGCTTTCCTCCAAAGCCAGGCACCAGGACCGACTACCGCTGCAAGTGCGCACACGCAGGCAACACGCACATGCACGTGGCATTTGCGCGCCGGTGTTAGCGAGGGTCTGAGCAGACCTTTTTTTTAACAGAATAGAGTCGTGAAACATTAAAGGAGGGTGGATGGTTGGAAGCGCACGAAGTCCAGGTGCGTGACACTCCTGGAATGGTGATTTCAATCACAGGGTGCTTAAAGTGCCCTTCAAATGCGCGCTGTTCCAGCCACTGTCACAGATGTTTATGTATTTACAGCAAGCTCCGGTGGTCATCCTGCTCTCTGGATGCGCTCACAGTATTGCGGAATTCCTAAGTGTAAAAACACACTGCAAACAGGGACTGTAGACGGGGGCCAAGACGCAGAAGGTACTCAAGAAACAGGAAACAGGGTTTGGACTTTGACATCCGGGAGATCATCAGGAATGTGAAAAGAACAAAGCAGAATGGGGTGGAGGTGGAAGGCATAAGGATCCAAACCAGAAGTCCATTTGTGGTGTTTAAAAATTAACTTGATCGGCTAGTAAGGGCTATTAAAAATGTTAGTAAAAAGTTTCCTGTCAGTACTAGCAATGAGATAACCCAGTAGTTAAGAGTGCTTACTGCTCTTATAAAGGATGGGGTTCAGTTTTCAGCATCCATATCTGACAACTCACAACCACCTTGAACTCCAGGGAATCCAATGCCTCCTTCTGACATCCAGGGGCATCTGCATGAATGTGGTACACATAAGCACACACATGCACATAAATAACATAAATTGGTCTATAAATTTGTTTTCTGCATCCAATGCAATCTTTAAGAATTCTTTTGTAAACTTCAGTTCCTAGAAGGTTGTAAGGTGAGGGCTGTGAGTTTCAGGCCAGCCTAGGCTACGTAGAAAAATGATCTCAACATCTCCTCTCCCCCCCAAAAATTCTCTTTGATCACTTTTCAAGTTATTATTTTATGCTTTCATTGCTGGTGGGAATCGGCAAGTTTTCCAAAATACTTTACAGATGGGTTTTTTCATAATTATATTTGAGTGGAAATTTAACTTTAGAACTTGAAAATTATTGCCAGGCGTGATGGCATAGGCCTTTAGTCCCAGCACTTGGAAGCCAGAGAAAAGTGCATCTCTGAGTTTGAGACCAGCCTGGGTCTACAGAGCTATTTCCAGGATATCCAGAGCTACACAGTAAAACTCTATCTGGAAAAACCATAATAATAATAGTAATAATAATATCTGAGACTTACATAAAATTATGCCATATTGATTACAGGTACAGTAAATTATTTTGGTGGAAGCAACAGGAAATTAAAAATTTGACAATTGCAACTGTTGTCCTAAGCTTAATGTGTTTACTTCATTATCACGATTCAGTTATGACCTTGCTATCACTACAGCTTTGCCTATTAGCCAATGTTGCTAAGAAGTCATGATCTTAGAAACATACACAAGGAAGGAAGGAAAACCACCACTTCTGACTTTTTAAAGTGGAATCAACATCAGTGGATTGAATTCTAGGCATTTTATTGAGTCCCATTTAGAATCTGCTTTCTATGCCCACATTCACATGGAATTATGAACATTTCTGTCATAATCTAACAATCTAGTTCAGCAAATATCCCTTGGGAATCCATGCCACAAAAATAAGACATGAGTGCTCTTTAAGCGGAAAAAGACATGTAAACAATTATGATATAGACAGACACAATGACTCCACTGTGTAGGGCTCCAAAGCCATTGGAGAATGGGAAAAGCAAACAGGGTGGGGCTGGGTCAGCAAAGTTTCTCAGTTCATTTCAAACTCTAAGGGGAGGGAGGGCACTATCCCTATCATTATGACAGTAAGAAATGGTTATTGCAAAGAAGTCAGCTCAGGCTGAGAATCCCTAACCTAAAAATCCAAAACCTTACAAAATCCAGACCTTCTGGAGTTTATGTGTGACACCTACCTCTTGTCCTGTGCCGTAGTCAAAATGCAGACACGCTGATTATTTAATATTGTATAAAATTAACTTTAAGCTACCTTATAAGGTATATACAAAATAAAAGTTTTTTTTTTTTTTTAATTTTATACCTAGGACCTGGAAAGATGTCTCAGCAGTTAAGACCACCAGTTGCTCTTCAAGAGGACCTGGGTTCGATTCCCAGCACCCATAAGACAGTTCAAACTGTCTGTAACCTCTGTTCCAGGGGATCCAAAGCCCTCCTCTGGCTTCTGAGGGCACCAGGCACATTCGTATGTGAGAGCAAAACACCTACATGCACAAGAAAATAAATAAATGAAACTTTCATGCTTAAATTTGGGTTTCGCCTCCAAGATACATCACTCACTATATATAGTCAAATATTCCCAAGTCTGGAAAAAATATCTAAAACACTTCTGATCATAAACATTTCAGATAAGCGATAGTCAACCTATCAAGTGGAGAAAGAAGAAACAAATTTAGAATGAGATACAAGGCAAAATTAGTAACTCAGAAAAGGCATAAACAAGAATATAAAAACCAAAGTTACACCAAAATATGAGTCCAGGGGAAGACATGCTTCTCTCCCTGGGCTTTCCAAACCTTACAGACACCACATGCTCAATGTGAAGAGAACAGAGTGCCACGGACCTCTCCTCTGAGAGGTCCACATGCTCTGGGATTCATTTAAACAAGGTTTGTTCACAAGCCTCTAAAATACTTGTACTCCTTAATACAGTCACGTCACTCACTACAGCTATGCCTAGGAAGTGGGCAGGGAAAACCTGAAGACAAAGGCAATGTCCTTCCATTAGGAGCAGCTCAGTGACAGGCCAGGGGTATATTCATGCTGGAAGCTGCAGGCCAGTTCTGTAAACCATGGCTTGGCCACCAGGTGAGCCTTTTCCAAAAATGGAAACTCCTATTTTTGAAAACCAGGGAGATTTCTATGCTATAAAAAAGTGGAAAGGGGGCCAGGCTACATAAAAACATAACCTTCTGTATTAGTTACTTCTCATGTTACTGTGTTAAAATGCCCAGCAAAGGTAGGAGGAGTTGATTTCCACTCACAGTCAAGGATGGTGGCAGGTGAATGAGACAGCTGATCACATTGTATCCACAGTCAGCAAGAAAATGGTAAGTTCTATTGCTCAGCTAGCTTCTCCCTTCTTACGTAGTTTGGGACCTCAGCCCATAGTATGGTGTTGCCTACACTTAGGATAGGTCTTCCTACCTTGTGATGATTAGTGTTGTCAGTTTGGCAGAATCTAGAATCACCTGAGACGTGGCCTTCTTTGGGAGGTTATCTTGACTGCATTAATGGAGGTGGAAAGACCCAACCACTGTGGGTGGAGTCATTCCCTAGATTGGATCCTGGACTATGTAAATGTTGAAATGGAGCTAAGCAGCAGCACAGATCCATCCTTCTCTGCTTCCTGATTATGGATGTGATGTCACAAGCTGCTTCAAGTGCCTGTTGTTTTGGCTTCCCATCATGATGGACAGAACCTTGAACCGTTAAAGGAAACCCTTCTATCTTAAAGTAGTATTTTGTCAGGGTGTTTAAAAAATGTGTGTGTGTGTGTGTGTGTGTGTGTGTATCTGTATGAGTATGTACCACATATGGCAGGTAACCATGACAGCATAGGAGCTGGAGTTATAGCCTGTCATGGATGCTGGGAACTGAACTCAAGTCCTCCACAAGAGCAACAAGTGCTTCTAACCACTAAGCAAATGGTCTTAGTCGGTGCTCTGTTGCTGTGAAGAGACCATGACCAGGGCAACTCTCCTAAGAGAAAACATTTAACCGAGGCTGGCTTAAGGTGGTAGAGGCTTAGTCGTCGTTATCATCACAGCAGGACGCATGGTGGCACACAGGAGTGGTGCTGGAGCAGTGGCTGAGAGCTACATCCTGTCCTATAGTCAGAGTGGGGGGGGGCTAGATGGGTTTTTGAAACCTCAGTACCCACCCCCAGTGACACCCTTCTTCCAGTGAGGCCACACCTCCTCAAGCAGCGCCACTCCCTAATGATTCAGCATTCAAACACACGGGCGGGGCCGTGGGGCCGTTCCTTCTCAGACCACCACACCATCCCTCCAACCCCTTGTCATGGTGGTCTATCAGAGCACCAGGAGCACCTCAGTTATCTAGAGAATCCCTGACATACCCAGGGGCCTGCTGCTTCCTTAATTCCAGCTCGGCCAAGGTGACATCACTCACTCTCATGCCTTCTTCACAACAATTATACAAATGTAAACTGTATTGTGTGTAGTGGTTCAGTAAGTGTCCCCCCACATTCATTTTCACCCAGAATTCCAAAATAGGACCTTACTTAGAAACAGGGTCTCTGTAGATGTGATTAGCTATGATGGGGCTGGAGGTGTAGCTCAGAGGCATAGCCCTTGGCCAGAGGTACGTGGTGTTGGGTCTTCATTTGTACCCTGGGGGAGCTGGGAGAGAGAATCCTAAGGATTAAGGTGGTCCTTAGACCCAATGAGTTTATGAGAACAGGAGAGAGCTAGCACAAGTCAAGACAGGCAGACTGGACTGCTGTCATCAGTCAGGAGACACCAAATCCTGCTAACATCACCTAAGGCTGGGGGGACACCAGAACAGGTTGGAGGACCAGCCCTGTTGACTCCTCGGGTGCAGTCTCTTGGCCACCGAGAGCACATACTGTTTATGTTTTAAAGCCCATGAAATGCAGCCATTCGCCGTGGGAACCCAGGGAAGCCAGCATGGCACATATAAGGTTGCTCCACCATTCAAGGTGACCTCTCCTGGAAAGGAAATGCAGCCTTTCATTTGCTGTTTTATATGTATTGCCTCACTTTCACTTTCTGCAATATACATATATGACTTTGATCGGAAGAACATTGTGGATAATAAAACAATCCTGGGGCTGGAATGGTTGAGTAGTTAATCTTACATTCTGTTCTTATATAGGACCCAAGTTCATTGCCAGTATTCCTGTTGGGGCACTCACAACCGATGCCTATAACTTCACTTCCAGGGTCTATGACACCCTCTTCTGGACTCTGTGGGCACCTGCCCTCACACATGCACAGATCCAAACATACACATAAGTTAAAAATTAAAATGAATCTTTATTTTTAAATGGTCTAATGCAAAGACTCAGAGGACTACAGAGTATCCCATCTCAGAGGAAAGTGTGTTCCCAGGCTCCTGTGCAGGGGAGGTCTGTACATCCAAAGGCTTTTCTGCACTATGTTCTGGTATTTGTGATGCCCACTGCTCATGTGAAGTGTTAACTTACATACTGTATATTTAACTGCTGGACTGGCTGCTATCTCAACCTACTCTTTGTCTACCATGGTGTTAGCCCTACATGGACATGTTTTTGCTTGCTGTTGGGAACATTGATATAGATATCCCTTGCAATTTCCCTTGTTATAAAATTGAAAGAGCTCACAAGTTTGCAGTTGTAATTATCTCACTGTAGATGCAGTTAGAAACTGTGGCTGCCTAGAGGGGACAAAGGGAAAATGTATATTAATGAGGTTAATTTGACATTGAGAATGTATAATCTTATATTAATAATAATAAATTTTTTACTAATTCTATTTAGATTTTTTTAATATATATTCAGATCAAATTCAGGGACTTCTTTCTGGTAGAAAAATGCTCACCATTAAGCTTCATTCTGGGCCTGCCTGCCTATCTGTCTGTCTATCATCTATCTATCTATCTATCTATCTATCTATCTATCTACCTACCTACCTACCTACCTATCTATCTAGTATAATTTTTACAAACATAAACGTAAGGTTATTTTCTACAATAAACATGTATTGTCATGAATTGAGCTTCCATCATGATGGGTGACACCCTTAGTGTGTTATCAGTTTACCTGGAAGCTTGTTAGAAATGCAGAATGCCAGGTGCAGCCCAGACTAGGGAAGATGACATTGGATTCAAATAGCATCTTTAGGGGCTAGAGAGATGGCCCAGTGGTTAAGAGTGTGGACGTCTCTTGTGGAGAATTTGTACTCAGTTCCTAGCACCCATATCACTACTCACCTCCCAGCTTTGGCTGGGGCAAGAAGAGCTGGTGCTGTTCTCTTGAATTGCCATCTCTGGGTGCTACAAGAGTCCCCTGTGTCCTTAGGCAAGTTCTACCACTCACCTGGCTTTGTTACCTTCAACAGAGTACCGATTCCTTCCGAAAGCTTCAGGTGCCTTGCTTTGCTTGTTGACAAAGCTCTGAGGGCTGGGGAACCTAATGGGACAGTGTCCATGGAGCCCCAGTGGCACTGTGGAGCTGCAAATGAATGATGGTTGCTTTCCCCTCACCATCCCGATCATTCATGGGCAGATGTGTCCATGTGGTTGACACAGCTCTTCTGTATCCCTGAGTTGTTTATTCAATAATATGGTGCTCTCATGCAGGTAGTCTGAAGGCCTTGAGCCGAGCAGGTTCAAAACAAGACCTCTGAGCCCCACCTTGGCCCCTGAGCTGGAGTGTTGTCTCTGGAGTATCGGGTCTTTTTTGGTGGCACCCACTGCTGCCCCGAGTCTCTTGATTCTTCTCTGTCATCATTGCTTTTCTTTTGCCTGACCATCCTGCCACTTCTGAAGACGTTCGTGACTAATCCTCTCCTCACTCCGCTGCTCTCGGACCAGTCCAGGCCTCTGTCATTCTGAGGTAACTGCAAAACCCCGAAATATTTCAGTTCTGTGTAGAAATCAGACTCCTCAGGTCACACGCAAGACCCTTTATGATCTGGTCACATCTCTCAAGTCTTTTTCCCCCATCCTCTTCAGTGGCTTCCATGTCCCCCAGCCTTCACCAGCGGGCTGTCTGCTTCCAGCCCTTGCTTAGCCTTGCTCTCCAGAAGGCAGTTACCTTAGGCAGATCTCTGCTCATGCAAATATTGCAGTGAAATCTGCTTGGTTGTTTCACATGTTTACTCCATTCTAGTCTGTAGGAGCAGGATTCCCACTTTCCAAGGCCTGGCACAGCAGGGCTCTACAAATGCTAACTGAGTGAAAAAGTCTCTCCTTCGACCACTGGCAGCTGGGACTCTTGGCTGCTACTCCTGCAACTCAGTTCAACCTCAGGCTTCTCTTTATTTCCCTTCTTCCCTCTCCCCCTCCCTCCCTCTCTCCCTTCCTCCCTCCCTTCCTCCCTCCGTCCCTTCCTTCCTTCCTTCTTTCCTGATGCTGGGAATGAGAACACAGGGCCTCATCCGTGCTAGGCAAATGTAACTGAGCCACACCATAGCCCCATTTTCTATTCACATTCTTGTTTTCAGAGAGAGAGAGAGGGAGAGAGGTAAGTCATAACCAACTGCCACCATTGTGGCATGATACAGAGAACGACTCTTCCATCTGCAGCCATACAACCTACATGTGCGCTGTCCTGTCAGAACGAATCTTTCACTAACACTCTCTTCCCCTTGGGTACAGGTGATTGAGCCCAGGGCCTCACACATGCTGGAAAATTTGCTCTACCACTGAAAGGGTAGGCCTTGAAAGAAACAGTTTTTAGGATCCTGGCTGTGGAGGCTCACCTGTACAGTTCCCATGCCTCTCTGACTCCTCTCTGGGGCTTAGGAATACAGGACAGAGAGAAATGGCAGACTTCTCCTTCCCCTGGATCACTCACTCTCCAGTGGAGCCAGCCTGCAGAACAGAAGCATGCCTGCAGGTTGTAGCTTCAGGCCAAGAATGCAGCCAAGTGTCTTCTAATGAATCCAGGAGCCCAGAGCAATGGGAAGAGCTGAGGCAGCCAAGCAGGAACATTTTAAAGGAGAAAGCAGGGAGATGGCTCCATGGAGAGAGGGACCTGCCACTGAGCATGTTCATTCTCTGGGTGCATATGGTGGAAGGAGAGAGCTGACTCCCAGGAATTGTCCGCTGACCCCCACATATGCACATACAGAGACAGTGTGAGTATGAGACTGTTGTCTCCAGGAGCACAGACGGCAGGCAGCACCTGACTGTTCAGCCTGCTCTACCCTTTCTCCCTAGGCAGAGCTGGCAAAGACCCCACCAGCTCTGCATTTCCTAGCCTCTCCATGGAGTAGGGACCCTTGGGTGCTTTCTTTGTTTCCTGTGCTTTGTCTGGTACATTTGCAAACCCTAAGAGCAAGGACAATGCTGAACTGGGGAGCACTTTCCCTTGGCTGCTCCATCCATTTAGACTCTGTGGGCACCCTGATGTCTCTGCGTTCTGTAGACATCCTGGTGTCTCCATGTTTTAGGAGCTGCAGGCTGTAGCCCCAGAGCTATGGCACTTGGTGTAGAGGTGTGTGCTCTTCTTGCTGGGTCTCCAGACTGAGGGTCCTCATCAGATAGCTCTCTGGTGGCTCTATATTGAGTGGCCTAGCAAAGACCAGGTGTCTCCTAAAGGCCATTTTTACTAAAACGAGGAGAGGTTTGAGTCATTTATCTCTTAGAGAAACCCCTTATTGCATTTCTTTTCTTCTTTATTTATTCTTCTCTCATATGTTACATCCAGGCCGGTTTCCCTCCCCTCTCATCCCTGCTCTCCCAGATCCACTCCTCCTCCTTTTCCCTTCAGAAAAGAGCGGGCCTCCCAGGGACAGCCACCAAACATGGCGTAACATGTTACAGTAAGTCTAGGCTCATCCCCTCATATCAAGGCTTCTGGACGAGGCAACCCAGTAGGAGGAAAAGGGTCCCGAAAGCAGGCAAAAGAGTCAGAGACAGCCCTGGTTCCCGAACATTGGGTTGTCTAAATTATGAAATAAACTGTTCCAAAAATAATTATTTAGTTTTGCCTACTGGGGGAAAAAATCAACTGAGAGTTTTGAACATTCAATTTTGGAAGAAAAAAACGTGTCCTCCATTTTCCCTGTTCTTAAACACCTCCTACTTCCAACCTTCCTGCCCTTCCCCCACTCCTTCAATACCCATCACCCTCTCCCTCCACCCTCTCTTTGAATGCTTTCTTTGGTTTTTCACCTTCAATAGAATATTTTCCAGACGATTACATCCTGAGAAGAGAGGACAAGGAACCTCGATAGTCAATGGAGTCATTGGCCAATGAGAAAAAAATGTACTGCAAAGTGTAAGAATTTTTAAAAAAGTATTAAAATTGCAACCATTTCCAGGAGACACCTTTGTATCCCTAAAACTCTGGATGAATCTACAGCAGTTTATGAGAATCAGTAAATGATCTTAGCAAAGCCAACATGCTAAGTCAATGGGCTATACACATCTCAGAGAAACCCTCCTTTCCAAAGATGCTGTGGCTCTACCTGCTATCCTCCATGTCCTCAGGACACACCATCCACAGTGAGATGGGGTGTCCTTCCCTTCTGAGATTCAGGGCTACAGCATGGCCTGCCCATAGCCCAGATGGTGGGACAAATGTCACTGTGTAACTATGAGGGTAGAGTCTGGAAAGGCCACAGCCTTCCTGGGTCTCCTGAAGTTCTTGGGTCTCCAAAGTCACTCTGTGTTGTCCCTTTCAGAGCCCGCATGCAGGAGGGATCCTGTGGAGGGGTTTTAAGGACAGTCCCCTTAGAATCTAGCCTATGTATCAGACCAGTCCAAGTATGCAACATGTGACCAGAGAAGCTTTCAGAGGGATCCAGGCCTGGCCATGGGAGTCAGTCCATCTGTTCACCTTCTCAGCTGCAGCCCTGGAGCAGAGAGGACCCCTTTCTGTGTGTGATCTTAACTGCTCATCTGACTTCTATGACCTTCAAACCCCAAAGTTTAGAATGGTTTACCATATAGTTTTGAATAAGCAAAGCATGTACTAATAAAGTCAGAAAAATGAAATAAAAAATGTTTGTAACAGCACCAAAAGCCCCCATGCCACAGAATAAATCCAGGGGAAGTATGTCTGGTCACTGAGAAGAGGACAATAAAATAAGAGAAATTAAAGACAACATGCATAAGTAGGGGAACATTACAAAATAACACAGGTTCAAATATTTATGTGGAGCTGCACATCTTCATGAAACTGGTCTATGTTTTCAAGTATTACACTTATAAAAATTATGAAATGTACAGGCTGATTCTAACACTTACATGGAAATACAAAGAGCCAAACACCACTAGGAACTAGATGGGTATTCCACCTGCTTCAGACTCAGAGAGAGAGAGAGAGAGAGAATGTGTGGGTGTATTTATTATAAAGCTACAGTGACGTTGGCATTTAGGAGGCTGAGGGAGGAGGATTATCATGAGTTTGAGACCAACCTGGATTGCAGAATGAGGCTAGCCCAGGCTACAGAGCTAGACCCATATCATAATAACTATGATTATACAATATGCAACACTGTATTAAATATTACTGTTAATTTGTAGTGTATTTGATACCATAGCACAGTATATTATATTCTTACGTTACACATATCATTAGTATACAGAATGAAAAATCCAAATCAAGTACTTACAGGGACTTATGTATCATGCAAGTGACACTATAGAGAAGTTGAGAACAGTCAGTAAGAAACAAGAAATGAACAGTGCCAAGTGAGCTGGATCACCACCCAGAGAAAACAAAAGGTGACTCCTTCCTCACACTACCCACTGAAGTCCCTCCCAGGGAGCCAGAGTTCAAAGGAGAAGGGTAAGACATCTTCAGTACAAAGAGGGAAACTACCTCCAACACATTCAGGGAGAGCTTTCCTGAGCAGGACTCAAGAAGCCTCGGCATAAAGGAAAGAAACTGAGTTACTTTAGAATGAAGAGGTTCCGATTTCTAGACGCTATCCTGAATAGTCCCAAGGCAAACTACAGAGCTCAGGAACAAACTTGTCACACGTGGTACTGACAAAAAGCCCTTATCCTTGTCCTTCAAAAAGCCAGCTCTATAGATAATGTGAGATACTCGGAAAGGCATGTTACAGAAGGAAATATCTAACTCACTAGCAAACATTCAACATGATCAACCTCAATAGAACACATCCATCAGAATGGCAGCTGAACAAAAGATAGGATATGCCTGCCAAGAACAGTTGATAGAGACACTGCACAGGAAGACAAAGAGGCCAGGCGTGATGGCCCTTGCCATTAATCATTAATCTCAGTACTCAGGAGTCAGGCAGATGGATCTCTCTGAGTTCGAGAACAGCCTGGTCTACATGGTGAGTTCCAGGACAGCCATAGCTACATAATAGAGAGACCCAGTCTCATAAAAAACGAGAGAGAGAGAGAGAGAGAGAGAGAGAGAGAGAGAGAGAGAGAGAGAAAGAAAGAGAGAAACAGAGACACCAAAGGATGTCTCTCATCCTTTGAGAGTCTCTCATCCTTCTAAGTGCCCCAATCAATTTGGAGAGTCATGGATGGAATGTGTTCTAATGACACTGAAGACATGTAGAGCCTGTCGTCCAGCATTTGCATCATTTAGGCATCTACCCAGAGGAAACACATGCCCAGGAGAATCAGAGCATGCATGGTAAACTGAAGGTGAGCTGAGATAGCAAACAGTTGAACGCTCATGCACAGCAGAAGTAAACACATCATTTTGATATGTCTGTGCTATATTATTCAGCCATGGAAATGAATGGAGCTCAGCTATATGTCATGACAGGAAAGACTATCACACCTATAATTTTTAACCCCCAAAGGCTAGGCACTGAAGATTGCCTATTCCATCTGGGTTTAGTAGAGCATACCTTTAGTCCCAGTACTTGGGAGGCAGAGGCAGGAGGATCTCTGTAAGTTTAAAGCAAGCCTGGTCTACATAGTGAGTTCCAGGACAGTAGGGGCTATATAAAAAGACCCTACCTTAAATAAAATAAAACAAAAGATCACCTACTCTGCAGTTCCACTGATTAGGTTAAAATTGTGTTGTCAGAATACAGGCAAGTGCCCTGACTTTGGAGATCCAGAAGAGGACAGAGTAGGAGGGGACAGGAATCTCAGGAGGTGTCCTTACATTCTGTTACTCATTTTCAATCAACTACTGTATGGATTTATTCCCTTTGGAGAAATAAACTGATTTATGTACCCTTAAGATTTGTGCCCTTCATATTCACATTGTTTTAGAATAAAAAAAAAATCTCAAAAGGGGATTTGTGGGATGCAACTTG
Source organism: Onychomys torridus (assembly GCF_903995425.1). NCBI lineage: Eukaryota > Metazoa > Chordata > Mammalia > Rodentia > Cricetidae > Onychomys > Onychomys torridus. The sequence continues at coordinate 54,955,540 of NC_050461.1, forward strand.
GTGGTAGAGTGCTTGTTTAGGATGTATGAGGTTCTAGGATTGATGCAAAATACTCAAAAACAAACAAATAGCTAAAGAGAAAACTACATATCCCAGTGTGGAGGTTAGAAAGAAAATGGCCCCCAAAGGGAGTGGCACTATTAGAAGGTATGGTCTTATTGGAGTAGGTGTGGTCTTGTGGGAGGAAGTATGTCACTGTGGAGGTGGGCATTGAGGTCTCATATATGTTCAAGCCACGCCCACTGAGACAGTCTACTATATTAACATGCAGCAGCTCCTTCTCCAGCACCGTGTCTGCCAGCACGCTGCCATGCTTCCCACCATGATGATAATGGACTAAACCTCTAAACTGTAAGCTGCCAACTCAGTTAAATGTTTTCTTTTTTAAGAGTTGCCATGGTCATGGTGTCTCTTCACAGCAATAGAAACCCTAACTAAGACACCCAACTTCTTCATTTGATGTTCAAAGGAAGACTCTCAACCTCACCTCCAACTCAGCCAACTTTAGTCTCTCAAAGCCCAGCACTGATTTGAAAGTAAATTTCTATTTGTTCGTGGTACACTGGAGCAAAATTAATTTTAGCTTTGACTTATGAAAAGGGCTTCAGGAAGCATATTTTAAGAAGCATGGCTGGAAATGATTGGTATACATTATAATGCATCTATTGAGAGAGACTTTTTGTGGTTATTCTGTGGGTTTATTTGATCCCACAGGCATTTGTTTTGACTCCTTTCTTGTAACACGAGGACATATCCCATAGCTTAGTAGTTTTAATTATTATTATTTTTTTGTAGTGCTGGCAAATTTCTAATAAATAGTGGCCTGTTAAATGTGGGTTTGATGGATATTGCCAAGAGCTGACCAAAATGATCCAGCCAGGGAAGACAGTCTGCTGGTTCAGGTTAGGATGGACCAAAGGACGGGCTGATGCTGGACTTGTGGCATGGAAAAGACAAACAAAACAATCAAAATCAGGTAAGAAAGAAATCTGAGGTTTTAGGAGGCATAACTGGGGGACATTCTCTGCAAAGATCTGGGCTGTGCTAGGTCGTTTTATGTCGACTTGACACAAGCTGTAGTTTTCTCAGAGGAGGGAATCTCAGCTGAGAAAGTGCCTCTAGAAGACCAGGCTGTAGGCAAGCCCATAAGACATTTCCTTACTTAGTGATCAGTCTGGGAGCAGACAACACATTGTGGGTGGTGCCATCCCTGGCTGGTGGTCTTGGATTCTCTAAGAAAGCAGGCTGAGCAAGCCATGGTGAACAAGCCAGTAAGCAGCACCCCTCCATGACCTCTGCATCGGCTCCTGCCTCCAGGATCCTGCCCTGCTTGAGTTCCTGCCTTGGCTTTCCTCAATGGACTGGGATTCTGATATGTAAGCCAAATAAACCCTTTCTAGCCCTACTTGCTTTGGTCATGATGTTTCTTCACAGTGATAGAAACCCGAACTAAGACATCACTGAAAGTTAATACTGGTTATTATCGGGTCCAAAGGAAACTCCATTTCCCCCAAATGCTGGCAGTTAGGCAAGAGCGAAAATTCTTTAGAAACTTGTGAAGCCAGTTTCCTTCTACCAAAAGGAGTCATTTTCCTTATTGGTGGCAGAAGGGACAGATGGTTTCTATGATGCCTATTAGCATACCAGTTTGTGCTGGCCTCCAGGTCCCCTCAGTATCACAAGTACCCCCTCCCCACCCTAAACATCTCCAGCTCATGGGCTTCCCTCTGCTCAGCTACTCATTCTCCGTAAAGCCTGCTATTTTGGTTATGCTTTCTCTTTTGCCCTCTGGGCCTTCCTCTCTTGGTCTCCCCTCACCACCTGTCTCTCTATCTCTTCTCCCTCTCCCTCTCTCCTTCTCCCTGTGCTCTCCTGCTTCTCTCGTGGCCAGGTCCAATCTGTTGGCTGTAGTAGGACCCACATGGAGACTTCTTATTAATTATGAAAGCTCAGCCAATAGCTTAGGCTTGTTTCTCACTAGCTCTTATAACTTAAGTTAACCCATATTTTTATTAATCTATGTTCTACCATGTAGCTTTTACCTCTATCCCATTTTGTGTGTCCAACTCGTTCTGTATCTGGTTGGCTTCTCCATCTTTCTTCTTTCCAGTATCCTCTGTGTCTGGCTGTCCCGCCTATACCTCCTGCCTAGCTAATGGCCATTTAGCTTTTTATTAAACCAGTAAGAAGGCACCTTGGCAAAGACACATCTTCATAGTGTACAAAAAGATTATTCAACAACAGCTGGCCATGTTCAGTCTATTTCTTACTCTCTCTGTTTTGGACTCTTCCTGATGCCCACTGTTTCTCTCTCTCTCTCTCTCTCTCTCTCTCTCTCTCTCTCTCTCTCTCTCACACACACACACACACACACACACACACACACACACACACACATCAACAGTAAGAACCTTCCCTTTAACCACATCATGGAGCAGTCATGGGGACAGTTTATACAGTTATGATATCTCAAGATTAAGCACCTATTCATTACCTGGGTGGTGACAGGGCCTGTACAGCAGGAGTCTGAGATGCAAGAGAGACCTAAACTGGAGATAAGCATCTTGGTGGTGTCAGCAGAACACTGTCAGCTGCGACCTTAGGGTTGACAGGTGAAGCACAGCACATCTAATTACATTTCAATCAGATAAGCAGGGAATAATTGCCAGCCTGTTTGATGCAATATTTACCTCTCCATGAAGCCCATGTTTACCTGGTTGACAGGTAAATGTTTGGAGCCACATGATAGTTGAGATGTGCTTGCACTATAAAATGAGTCATGTATCTGAAATTTAAATTTAACCTGGAACCGTGCCCTTTTATTTAGTAAATGTGTCCATGCAACACTGAGGTTGAGAGAGAGGGCTGTGGCTGAAATCTGGGTCCTGTAGTAGTAAGAGTTTTAGATGCAGGGCTGGAGAGATGGCTCAGTGGTTAAGAGACTGGCTGCTCTTCCAAAGGACCTGGGTTCGGGTCCCCAACCCCACACTGTGGCTCACAATATCTGTAACTCCAGTCCCGGGGCATCGACTGCTCTCTTCCTGCCTCTGTGAGCACTGCATGCACATGGTGCACAGACCTATGCACACTGCATACATTTAAAAATACAACTGAAACTATTTAAAAAGAGGAGAGAGAATAAATGAAGAAGGATGAATGGTGGCTGAGACAGGAAGGAAGTGCCCTGTATGCAGTGGCCTGGGACACCTGGGGTAAAAGGCCATCAGAGAAGAGGACGTGATCCTCAGGTCTCCAGGGGAACAAAGATGTCCGTTAACCTGTGCCTGCCAATGGGGCAGCCACGGGAGACTAAATGGCAGGTTCTTCCCAGACCAGGAGCATTTGGCAAAGCTATGACTGTTAGATTTTGGTCTGCTCATTCACACTCAGTTGAGAACAGTGTTGAAGAGGGGGTCGGCAAAACAGTTCAGCAAACAAAGGTACTTTCTGCTTAGCCTGATGCCCTGAGTTCGAGCCCCATCATGACCGACGTGACTTCTGCAAGTGTCCTCTGGTGTCTCCCCCTCCCCCCATCACTTACACACAGAAGCACACGTACATTACATGAGCAATTCAATATTTGTTAAAAGTGCAGATGATGAATTTCATTTGGTGGTTCACACCTGCCTTCTGCTTCCTGGAAGTTGCCCCCAGAGAATACAAACAATCTGGTTTTCTATGTGTTCACTGCTAATCTTCCTCAGGAAAGAGCAACCTTGAGCACATCCATCAAGCCACAGAGACAAGGGGCAGCATGCACAGGGAAGACACATGAGCTGACCTACAAGAAGAGGATGGGGGTTACCATGCTGAGCATCATGGAGGCAGCTGAGCCTTATTCCTCAGACCACAGGGAACGGGAAGGTTAAGACTGGCTGGGAACCATGCTGCTCATGAGCTGCGCACTCTTGGAACTGTCCTGCAGCAATGCACACTGAGACCTGGATTCTAAGTCTATTTTTTGGAAAAGGAGATGCATTGGCACCACGTGAATCCTTTACACCTTTTTAAATGTAGCGATTACCATTAAGTTCCTTAATTGAAGGAAAACAGCATTTTGTGTTCGTTTGAAAAGCACTGTATTACAGCAAATAGGACTTCATTGTAGAGCTAAAAGAGATACAGACAATACATATATCAGCCTTCAGCTGTTGAAAACAGTGGTGAATGTGGGAGAAGAGGCGACTGTCACACAGTATAACATAAGCCTAGATTAAGGCATTTTGTCACATTGAGAACAAACTAAAGCTGCAACTCAGACCATTCCTATTCATACTTGATTACACAGAACTCATCTTTTGGTCCACTTAAATCATGTCATGGCTGGAAAGCTCCCACTTCTGTACTCACAACAAGCTGGAAGTTGGTAGGGGTGCTCTTCGTGACTTAAAAGAAAATAACGTTCATTCTCACAACCTTGTGGCTAGGCACACACAGCCTTACACCTTATTTGTCCTGTTCTTCCAAGTTATCCACCTGAAAATGTCAATGGTGTGGCTTGAAAGACAATTTCTGGGATCTCCACAAGCTACTAAAACAAGACCTTATTTATTTATGACATAATTCAACCAATGGGGATAACTGGTCAACCATGATGCTGGTTTTCCTAAAGGAAATATAAAGTATTCTATTGTATTACAATAAATGGGAGAATACATATTTATAAATTATTTGTGAGAGTGTAATCAGTGCATCCTGGTACAGAAGCTGTATGTTGAGACTTTTTTTTTTTCAACATGTAACAAATTTTGAACACATGACATTCCCATTATAACATTTTCCCAGAGGTAACGTGGTGAGGTGGAATTCCACCACTCCGAAAACTCAGCCCCTTCATTTCCATCAAAGCAATAGTTCTCACACTGTAGAGCACACTAGAGCCACCGGTTGGACTTGTCAGCTCACAGAGCCCAGAGCCCCACCCCCAGAGCTTATGATTCAGTATGTGGGTGGAACCTGAGAATTTATCTCTCTGGAAGGTTCCCAGGTCGTGGTTGTGTCTCGAGATGAAAAACTTTCAGCTACCATGCTTCTCTCCATGATGGTTGTAGACTAACTCTGTTCCATCCCCATGCCTGCTTGTCAGCTGCCTTTCTTCCGTTCATGATGGTCATAGACTAACCCTCTAAAACTGTAAGCCCCAAATAAACTCCTGCTTCTGTGGTCATAGACTAACCCTCTAAAACTGTAAGCCCCAAATAAATTCCCACTTCTATGGTCATAGACTAACCCTCTAAAACTGTAAGCCCCAAATAAACTCCTGCTTCTATGGTCATAGACTAACACTCTAAAACTGCAAGCCCCAAATAAACTCCTGCTTCTATGGTCATAGACTAACCCTCTAAAACTGTAAGCCCCAAATAAACTCCTGCTTCTATGGTCATAGACTAACCCTCTAAAACTGCAAGCCCCAAATAAACTCCTGCTTCTATGGTCATAGACTAACCCTCTAAAACTGAAAGTCACAAATAAACTCCTGCTTCTATGGTCATAGACTAACCCTCTAAAACTGTAAGCCACAAATAAACTCCTGCTTCTATGGTCATAGACTAACCCTCTAAAACTGCAAGCCCCAAATAAACTCCTGCTTCTCATTCCACAGCAATAGAGTAGTAACTAAGACAATTGCAGAGTGCCATAGTAGACTGTCCTGGTCCAGGGTGTCAAGGTGTGAGGTGGTTGTTGACATAGTCTCTGATCAGGAAGCAGGAAGAGTGGGCCTACCCTTAGGGCCCACTTTTATTGGTCAGGCCCCACCCTCTAAGGCTTCATAGCCTTCAAAACACACTGCAAGCTGGGGACCAAGTGCTTAAAATGTAAGCATGTGGAGAACATTCTAGATTCAAACCATTACAGGAACATACACACAATGGAATATGACTTGGACACATAAACAAACTAAGTATAGATACACGATATGGCATAGATGAATCAGAAAAACCAGAGGCAAAAATACAATGATTGTGTAATTCCACTATGTGTGAGATTATAATAGATTGACAGAGACTGTGCAATGGAGGCTGCCAAGGGCTGGGCAGAGGGAAGAATGGGGAGTTTTGAGTTAATGGAGCATTAGCTTGTTAGGACTTCCATAACAAAGTACCAACAACCAGGAGGTCTGAACAAAATAAATCCATTTTCTCTCAGGTGTGGGGGATAGAAGTCTGAGTTCAGTGTGTCAGCGAGTGGGTTTCTTCTTGGACCTCCCTCCAGGGCTCACAGATACCTCCCTTCTCTACGTGTTCTCACATGATCTAGCCTCTGTGTGAGTCTGTCCAGACCTTCACTTCTTACAAGAGCACATTCAAAGTAATTAGGACCCTCCTGAATGACCTCATCCCAACTAGTTACCTCTTTAAAGATCCCTCTTGGGTTGGGGATTTAGCTCAGTGGTAGAGCGCTTGCCTAGCAAGCACAAGGCCCTGGGTTCGATCCTTAGCTCAAAATAAATAAATAAATAGATAGATAGATAGATAGATAGATAGATAGATAGATAAATGAAATAAAGATCTCTCTCCAAATGTAAAGACACTTGGGGGTATTGGGGAATGGAGTTTCAACATGAAAGGCTGGGGCGGACACAACTGAGCATGTTACAAATGGGTAGAGAGTGAGTGATGTGATGACAAGTTCTGGAAGTGGACAACAGCAATGCTTGTGTAATGACATGAATGTAGTTCAACACCACCCACTGAACACTAACAGTGAAAACGGAACATGGTACGTTTTATCAAAGATTAGGGGGCAGGCAGGAAAGACGATTTAGTAAGTAGGAGCGCTTGCTGCAAGGCATGAAGACCTGAGTTCAAATCCCCATCACCCATGTAAAAAGCTGGCTGTTGCTGTGCTCATACCTATAACTACATCACTGTGGGAGTTTAGAGAAGGGATTTCTGGGACTTGATGGCTCCTAGCAAAAAAACAAAACAAAACAACAACAACAACAACAAAAAAAAAACAACATGAACTTTACTTGAAGGAGAGACCCTGTCTCAGGGAAATAAAGTAAAAAGTGATACATTAAGATACTTGATGTCCTGCTCTGGTCTCACCATCCTACACACAAGTGTACACACATCACACACACTCATACATATAACACTCAGAGAGACAGATAGATAGACAGACAGACAGACAGACAGAGAGACAGAGAGAGACAGAGAGGCAGATAGAAAGAAAGAAAGAAAATGCAATGAGTCTTAGGGTGTTTTTTTCTGAGTGGTGAGACCATTCAGAAATGCTCCAGTCTGTCATCAGTGTGCTGCTTATACCTGCAAATTAGGCCATGGATGCTTCCACGAGGAGCTTCTCCATAGGTGCTGGGCGAGGAGAGGGTGTGCATTCTTTCCTGGAAACAATGTTTTCATGGGCGTGGGGCTGACACCCCTTTCCTCACCCTTCTTGATGCTACAGCCTGCAGAAAATGGTGCCAACCCCAACAGGCTCAGGCTGGGACTTAGACAACTGGATTCCAGTCCTGTCACCACTGAGCTGGTTTCATAATCTTCAGTTCTCTGGAAACTTTAGTTTTCTCACTCCAGCATGAAAGTGGTAGAGCATGTTAGAGTTTCAATACCTTGCAACTCCAACCTTCTTGAATCTACCTGAAGATTTTAGGCTTGTTTATTGAATGAGTGAAGTAAGCCTAAGTATTTGTCTGTCCCAAGAGTGAACTGGGGGAGGGTTCTCTAGAGGGATGAAAGAAGCAGGGTAGGACTGAACACTTGTTACCTCTGCCCATACAAAGCCGGAGAAGGTATTTTCCATTGCTTAATCTCAGGGCAAGAAGGACATTCTGGTGTTCCTAATGATGGGCACAGAGATAATGACCATGTCCTTAGGGTAATGATGCTTTTTGGAGGGGTCAAGGGCAAGGGAAGGATGGGGACATCACAACTTGACAGAAGGACCTAGATAGGAAGTTCAGAACTGGGTCTCCTCAGGAAAAATGATCCTCCTGGGGTTGAGCCATGTTTTGCAGCTGGAGATGCTGGAGGTGGAGGGAGAGAGGAAAGTGTTCTGTCTACTTTGAAGGGTTTGGTTGGAAAAAAATATTTATTTTCAGCTAAGAGCAAAGAGGCAGAGATGTGATTTTCAAAGACCTTCTATATTAGTTTCTTTTCTCATTGTGGCACAAAATACCCAAGGAAAGGGGCTGGAGAGATGGCTCAGCAGATAAGAGCACTAGCTGCTCCTCTAGAGGACTTGGGTTTGATTCCTAGAGCCTATAGCATGGTTCACAACCATCTATAACTCTAGTCACGGGGGATCCAATGTTGTCTTCTGCTCTACCCAGGCACCAGGCACACATGTGGTATACAGACAGACACACAGGTAAAACACTCATACATATAAAAATTAAATAATTAGTTAATTAGTTTCCAACAGAAACAACTAAAGAGGAAGGGGTATTTTGGCTATGTTTCAGGGATTATAGTACATTATGGTGGAGAGGGCGTGGTGGGTACATGTTCCATGGATGCTACCATAGCTTCTGACTGCTACTTTTCACATCATGGCAAAAAGCTTGGGTACCAGCAGAGGCAGGGATCACGTTCAAGGCCTCCCTCTAGAGACTCACTGATGCTAGCTAGGTCACATTCTCCATGGTTCCACAGCCTTCCAAAAATACTCCCACCAGCTGGGGATCAAGCATTCAAATACATGAATCCCATGCAGGGCATTTCACATTCAAACCATGATGCTGTCCTTCTAATTTTGAAACAATTTTTTTAAGACAAGACTCTTGATATTTGGAAACCACCAAGTTCTCAAAAAAAGGCAATGCCAGCTGCATTATAGATTCACAACTTGTTTTCATGGATAATCCTATTTCTGAAGGAAAGCTGGAGTTGCATATGAGTGTGGTGATGGTTAATACTGTGTCAACTTGACAAGAGCTAGATTCACATAGGAGACTGTAACACAAATCTAAAAGGTCTTATTAATAGAAACCCTGGAGCCAGATGTTGAGATAAAAACTGAAAGAAGGGAAGTAGAACAAGCCAGCTACTAGCTTACCTCTATAAAATCCTCAGCCTCAAGAGAGAGTTCCTGTTTCCTCATGGCTCACATACCTTTCTCTGCCCAGACATCACTTCCTGGGATTAAAGGCGTGTGTGCTTCCCAGGACTGGGATTAAAGGTGTGTGCCACCATTGTCTGGCCTCTCTGTCTAATCTAGTGACTTTATTGAGACACACTATATATCACCACAGGGGACAAATCACCAGTGTCTGGAGGGATGCTTCTAGATTGAGTTGACTGAGGTGGGAGGACTGTCTTAGTTAGGGTTTCAAATGGTGTGAAGACACATCATGACCACAACAACTCTTATAAACAAAAACATTTAATGGGGTAGCTTACAGTTTCAGAGGTTTAGTCCATTATCACGACGGTGCAATGTGGTGATGTGCAGGCCAGCATAGTGCAGGAGCTGAGAGTCCTTACATCTTGATTGGCAGACAACAGGAAGTGAACTGAGACACTGGGTGTGGCTTGAGCATATATGAGTCCTCAAAGCCCATCTCCACAGTGACATACTTCCTCCAACAAGGCCACACCTCCTAATAGTGCCATTCCCTTTGGGGGTCATTTTCTTTTAAACCACCACCTTGAATGTGGGCAGCTCTGTTCCATGAGCTGGGGGCCCAGACCAAATGAAAACAAGAAAGGAAGCTGAGCATTAGTGTCCATCTCTCTCTGCTTCCTGACTGTGGATGCAAAGTGACCAGCTGCCTCATGCTCCTGCTGTCTCACATCTTGATGGATACTACCACTAGGCTATGAGCCAAAGTAAAGCATTCTTTCATGAAGCTGCATTTTGTTTGTTTTGATTTTTTTTGAGACAGGGTTTCTCTGTGTAGTTTTGCACCTTTCCTGGAACTCGCTTTGTAGACCAGGCTGGCCTCGAACTCACAGAGGTCCACCTGCCTCTGCCTCCCAAGTGCTGGGATTAAAGGCGTGTGCCACCACCGCCTGGTGAAGCTGCATTTTTTTTCCAGGTATTTTTGAGAAAAATTAACTGGTGCAGATGTCAAGCTTTAATACTATCACACACGCTAATGTCATCCGCTCTTTCACACCAACTGCATTCTCTGACTGTGAGGTCCACAGAACACAGTCTCACACACGGGCAGAGGGCTCCACAGAGGCAGCTCGGCCTGCAGACCGTCCATCTGTTAGCACTGCACAGTGAACAGCTCCGCTGAAGTCAGTTCTCCCAGTATTGGAGTGTTCTATGGTTCAACAACAAAGTGATTTTCAGCTCTGAAGCATTTGTACAATGGAGTGCATGCTTGCCTGTTTTCTTCAGCAGGGTTTTCAGAACACACTCTAACCTTTTTCGTGTCGACTCATTGTGAATCATCATTATGAATCCAAAACATAGCATTTTAGTACAAAAATGACCAGTTATCTCTGGCTTTCCACATTCTAGAAGCATAGCTGGAGGTGTGGGATGCTGAGAAGGTGCAGGATGGGCTGTGCATTTGGAGGGGGGTGGTCTGGAGCCCCCACTTCACCTTTCGGTCATGGTTCTGATTCCCGCATCCAAAGCCTGGCCGCCCACATGTGCTGTGGATGCTGCCGGGCCAGACACCACTCGGCAATGTAGAGCACCACCCTGTGCTCTGCTTCTGCAGTTGCCTTCATGGAAGACTGGACTAAGAATGCTCCTCCGCTGGGGCTTCCACGGTGATGAGATACCGCAGTGGGGCTCACAGGAGCCTTTCCATGTGAACCCCAGCTCTGTTCTCTGCCTGCTGTCTCTGGTCCCTGGGACAGCCTTGGCACCCTTCTTTGTGAGAATCCCAACTTCTTTCCCCTACCTACTATTGCTCTTAGGACTGGCCACCAAACTGCGGGCATTTGTCACGGGCCTGAAGGGAGATGTTTAAGAGCAAGGTGTCTGCAGGGTGGACATTGCCCTGGCTTACAAATGGCTCTCCTTGCATCAAGGTGTCCCCTCCTGTCTGTCAGCGCTCTAACCTCCTTCTTATTGGGACACCAGTCGTGATGTTTAGGGCTCACCCTAATGGCGCCCCTTTAATTGATCTCTTCCAAGGATATTTATTTTCCCAAACACTGGTAACTCCTGTTGGTTGGGACACCACTCAGTCCATAATTATCCCTTTCGTGCCTTAGGTTACAGTGAATGAGGCAGGGAAGACAGACATGGTAATGGTTCCAGGAGACCTTTTTTTAAAAAATGCATAAATAACCCCTGAGCAGACAACTGACCTCTTTAAAATTTTCTTCTTACTAGCATACAAATATTAGGTCTCTTATGGTACTTTCCAAACTAATTTCTGTTTGTTTCTTCCCCCTTGTAACTTCCTGTTCATCCCTAGTGACCTTTTGCCCTCCCCCCCCTCAACACCTCCTGTTTCTGTCTGGTGGGCTCCTGGCTAGTCCCACGGTCTACACGCACTGTCTCATCCCCTTTATTGCATACACAGAACAATAAAATTAGGATCCACATATGAGAGAGAATATGGGATTCTTATCTTCCTGAGTCTGAGACACCTTCACTTAGTAGATCTATGCATTTTCCTGCAAATTTCATAATTTTATTTTTCTCTTCAGTTGAGCAAAACTTCATTGTGTATGCACGTGTGTGTATATGGATGTGTGTGTGTATGTATGTAGGATACATTTTCAAAAAGTTATCATAGGATCTCTGCATAGTTCTCAAGACCAGCACTGGATAAGGACTACTTGGAGGGTCCTCGACCTTCCCACATCCCTGCAGGGAAGGAAGGCAGTGATGGACTCCACCCTGAGCCCTGGAGACTGCCTGCTAGGCCTGCAGGAACCTCCTGGGGCTGGCAGGGACCATCTGTGCTCACACTTGCCTCTAGTCTCAGGCTTCTCAACTGGGTATTAAGATGTGACTAAAGTGCAGTAGAGCAAGGTACACACAATCTGTGCCTGAGGAGGACAGAGAACACCAAATTGTCACCAGAAGGCTTCCTGGATGCTTGGCTTTGCCATTGCGTCCCCTGACCCAGACCTGGGGTACTTACCTGTCTTGTCCTTCCTGACTTGGTGACGACATCTCCTCCTCCTCATTTCCCAGTTGCCTGCCCATGCTGGCTGTGGAGGGAGAGCCACCTCTCCGTACCCCTGTCCCCCAACCCTGCAGGCAGGCCCTCCTTTCCTCTTGCTCACTCCTACCCCCTCCTGCTTACCAGGATCCCTGTCACACCATGGGCCAAATGAGCTCCCAGCAACAATGTTGCCTGAACTTTAGGGCAAGTCTGAGGGAAGCATCGATTCTATTCTGTGATTCCCTTTTCCCTGGAGTCCTATTCAGGTACAGAGTTCCTGCTTTCAAAAAAGAATGTAAGAGTTACAATACCCAGATGTCTACTGTGAAACAGTCTCTCCTAGAAATGGCCTGATAGGGTACTGAGAGGTGGCTCTCCCTCCACAGCCAGCATGGAACAATGGTACTATCAAGGGACATGTTAACAGAGAAGGGGAGATAGCCCATGGGGCCTCACCCCCTAGACAAAGAACTACAGGCTGCTGGAAGGAGAATTAACCTCCCCCAGGGATGAAACCCCTTCTGGTTGTCCATTACAGAGTGGTCAGCCTTGAAACCATATGCACACATCAACAAAACCAGACTCAGCAGGTTCTACTTATGTATATTTATACACACGTGTATTTATACACATGTATATTTAACAGAAACAATCAAAGTGGGAAAGGTTCTTGACTTGAGAGTGAGGGCCCTAGGGTGTATCTGGGAGGGCCAGGAGGGATGGATGGGAGGGGGGAAACGATATAGTTCTATTTCAATTAAAAACATTTTTAAGAGATACTACTTTTAAAAAAGGTAGGTGGGATGCCACTGGTCACCTTTGTAGAAATACAGAGAGAAAAAGTCTCTTTGGAATCTAAATGTCCTCTTACGCGTGTCTGATCTGTGGAGATCAGAGCTAAGTCACTCACCACAGAGGGTCAGGATGCTCTAGAATTCCAGGAGGGTCTCTTAGCCCATCAGCCCATGCTGTGAATGAGGATCATGGTCTTGGATTTGTACTTTGACCATTTCCTGGGACACTGCCTCTCTCACATCTAGAATAATGCTTCCTTTAGGATCTAGACGCTGTGAGCTCCCAGGGGAGAAGACTGGGGACCCTACAGTAAATATAAATATATTTCTATTTACCTCACAAATGTAACTCACACAACTGGTTCCTGTTCATCTTTAGGCCTGCCTCTGGCCATAGTCAGAAGAAACATGACATGGATGGACAGCGCCCGAAGCTGTCGTTGTCATGAACCTACAGGAGACATTTCCTACCCCACCAGCTCTTGTCGCTCTCTCTCTCTTTTCTCTTCCACACTCATCGCTCTGACTGCTGAGTTAGACTGCTCTCTCACTCTAGCTTCCTTTACCTTCCCCACCCCCTACCCCGGCTCCGCCACATTCCTGCATCTCTCTCTTTCCTTTCTTTGAGAAGAGGCTTATTCTTTTTTTGTTTTTGTTTTTTGTTTTTTTGAGACAAGGTTTCTCTGTGTAGCTTTGGAGCCTTTCTTGGATCTCACTCTGTAGCCCAGGCTGGCCTCGAACTCACAGAGATCCGCCTGGCTCTGCCTCCTGAGTGCTGGGATTAAAGGCGTGCGCCACCGCCGCCCAGCTAGAGAAGTGGCTTATTCTAATGTCACTGCAGGATGGTTTTCTTCCACCCCTGCAAGGCTTTTATTTCCTCATGTTCCTCGGACCCAACTGCTTCAACCAAGGACATGTAGCCTTGTATATAGGACCTGTCTTCCTGAGAGGAGAGCACACCCACACATGATGCCAGGTCCGAGAGAAGGATGGGAGAAAATCCAAAATCCTCTTTGAAATAATTCAGTAGCTTTGAGTGATCCTTTTGAGAAAACCATGATTGGATTTATATGTGGCACGTGTCTAAATCATAAAGGGGATTTGATTGCCTTAATGCCTTTGTATAAAGAAAAGAAAAAAATAAATTAATTTTGCCATCACTTAGCATAGTTGCTGATACGCCAGACTTCTGTGCTGGCCAATACAGCTGTGCCTTTGTGGGTGTGTGTTTTCAAAGGCATCAGTGCCCAAGAGATCACCCCTAACAGAATGCACAAGAGGCAAATGGTACTGAGAGATGCATAGTCTGTATTCCAGGGGTCTATTTAATCTCTTTGAGCCTGCTCTGGTATGAGGATATTCCCCAGATCTTTCCTGCAATAACAGTGGTTATGTTTGCCAGGAGCCTGATTCCCCACATTGCTGCATGGGACACAGCAGGTGGTTTTCTGGAGCAGGCTATGAACAGCTCCGGTCCTAACGGCTTGTGGCTGCTTGCTAATCAGATGGTCAAACTGTTCCCTTCTCAGTGTCGTTATGTACACGTGGGAAGATGAACTTCAGGAGTGCTGATGATATAAACTTGTAGAGCTGGTCAACATTGAGAAATTTTAACAGTTCTTAACAATGCTTAACATCTACTCAGTGCTCTCCCTGGGGTCCCTCATCTGACTCACTGCTAGTGGCTGATATTAAAAAGACTGCCTTTTAAGAGATGGCAAAGCCATCAGAGTTCCCTAGTCAAGAATGGGGCTAATGTCCTTGTCAACGACTAAATGGAAGGGGCTCGTCTCTGCTTCCTCCTCACCTTCTGTCACTCAAGGATTCGGCAACATGGCCCCACTACATGTCCTACATTGGCGCTTGGATCTCATACCTCCTCACCTCCAGAATTATAAGAAATGAACGTTTGTTCCTTGTAAATTCCCTAGTCTCTGGAATTCTGATACAGTGGCACAAAGATACTGTCTCTCGGGTAGAGGTGTGTGCTGGGCAGAAGTGTGGTGATGAACAAGGCAGACAGGGAGATAGAGAATGAGGAAATGCCCATGTCATAAGGAAACAGCCATCTTGGGTATCTCCAGCAGTGAAGGGTCACCCGATGACTTGAAGAGGCATTGTGAGCCATTCGGGTCCAACATGATGACAGAGAGATGACCCAGCGCTGCACTGATAAACAGCTGGAAGAGCGACCCATCTCAGCTCTGCTTTCAAAAGGACCTATCTCTTTTCATGCACCCTTAAGGCACAGCTTTGAGATATGATATGATTGACATACTTCTCCATCACAGTTTGGGTCTAAGACCTGACCTGGAGCCTGCTTCTTGGATTCCTGAGGGGTTGGCTTTCCCAAAGCCATCCTCTGCACAACGAAGAGCTGCCCAGGGATCAACCCAGGTCTCAGGAAACCATGGGCCTCTATATAGACAGTGGGTTCAGCAGGACATGCTGATCTGCTAGGGGTTTCCTTCTTGATACTGGAAATTTGTGGGTATGGCAGTTATATGTCAACCAAGACTCTCCTCATCAAAGACTGTAGAGCCTTGGGCTCAGTCTTCCTTTTCCATATTATTAGGAACACACACCTCATCAATAATGTGTGAATTTCTTAAGTTAGAGATGATAGATTTTGTTGTGATATGAAAAAATTCAAATCTACAGATGACATATTTGATGAAGACAAGGAATATTCCTCTGCATACTCTATATGCATATCTATGAGTACATTCTACATATATACATATATGTGAATGTATTTTATATATATATATATATATATTATGAGTGCATACTATGTGGATTTTAAAAAAAACTGTTTGATAGTTATAGACATCATGACATGTTACCCTTAGATACTCACACCTTGAGAACAATAGTCTTGTACACTACACACTCACAGTCACTGCCAGAACTCAGTGTTGCTTCAGTGTCAGGATAACACAACACGCTCTGTGACTTCAAGCCTGCTCTTTTCTTTTTCCCTGTGTAAACATTTGGTACAGGATGACTTCAAGCCTGCTCTTTTATTTTTCCCTGTGTAAACATTTGGTACAGGATGATGCAGCTAGAAATCCTGAAATTAATGTCACTTGACTAATAAAGGACAGAAGGATGGGTCTTCAACCTGGAAAAGGCAAGTGACCTCCTTGGGCCAGGGAGGTGGCTCAGTAAAGTGCTTACCTTTCAAGCATGAGGACCCAAGTTCAACCCCCAGAATGCAAAAGAGAAAAAGCTGGGTGTGGTAGTAGCACATGCCAGCCTCTGGGAGGTGGATATAGATGGATCCCTGGGTTTATTGGCTAGCTAGTGAGAGACCCTATCTCAAAAACCATGGTAGACAGTGGCTAGAGCAGTGGTTCTCCACCTGTGGGTTGTGACCCCTTTGGGGGTTGCATATCAGATATACATTATGATTTATAACAGTGACAAAATTACGGTTATGAATGAAATAATGTTATGATTGAGGGTCACCACAACATAAGGAACTGTATTAAAGGGTCTTGGCATTAGGAGGTTGAGAACCACTGGGCTAGAGAGAGACTCAGTGGTTAAGAGCACTTGTTACTCTTGCATAGGTCCTGGATTTGACTCCCAGTATCCACATGGTGGTCCTCAACCATTTGTAACTCCAGTTTGAGGGGATCCATTACCCTCTCCTGACATCCAGAACCACCAAGTATACACATAGTGCATGTGCATACATACAGGCAAAACATTCCCACATACAGTAAAATCAACTAACCTTTAAAAACAAAGTCAAAACAGGTAGTATCCTGAGAAACAACACCAAAGGTTGACTTCTGCCTCCACCACCCCGCCACTTACACTCACACACACACATACACAAATACACACACATAAGTGCACATACACCCAGACTTAAAACAAACAGGCCGCCGTCAAGCTGTTCTCATTGGTTGAGACAGAAACCTCACATCTGACATGAAGAGTTTGAGGCTGCGGCTTCACGTGTCATTAAGTGATAGAAATTTTAGTTCCTTGTGGTATGAAAACAGGGGTGTAGGAGTGTGGCAACTCCTGTTGTCATGCATTTTTCAAGGCGCCCACAGTCCCACAGCACAGTCAAGGACAGAGAATGCTCATCACTTGTCACAGAGCAGTGCAGAAGGAGAGACAAAGCAGGGAGAGCCCCATATTCAGACACAGGGAGCCTGAGCCTCTGCAACGGTCACCTTCAAAGAGGCTTTCTTTGTGCCGACTGGAGAACATCTCCATTGCCACGAGTCACACGGCCACACACAAACTGAAGCTGCTACCCCTACACCAGAGGAAGCCTCCTCTCATCTTTGCTGATGAATAAAAAGCTTCAGCACGCATCCCACTCAGAGCACGTGAGTGGCTATGTAGACACCATGCTTACATTTCTGTAAGCCTTTTCTTTCTCACACACACCTTCGGTGTCTTGGGACAGGCCACTGGAGAGACCAATTTTATAATCATGACTAGTCAGTACTAGAATTTAGAAGAAATAACCGAATTCTAATCTCTATCTTCATTATGACAGTTATTCTCTTTTAAAAATTAATCTTCCTTCCTTCCTTCCTTCTTTCCTTCCTTCTCTCTCTTTCTTTCTTTTCTTTCTTTCTTTCTTTCTTTCTTTCTTTCTTTCTTTCTTTCTTTCTTTCTTTCTTTCTTTTCCTTCCTTCCTTCCTTCCTTCCTTCCTTCCTTCCTTCCTTCCTTCCTTTTCTTCTTTTTTTTTGAGACAGGTTTCTTTGTACAGCCTTGGCTGTCCTGGAACTCACTTTGTAGACCAGGCTGGCCTCAAACTCACAGAGATCCACCTGCCTCTGCCTCCGAGTGCTGGGATTAAAGGCGTGTGCCACCACTGCTTAGCTCCTTTTTTAGTTCATTTGTTTTTCATTTGTTGGAAACAGGGTCTTCTGTAGTCCAGGCTGGCCTTGAACCCAACATGTAGGGGAGGAAAAATTTAAACTTCTGACCCTTTCACTTTCTGAGTATTGGGCCAGCACCACCATGTCTGGCTGTGTTTGGCACCAGGGATGGAGCTCAGGGCTCCAGGCATGCTGGGGAAGCCCTCTACCAACCAAACCCCAGCCCCAGCTCAAATCCCCTTTAAGCCAACATTTCCCAGGTGTCCCATTAGGACTCCACCCTTTTGAATCTTATACAAACAGATCCGTGGGAGCTATTGTCGACTACATTCTTAGAGCCAGCAAAGCAATCATCCCAGAATGTTCTAGAAATAGCACACCTTGTGTTGATTGTACTATGGATATGAAAAGAGCAAAGCTCCACTTCAGAAGGCCCAAGTCCTGAGAACGTTTCTGTCCCCCCCCCCCACTTTTACCTCCTCTTTTTAATCAAGTCATTAAAAAAATTAAAGTAAAAACTAAAAAAGCTGGGCAGTGGGTGGTTGCACACCTTTAATCCCAGCAGTTGGGAGGCAGGGGCAGGCGGATCTCTGTGAGTTCCAGGCCAGCCTGGTCTACAGAGTGAGTTCCACGGACAGACAGACAGAGACAGAAAGAGGAGGGAGGGAGAGGGGAAGGAAAGTGAAGATGGGTTGGGTAACAAAGGGAGAAAGAAAGAATGGAGACAAGGATTTCTATATGCATTTGGCTGTAATATTCCTTTGATAAAACATAGCTTACACGATCTTTCTCTTCCATGATTTGGGGGAGGGGTGAAAAAGAACAGTATGGAGCTGAAGAGTAACTCTCTGGTACAGTGTTTGTGCAGCATGCTCAAGGCTTTGGGTTTGATCCCCAGCAATAGAAAAAAAGCAGAAGGGAGCCTGGACACAGGGGAGATGCAGGAATCATGGCTGAGGAGGCTTTTCTAGGGCATTCTAAGTGACAAGAAAACTGTCACAGGGACACAGCCTGGAAATGACATGGTGGCTCACATTCAGTGGGGAGGTCAGTGGAGGTGAGAGGGTCAGGGAGGCTGCTAAAGTGCATAGTTCTTCAGAGATGGGGGAGGGGCAGGCAGCCGGGACTCCTGTTGGCGTTTGCTCTTGTTTCAGTCACAAACTCAAAGGGGAGGATTCTGAACTTGGGTGCCCATCTTCTGATCACCAATCCAAAGACCTGGGGCAGGTTAGGGAGCACAAGCCTGACTCACATCTGGAGAAAACCCCTCGTTAACTTCAGCGGAGAGAGGTTTTGTGTCAACCAACAACACAAGTGGACTGGAAGACACGGGTCGTTAAGCAGAGCTGTGACACCAGGATGCTGGTGGATGCCCGCCAAGAATGTGAAGTGAGAGGCACTCCTAAATAATAGAAAAGGCATTTTGGCCTTGTGAGACTAAGCTGGGTGAAAGGACCTGGGCAGGACGCTGGGCACCAGGGTCATCGCTTTGTGCGGAGAAAAGAGGTTGAATACATAGAATGTTCACAGATACGACAGCACACTTAGAGTTCTACAGAAAAAAAACTTTTGGTCATTTTCTAACTTGCAGAAAATCACCGTGAAGATTAGAAATGTCTGTCTGAGTGAGAAAATGGAAAACTTCCCTGGGAAAAGCAGACCCTCAGCCTTGGCTCTTCTAAGAATCACATGTTCATCGTGAGCAATTTTAACCACTGATAATAACGGAGTACTGGGTCTCTGGTCCAGGCATGTTTAGCCCTCGGAAAGCACAGCTTGGGTGGGGGGAGGCTGGGTCAGAGCAGGATTTCACTGACTGAACTCCTACTAACAGGGCAGCTGCAAGGTTCCACCAACCTCGCCTGGGGCTTTGTCCAAAGATCGTCACACCCAAGTTCATCTTCCCATATACTCACTGAGGCCCCTTTGAATGTTCATGCAGTGTCCCCAGGCTTGTGATGAGGGAAGTTCAATAAATGTAATGAAGAGTTTTTAATTCCATGGGAGTAAATACCTATATCTAGGACATTTTATAATCTCTATATTTTAAATATATTTTTATTAAATATATTATTATTAATAATATATAAATAATAATATAAACATATAAATTATACATTATTTATTTTATTAATGTATTTTACTTAAAATTGTTTTTTAGGTTGATTTTGTTTTATGGGTATGGGTGTCTTGCCTGCCTGTGTGTCTCTGTGTGCCACATGCAGAGGGTATCATATTTCCCAGAGTTACAGATGCTGGTAATCAAATCTAGGACCCGTGGAAGAGAATCCAGGACTCTTAACTCCTGAAACTATCTCTCCAGCCCCAAAACATACTTTTATCCCCTTTTTTAATGATACTCTATAGACCTAACGGCTACTAGGACATTATTAGTTCCTCAGTTTAGAAATTCTTGGAGTGTGCCACACCTGCTCTGTGCCAGGCTCTACAGTCAGGTTCCATGTGTAGACATGGGGGAAGGGGGTGGGCACAATTTATATCTGACATTGTCTTTAGCATGCTTCCAGTCTAACTGGGGGTGCAGAGAGCCTTCTTGTAGGAAGGACTACGGAATGAGTCAGAGTAAAGGGAAGTTCTGGGGTTGTTCAAAGATAAGTGGAGAATAAGCTTGGTTGAGAAGGGTGGGGAAGAGCTGCATGGTTGACGACTTATGAACTGGCAAGGATGGAAAGGTCTCTCCATGGAAGGAACTCTGCAGACTGTACATTCCCAAGGTCCTGCGCAGGTCTGTGGGAGAGCCATTGGCATTGATTTGCCTGGAAGCTAGAGTGTAGTTTGGGTAGAGTTCCTGGTAACCTTCCTGGGGAGGAAGCTACAGGCAGATCGCATGGAACCGAGAAATACCAACCGTGGCAGAGTTTGACTTGAGTTAGCTAATGGATGAGGCGCTGTCTTGCATCCCTACTCATCATGTTTTTGTCAGTGATATCTATACTTACAGCCCAGACTCTTTCTTGTCACCCATGTTTCTGGTTACCAAGGTTGTTTGTTGTTGTTGTTTTTCCCCATGTAGGGAGGTGTGTTCAGTCAATACCTAGGAGAGGGGATTTTAGTTTGCTTCAGCTCATGGGTTCCGTCCAGCATTGGCTAGATCAATTGGCTATATGAGGTCTAGGAAGTTCAAAATATCCCCAGATCATGAAGTTCCTTCTCAAACATAACTAATGTAAGTCAGGGTTTATTTCCTGATTGCTCAATCAACACAGTTAAGTTGTTCAGAATTGGGCAGAATGAATGTTCCCATTCTTCACCTTGAATACCAACTGATTACAGGAAAGATAGCCGAGATCCCTGTTTCTTTCAAATGTATATGTTATTAGGATGTGTTATCAGAAAACAATTTTATAGGTAGGTGTTTAAGTGGAAAAAAAAATGAAAGCATCTATGAACATAACAGAAGCCTCCTAATTTTTATTTGATGAAGGCAAAAACTTTCATTTAGAAAGCTATGATGAATGTGAAGAAAATGCATAGAAATATACACACACCCCTGTACATCTTGTTAGAGGCTACATATTTTGACCAGAAATCTGTATCAAGCTGGCTTGCTAACTGTGCTCCTCAGTGAGCATTGCTTTAGTGTTTACTGTCTGTCTACCTCTGCTGTCCTAGAGACCCGAAAGAAAACCTGGGTCCCCAGTGCTTGGCTTTCACACTTCTGTCTCAGATACGGAGGGAGGTGAGAGTACCCTAAGTCAGGTCTGCACAGCTGCCAACCCAACACAGCTGCCAACACAGCACAGCCTGGTTGGTGTGTGTGGCCCGAGTGAGTTTTATCAGCTTCTTTTTTTAGCAGCTTCTTTTCTGTGCCAAGACCCAGGAAGGCATTGATTCAAGGCCAAAGAACACACCGTCTCTTGCTTTTTGAGTCACTCCCACATTTTAGTTGAATTCCTCTCTCCCAGAGCTCTAGAGGAAGTTGTTACAATGCTACTACCCCCCCCCCCCCCCCCATCTTACTTTCTCCTTCCTTGGCTGTATCCTCAGCATCTTCCCATAAGGTGTCAAGAGGAGAACATTCTAGAACACCAGATTTAGATCTGTTCTTCATCTGACGTGAGTCCCAGCGCTGGCCCTCATAGACAGTAGGCTGTGCTGGCACTCTGGAGTGCAGGGTGTCTTCCCTCATGCAGGCCACTTGGCACGCTCTTCCTAGTTCTTGTTCAACGTACCCCTGGCACACGCCCCTGGATACTTCCTCATACTGACATTGAGCTGGTACAACTTCTGCTGGAACACTCATCCAACTGCTTTGCATTGATGCAGTTATCTCATATCTGTTAGCAGAAGAGACCCCTGAGTGGCAGAACCCTGTCTTCGTCCTCACAGCTCTGTACGTGCCCTGTGCAGTGCCTAGTAATTACATGTCCCATCGATAGCACAAGTCAGAAAACCCTTAGCATCTCCCCTTCACATAACTTCATATCTGAATCTGTTAAGTTTTGTAGTTACTATCTATTTATTAATTCCCCCAGGGCTAGTAGTAGAACTTGGTGTCTTCTGCTTGCTAGGTAAGGGCTCTACCACTATGTTCCATATCCAGCCCATTTCCAGTTGCCGGAAGGAGTATGGGCTGGCTGACTTTGCCCAGTGGGCCTCCTTGGCTACCACCCATACTTGTTAAACCTTTCAGTAGAACACAGTCAGGAATATCCACCTTGTGCGTTAGCTACGACTGATTTATTTTGCAAAGCCAGTGTGAAGTGCAATCCTAATTAGTCTTACCATAAAAACCAGGAGTCAAATAAATACTGGGGTAATAACCTGAAAGATCAGAGAAGCAGAGCAGCAGCCACTAGACACTTCTTACCTGTACAAATCCTCAGACTGAAAAAGGGGGCCAAGATCCTGTCTTCACCCACCTCATATTCCTGTTTCCACCTCCCTAGTGCTGGGATTAAAGGCATGCACCACTACTGCCAGGCTCTGTTTCTCTTTTAGACTGGTTCAATCTCATGTAGCCCAGGGTGGCCTTGAACTCCTGATCTTCCTGCTTCCTCCTCCCAAAGGTATGAGCCACTACTGCCTGGCCTCTATGGTTAACTTAGTGGCTAGCTCCACCCTCTGATCTCCAGGCAAGCTTTATTTGTCAGGACACAAACAAAAGAACACACAACACCAATGTTCAGGGGGCCTGGGGAGAGGGCTCAGTCAACAAAACTCTTGCCTCACAAACATCAGGCCCTGAGTTGAATCTCCAGAATGTGCATAAGCAAAGCAGAGCCTGACAACAAGCCCTCGTGGTCTCAGCATTGGGCCCACAGAGGCAGGTGGACCTGTGTGGCTCTGCAGCCATCCAACTTAGTCTCCTTGGTGAGTTTCAGGCCAATGAGAGAGCCTGTCTCAAAAGAGGTAGTATGAAGGCAATACAGATTCCATCTTAGGGAAGGGCCACCATCTTAGACCACCTGCTATACTCATTTCCAGGAAGGACCTCAGGAATGCTCCATGACAACTTGAACAAATGCTCCTGCAGACATTGTATCTGTGGTTTATGGCCTTTCAAGATATCCAGATAATCCTGGTGAGCAGCCCAGATAATCCTGCTCAGCAAGTTATGGTTCTCACCAAAAGTCCAACTCAATAGCTTCAAATGTGGTTTTGCACTGAATGTCCAGACCAACAGTTTTAAAAAATCACTTTGCCCCATATCCCTTCTACTCAATCCCAAGATGCCAAAGCATGTAATTCCCAGCTTGCGGTTTTTCCCTATAAAAACTCTCTACTCTGGGCCCCACGCCAGCCAACAAATTTCCCTCCATCTACTTGGAGGTAGCCCAGGTTTGAACCTGACAATAAAAGGACCCTTATGTGCTTACATTGGAAACTGGCTCCTTGGTGGTCTCTGGGGGTTTCGCAAAACGGGTACAGTAGCAGTCAGTGCCTGAGGTAGGAATGTGGTTGTTCTCTTGCTTCCCCAAGTGCACGCACACAGGCACACTTGCACGTGTGCAACACACACACAAACACACACACACACACACACACCACAGCCAGAGCATAGCAGTTTAATAGAGATTTATGGCCTTACGACGCCTATATCATTTGTTCTCTGGACCTTTCCAGGAAAAGTATGCTGACCTGGCTCCAAATCTTCATTACCCACCAGAGCTCCAGGCTTCTTGACTTGCTAACAATCTTTCTGGAGGTTCTCCAGACCAGCACAGTTCCCTGCATGGCCGTGGCCAGCTGTGTGAGCATCGTTTTCATAATAGCCTCCCCAACTGGTGTAATAATCAGGGGCAATCAGCACAGGCAGGCCATCAACACACTGTGCTGACTGAGCCCAGACAACAGGCTGGGAACGCATTCCTGCAGAACCTTCCTGAACCTGCAAATGGTGCCCACATTTCTGCTATTGTTGACATTATGCTACACTCAGAAGGGGGCGCATACCTGTTGAAAGGCTTTCTGTAGCTTGCTTCTTTGTGAAGGTTGTAGCTTGAGCTAGATCAGCTAGGAGACCCATGGTGACTAAAACTGTGTGGGCTGCAGGATAAAGGGAAAGAACAAACATGTCACATAGGACACTGGGTGGGAAGAAGGACAAGGAGAGTTTTTCTAAGTGTTGGTACATTGGGGGCAGCTGGAGGTTATGGCTCCATTTACATAGGGTGGCTAAGTGTCACGTGACTGCACAGCTATGAGTGTGTGTGTGTGTGTGTGTGTGTGTGTGTGTGTGTGTGTGTGTGAGAGAGAGAGAGAGAGAGAGAGAGAGAGAGAGAGAGAGAGAGAGATATTGATTGATAGATAGATTGATAGATTGATTGATTTAGGGTCCTAGCTGTCCTCTAGATACCTGCCCAACTCACAAGCACAGCCTACCCTGTCCTCACAGCCCTGGAAAAACAGGCCAAGCAAATGTGGGGCTTGTTTAGATACAAAGGGACAGAGAGAATGGTGAAGGAGCCCAGAAGTCTGCTTAAGTGAGAAGATAGTGGCTGAGTGAAGGCCTCCAGGATGGCAGGAGGCAGGCCAGCACGTGGGGACAGTGAGTGTGCCACACCCGGGGCAGACAGGCTGGAGCAGTTGAGGACAGGATGGAAATGAGTCATTGGGACCTCTGTGGCATCAGAACAGCATAATGTCTGTGTGAGGTGTGACCCTGAAGACAAAGTCGGGTGCTAGCGGAGAAAAGCATATTGGGATTCAGGGATTCTCAAACACCACGTGGCAGGTCCCTGGTGCTTGCCAGGGCTGCTGCTGCTGCTGTTTTCTGAGGGTGAACTCCTCCTGCAGGATGCGTCAGTGTTGGGGCCATGGCTTCTTGATCAGTTGGGTTGCCAGGGGATGAGGCGTACACCACAGGGGCAGGTAGCAGGCTTGTCAAGGGTTAATGAAGATGGAAACACCTAGTTGGGACTTGGATCCTCTGGGGTGGTTAACTCTTCCTGCCTTGCTACAAACAATCCTGGGCAAATCAGGAAGGCTGGTGGCCCTATTGCAGACCAAACAGGCGAGACATTTGAGAAACATCAAGTTTCCGCCAGTCCTGGGGGCCTGACCGAGTACCCCAGAAATAGTTCAGTTCATTTTCTCCTGCCCCAAGTTGTCCAAGTCACTTGGTAAAATCCTCTGGATGCTGTGGAAAGCCACCAGACACACTCATGACCGCTGTGATGAAGTGCAGCTGATTGAAGGAGGGAATGAGTGACGAGGAAATCTTTGCTGTTTAGTTGCACACAATACAGGAACCTTGAAGTGTTATGGGATATTGCATCAAAACAGGAAACAACCGGAAAATTAAAAAAAAAGACCCAAACAAACAAGAACCAACTGTTTTTCATTACAAAGCAACATTTTTCATAATAATAATAATAACTAATAATAACAATAATAATAATAATAATAATAATAATAAAAATGAAGCCATGTGTGGTGGTACATGCCTTTAATCTCAGCACTTCGAAGGCAGAGGCAGGGGGATCTCTAAGTTCAAGGCCAGCCTGGTCTACAGAGTGAGTTCCAGGACAGCCAGGGCTACACAGAGAAAAACCTGTCTCAAGAAACAAGAAACAAACGAGTGGAACTGAGTAAAAACAATCTCATAAAACTGTTAACAGCGGAAGTTGTATTTTAGTGTATACCTTGTCTTTGTTCTTTCAGGCTACTCTAGCAAAATACCATCAAGAGGGCTGCTTATGTACAGTAGGGGTTATCTCTCACAGTGTTGGAGGCTGGATGTCTAAGATGGAGGTGCTGCAGATTCCATGTCGGGTGCAAGTCCACTTCTGGTTTCACATGGTGGAAGGAGAGACGTCCTCTCTCAGAGCTTGCTCTAGACAACATCAGTCATCAGGGTTCTACCCCTATGATCTAATCTTGATCATCCCCCTAATTCATACCTCCCAATAGGATCACCTTGGGAGTTTCAAATAGTAAGAGGGCCGGGCGGTGGTGGCGCACGCCTTTAATCCCAGCACTCAGGAGGCAGAGCCAGGCGGATCTCTGTGAGTTCGAGGCCAGCCTGGTCTACAGAGTGAGATCCAGGACAGGCTCCAAAGCTATACAGAGAAACCCTGTCTCGAAAAACAAAAAAAACAAAACAAAATGGTGGGAGGGTACAACCAACCAGACTGTGTGAGTCTTTCCATTTTGCTTCTACTGTGTTTCCACAACAGTGATCATAGTGAACTCACGTTTTGTAAATGCCTTTCCTGGTAAGTTACATTGTAAACATGTTCTGCCTTTTGTTTGCTTTTGTGGATGTGTGGTGCTGGGAAGGGACCTCAGGTCCTGCCCCATGTCTACTAGGCAAGTGCTCTAACATTGAGCAACACCCTAGCTCTACTGTAGAACACAACAGTTTCTATAGCCAAACTTTCAAATGATTGTCTTATGTTTAGATGGTTACATTAGATCTAGAAACTTAAAAGAAACACTGATTAATTGGCACATGTGATATAGGCCATGATGAAGCCTGAGGGCATTCTCATTGAATAAATTGACATTACATGAATGTTTTTAAAATTAGTTTTGTGTCTGTGTGGGTGCATCTGTCTCCTGGTGCATATGTGTGGGTCAGAGAACAGCTTTTTGGAGACAGTTGTCTCCTTCCACCATGTGGGTTCTTGGGATTGAGCTCAGGTCGTCAGGTTCGGTGGCTAGTTCCTTTAATCACTGGACTATCTCACTGGCTTGACACTATGCAAAAATAAGATGAAAAAGAATTTTTTTTTTCCAGAGTTGAGGACCGAACACAGGACCTTGTGCTTGCTAGGCAAGTGCTCTACCACTGAGCTAAATCCCCAACCCTGAAAAAGAATTTTCTTCTTTTTGTTTCTATAATGAGCACAAATAATGCAATAATAAAAAACGTGGGTAAAAACTTTCATGGAAATACACTGAGTCATCTGATGTTAAAAAGCATCTCTCCAAAAATGCCATCTGAGTCACTCTTGAGTTCGAAATTCAAACCAAGAATTGTGGGGACACACCATCTGCTGAGGGAAATAGCAGAGCTGCGTGTGCAGGCTTTGTAAAGTGGAGGTGACATGGGTCCTCTGACCTGGGTGGGGTGGGGCACCAAATGTCTCGGAGACCCTCTAGAATAAACCCACACAAATCTGAAACAAGCTCTCCAGCCTGAACCAGCCTTGCCTTTGTGGTGGGATGCTTCTGGCCAGATGTCCACAGTCAACAGCATCAGGCAGGCTCCACAGCTAGCTTTGTACTATAGTGGGGTTTATGATATAGAGTTGTTCAGAATTCAAAGATGGAATTCCATAGTTCCAGTGGTTGGGATCTGACAGCTATAGAGCTGGGTGTCTGATGTGTGCATATTGCTCTGTTCTTCTTACCTGTCCTTCGGAGGCTGAGGTCACACATACAGGCCGGTCAGTTACTGCTATGAACAGGAAGTAGATGCAGGCCCAGAGTGTTAGCCAGCACTTATGGGAGGGACTTAAGGAGGGAGAATTCAAGGTTGGCCAGCCCAGGCCAGGCCTGAAGCTCTTCTAAAGAAAGGCTTCCAGGCAGTTGGAAAAGCATGCACAGAGACCAGGAGGCAAGCTGTTGATATGGACATTTCAGCTAGCTCTCTTATGATTCATGTGAGTTGGTCTTCCAGGTTCCAGTTACCCCTTCATAAAGTGACAACTGATGGTCTCGGCCTAAGAGCTGAGAACAAGATGGGAACACTGTGCATTCCTCAGGATAGTACTACAGATCTGTATGGTCCAGCAGTCCTTTCCACAGAGCACTCCTTACAACTTTGTGTGGTCATTCAAGGCCAGCAACAGTTCTCAGATGCCATGGTTGGACAGTTTATCCACAGAAAATAGATTTCACCCAATGAAAGCTCAGTGTTACAGTGTGTGATGGCTGTTCTTGCTTGTCAGCTCAACAACATCTGGAATTAACCAAAACTCAAATAGCTGGGCACACCTGTGAGAGATTTTTTTTTTTTTTAAATTAAATCATTTGAAGTGGGAAGACCCACTTCTATCTGGATCTTTGAGGTGGGAAGATCCACCTCTAATTTGAAGCACACTTTCTGGTGGCAGCCTACAGAAAGGACACAGAAGGAGGAAACTTGCTCTCTCATTGCCTGCTTCTTCTTGCCCTCAATAACGAGTAGAGTCTACTTCTTCAGGATTCCAGTGTACACCGAAGACCGGCTGAGCCCTCCAGACTGAACAACTACTGGATTCTTCTGTTTGTAGATAGCCATTGTTGGATTAGCTGGATCACAGCCTATAATCCAACTAAAAATTCCCTGTTACACACACACACACACACACACACACACACACACACACACGGTAAGTTCTGTTCCTCTAGAGAACCCTGACAATAAATACATGCTGAGAGGATTACCTTCAAAACACAAATCATTCACATCTCCACACTGTCTGAGATGATATAGAGTCTGGGGGTTGGGCAAAGGGGTAGTTATCTTTCCCCATATTTTCCATGTGTGTTTACTACTTGTACTCAATGATTTCCATTCCTAGTCTGAATTCCTTAACCCACACCTGGGATACCACCTGCACACACAACCCTTGCACACAGCGAGAAAGAACAACTAGCAACTTACCCTTACAGAGAAACTTCTAGAAGTATGAAGAAGGCAGTCCAACACATTCAAATTGAACACGCACCACCACCCTGCCACCCACATGAAGTCACGAATCTATGATGGTAACATGTGCACACACCTGGTGGTTGTAAATACTGTACATTCACTCTGTAGTTTTTTTTTTTTTTTTTTCTGTAGCCTCCATTGACTTGTTCATGTATTAATACTAGTGATCACCTGTGCCTGGCTGGATGGGAATTTGATGAATCATGACAACAGTCCACTGAGGGACTTTTGTCTCCAGAGCTCATGTCCACGTGGGTGGTAGAACCCGGGCTCCTGCTCTGATACCCAGAGCTCACATATACACACGCTTTCATTGCATCCTCAGCTCTGCATGATGCCCTGGGTGGGCAATGGATCTCACCTTTGCATTTTCACAGAGCATCTCTCAGGCTTCTGGCTCCAATGGGATCCTCAGCATGCTGCTGGCCTGGAAGATGGGCAAGATTATCCAGAGATGGCCTCTTCAGGTTGCTCCAGATAGACAGACACATTGAGATAAGCCAGGTACAACCACTGTAATGTTCCTGAGAAGACAGTCCACACTCTAGCTCCGAGACTCATCTTCATTGTCAACTTGATTGGGTTTGGAATCATATAGGAGCCATACCTTAGGGCATGTCTGTGAGGGTGTTTCCAGAGATGTGTAACTAAGGAAAAAGACCACCCTGAATGTGGGAAACACCATCCCACAAACTGGAGTTCCAGACTAGACATAAAGGAGGAAGCTGGCTGAACATCAACATGCCCTGCTGTCTGCCCTGACCTGGTCAGATGTGAGGGGACCTAGCTGAGAGTTGGTCACTTCCTTGTTGTTGTGACAAAATGCCCAACAAAAGCCACTGAAGGAAGAAGGGGGCGCTTGTCCTGGCTCACAGTGTGAGTGTGCATCTATCGTGGTGGAAAAGGCTTGGGCAGGAAGAACCTGAGGCAGCTGGTCCCATAGTATCTGCAGTCAAGGGGCAGAGAGAGATGGATGCTGGTGTGTCCGGCTTACTTTCTCCAGCCTCAGAATGCTCCTCCCATAGTCAGGTGTGTCTTCTCACTCTAAGTGACCCAATCCAACCCCTCCCTCTAGACAGTTTCTAAGTCCTGTGGAGTGCATGGTCAATACTGGCTATCGCATTCCTTGAACTACAAGCCCAAACAAACCCTTTCTAAGTGTCTCCTGCCAAGTGTTCCACCACGGCGACGAGGGAGGCACCCGATAAACACACTGACAGCTGCGTAAGCCACCACCACACAGTCTTGACATTTTGGTTTTGATGTGTGAGATGCACAGATGCACAGGTATGGGGAGGCTTGGTTTTCTCGTATTCCTTTTATTTTATTTTAATTTTTGAGACAAGGTCTGGAGCTCACCAGTTCTGTGAGACTGGCCAGTGAGCCCTCGGGCTCTTCCTGTCTCTGCCTGTCAGTGCTAGCGTTACAGGTGTGTGTTGCTGCACCTGGCTTTTTGATGTGGTTTCTGGAGGATTGAACTCAGATCCTCATGCTCTTGTAGCCACCACTTAGATCTGGCCATCCCCCTGGACCCACGCTTCTTCCTCTCCTCTCTCTCTTCAAAACATTATTTGTGTGTGTGTGTGTGTGTGTGTGTGTGTGTGTGTGTGTGTACCCTCCGGAATGTATGTATGTGCACCACATGCCTGAAGGAGCAGGTGGAAATCAGAAGAGGTCATCGGATTCCCTGGAACTGGAGTTACAGACAGTTGTGAGCCACCACATGGGTGCTGGGAGCTGAACTCGGGTCCCATACAAAAGCAGCAAGTGGTCTTAACCTCTGGGCCATCTCTCCAGGCTCTCCAGCCCCAATTTCTCTTGTGAACACTTATTTGGACAAATCTGTGATCAAGGCAAGAGAGTAGCCATCACATTTCAGAATGAGGTCTTGTTTTGAAATTTTGATAATTAAAAAAGCAGAACCCTCAAGGCTAATCATGGAGAGAAAAGGAGCCACTTTCCCAGTGGGTGATGCTTCCAAGCTGTATGAGAGACCACAAAGAAATGTGTCCCACCTTCTCCCCCACATCTCCGACATTTACCAAAAAGGCCTCCCCGAGAACAAGCTCAAACACTCTTTTGATTCTTTTATTGACAATCTGGGCACTTCACAGAAGAAAGATTGTTCTGCGAAGGTTTGATTTCCATTCTCTTGACATCCACTTTTTACCCCACTAATCATGCTCACACAACACAGGCTGTGTGTGATTCATGTTCACACACTGTGGATGTTTTCCCCCTAAGTTATTTCAAGAGTCACTATTCTATTCTGAAGGAAACATAGGCAATCACCAGAAAGAAAAAAAAAATGAGCACACTGGAGAGCCACTGAGCTCTGTGGGATCTCGACACCTAAAGCTGAAGAGCAAACATTGTCCTGGCTTCTCAAAACCATGAGAGCACACAGGTGTGGAAGGAGGCAGTGTCACAGATGAAATAGTGATGGGTGACATTGGTGTCCTGAGTGTTGCTGGACAGGTGGCTTTGCCATTTTGGGTCAGCATATGACACTCATTCAGGACCTGGCTGGGGTTGAGACTTGGGTCAATGGGATACAAGCCTGGGCTTAGGTCTGTTGACCTTTCCTCATGCTACAAGATGCCAATACCTCATTTCTTTAAAGTTTTTGGCTTCTGGACTCGGGTCTTGAGGCCCTGGGGCATGTAGGAGTGGATGGATTTTATCAGTTGATGCTAAATGGGGCTGTTCATGTTGTTGTGGCCCCCTCTCACACCACTGTCTTGTTTCAGCATTATGTCTCTGAGGAAGGGGAGGGCAGAATGCTCCTGGGGGCATTCTGGGTGAGGTTGGGTGAGGCTGCTTGGGGTGGGGGAGCAGATGTTCTTGGGATGTGACCTGGAAAATTCTGAGGTCACTGCCTCTTCTCCCACCATTGAGAGTTTCTATTGGTTACACCTGCTCATTGATTTTAGAAGATCCAGGTCTCTTAAGTCTCAAGGGACATCATGTGCCAGTGAGACCCTCAGCTGCCAGCTCAGCCTCCTGAGAAGTCAGAAAATCAAATAAAAGGGAAAGGCAGAGACTGCACCTCACCCCTGCACACACAATACAGTTTAGAAAATGTGGCTCACATTACCTAGTGGAAATGTTTTCATGTGTTTTGAGTGCCTCAAAAACAAAACAAAACAGAAGAAAATAAATTCTTGAAAAATTAACATTCAAATGTGATATATATTAACCTGAAGAATATTCTAGTGTGTGTTTATTGTGCAAAAGTCCCTGCCTGTAGGACCACTGAGTACATGGGTTTCCCTGGGACTTAACAGCTGGGAGAGATACGTATGCAGAGGTGTCTCCCCTTCTGATGGACGGGTCAGGTATGTTTTCACTTAGATGATCTAGAAATGCTCCTTCTATAAATATTCCATAAATATAAGCCTGACCTGCTCTTAGCGTTGGAAGAGCATTGTGGGATTGCTTCTAAAAACACCCCCTTTATAGGCACTTTTTCTATTAAGTTTACAGTGAAGCCAAGGGCATAGGCCAAACTTCCAGGCTGCAATATGAGTACTTCAAACAAAATTGTAGACTTTGTAATATTTTCAGGGAAAAAACATTTCTTTCTAAAGTTGCGGGTAAGTAAACAAATGGAAATATATTCAGCTTCGATGCCCTCCCAGTAATTTAAAGAGCTGGCATTCAATTAGCTTTCCCAGTTTCTCACTTGGTTGATAAGCTGATTTGTGTATGGTGGAGCTACCGTCTCATCAGCACCATTTGTGAAGGTAGGATTCTCGGGGATAAACAAACGTGTTTGACTATTGCTGGGGAGGGCCCTCTGGGAACAGGTGATTGCTGAATGAGAACACTGTTTCTCAAATCTTGAGCGCACTCTGGCAGCCTAACTTGCACACAGAGTGTGGCGATGGCCTTGGAAAGCTGTTGGCTTCGCCCATGGCTTCAACATGGATTTAGTGAAGGTGAAGGCAGGAAGTTAAACCTGGAAAACCTCTGCCCATGTGATGAGCCAGCTGGATTCATGCTGAGATGAGAATCCAAAACAAGGCGCTGCACTCTGTTCCCAGCGCTGATATTTGCATAAGCCAGAGGCCTGGAAGTGCCTTTTGCTGGGTACCCAGTGGGTGCTGCTAGTTTCCGTGGGTGCCGTGGAAAGGATCTAGTGGCTATATCTGTAATCTGCAGCCTGTGTTTGTGCGTGTGCAGGTATGTGCTTACATGCACAGAGAAGAAGAAATGGCTAAGAAGGTAGGAGTCGACGTGTTTCCCATGAGGAGGTGCGGCCCAGGGTAGAGCCTGAAGTGACATCCCTCTACACGTCGAACCAGTGGTCACCCATGCAGGCTCGGTTCCACTCACAGCCGCAGTTCCAGCACCACTCCAGTCTGCACTGAGGCTGTGGACACTTCATGTGCATACATCCTCCTGTGGGGACAAAGGACACAGGTGCTGTAGCAAACACCGCCAGAGCCCTGGCCCGGATGCCAGCATGCCATCCCAGAAATTACTCTTGTAGTGAACAATCCTAAGCAACAAGGACAGGAGACTCTGAACCAGGGGGAACAGTCAGACGCCATAGGAGGCAGCTCCCGAGTGAGAAATGGGTGAGATAATGACATGGAGGCAGGGCTCTTTGCCGTCAGGACAAATTCCATGTGCACATCTGAATTTCTCTGCTCTCCCTCATGTGCTTAGACACAAATGGTTCATGTTTCATAGACTGCTGATTCTTCATTTAAAAAATATAGCCATATTAAACTCATGATTTTTAAATACATACTAAATATTTCATAATTTAATATATGATGCATTGGGGGGTGGTATTTTTCATATTTATTCAGTGTTACTTGGTTCAGCAAAATGTATAAGCAGGAGTTGCAACAGCCTATTACTTTTAATAGAGAACGTGTTCCTCAATGGTATTTAAATTTTTAGTTAAGGCAAGAAGGAAAGAGAGGAAGTTGCCATGTCGGGACTGTAGCTCAGCTGGTAGACTGCTTGCCTAGCACACACAGAGCCCTGGGTTTGCTCCCCAGCGCTGCACACACCAGGCATGGTGGTGTACACATGTGGTCCCCCAAACTCAGGAGGTGGAGGCAGGAGGATCAGGAATTCATGGACATATTCAGCTACACAGTATGTTGCAGGTCATCGTGGCTTCCATAAAAACTTGTCTTAAAAAGTAAAAACAATCAAACAAACAAAACAAAAAAAGGAAGAGGGGAAGGAAGGAAGAGAGAAAAAAGAGAGAGAGAAAGAAAGAAAGAAAGAAAAAAGGAAGGGAGGAAGGAAGGAAGGAAGGAAGGAAGGAAGGAAGGAAAAAGTGAGAAAGGAAATGCATGTCAAGTGTCCTGCATATCCTACATTATATCTTGATGATGCTGAGGCTGGGGCACGGCTCTGCTGGAGAACTTTCTCAAGGTGAAAAAGATCTGTCAAGTGGTAGCACTGAGATACCAGTGTTCCTGGAACAGGGGCTGTCATTTCTAATGAATGGCCAGCTCCTTATCGAGGGACCTACTTTGGGATCGCAGCCCCCACCCTTCAGGTGTCCTTGGCTTCTGGGCTCAGAAGCCCAGAGTCTTCTGTGGGAACTGAAGAGAACTGTTGGAGATCCAGGCAAAGCAATCTCTTTGCTCACCTGTTACTCAACTCTAGGTGGGTTCTGAAACCCACGCTTACCAGTTATCTCGTTAGCTTATCAAAATATCCAAGTGTTACCTCATTTTTATTAACAGAAAGCACTCATGACAGCTAACACTACTCTAAAATATTTCTCTGCCTGTAGGCATTTGTCTTGGGATAGCACATTTAAAATTTTCCACTTGGTTATGATTTGCTTGAAGCATCATAAAAGATCATAGATGTATGAAAAATAAAGTAGAAAATGTACAAAATTTAAAAAGTACTTATCATCAAAGACAGGGCCATTATTAGCACATGCTAACAGCCGTGTCTTAGGATGTGCATAATACAATAGAACAGTGTGATTCTGCA
Source organism: Onychomys torridus (assembly GCF_903995425.1). Classification (NCBI taxonomy): domain Eukaryota; kingdom Metazoa; phylum Chordata; class Mammalia; order Rodentia; family Cricetidae; genus Onychomys; species Onychomys torridus. Next base: position 54,990,320 of record NC_050461.1, read on the forward strand.
ACATCATTTAAGTCTCTCTAAAATATCATATAGGATATTGAGCAATATGCCAAAACTTGATGAACTTAAGGTTATGCTATGTAAGAACTCTTTTCTTGTTTTTCTCTCAATCCCCATGCATCTGAACCTCTAACACTATAACTCATCTGTAGAAAACAGTGCCACTATGGGCAAGAAAGGAGAGAAGTGGGAAGACAGGGTTCCATAAGGCGGCTCTTTGCTTCCTGGCCGTTAACAGACAGCTGGCTCCCGCCAGACCCTGTAATGCAGAAAGAAGTGCACCTGGGACCAAGATTGTAGCTTGACAGCATGGACCACTTACTTAGTGGTATTCTGGTCGACCATGCACAATATATATATATATATGACATGAAGGCAGAAAGGGGTTATTAGAGATGGTGTAGGAGCCAGTGGGAAAGAGGGGAGTGGGAAAGAGTAGTATGGGAGCAAATATGAGCCAAGCACACACATGTACAAAATGTCAGTGGCCTGAGTCAGCTCAGTGGTTAGGAGTACCAGCGACTCTTCTGGTGACCTGGGTTCAATTCCCACCACACGTGTGGTAGTTCACAACTGTTTGTAACTCAAGTTCTAGAGGATCCCACACCCTCCGTGGGCACCAGGCGTGCACATGGTACACGGACATACCTTCAGGCCAAACATCAATCCACATTTAAAACGTTCTTAAAAGTGTTGGAACAAAGCCTGTTCTCTTGTGTGCTAACTAAAAAGAACACTAAAAAGTGAGGGGGGGGGCGGTTAGAATCTGTACAACTATGCTCGACGCGTACCATTTGATAACAGAGGTGAGCTACCCCATGACTGGTTTAAATGACGACACTTTCATTATTCATTTTTCTTTTTTTTAGTATTTCATCGTGTGCTTTCCTTACGTGTGAGCTCTTCTCCCACTTTGGAAGAAGGTTCACGTGACTCACTGCAGCTGCCTCAGCCTCCCACTCTCCCTGAACCTCCTGATTGGCCACTGGCATCTAGGCTTGTGTCGGAGCAGTGACAGGTACGTCTGATGACACACTTCTCACACTGTGTCCCGTCAGTAAGGGACACGTGGCTGTAAACGGAAGCAGGGACTTGCTGACGGAACCACAGCCACCTGGTAGTGACACGAAGGGACTGTGGCTCTTCTCGTGGTGAACTCTGTCTCTAGACTGACAACCAGGACATGGCAGGCCCCTGGGCAGCGGTGTCTACACTGGATCTAGACAGTGAGTCGATGCTCCCACACTACCTGCGGGTAGATCCAACCACTACAGGCACCCACAGAGCCGAGAAGCAAGGCATAACCTTGCCTGCCTGAGACGATGGGGAAGAAATGTCTGGAAGTTGGAGGGGATTATAGGAGGAAGTACCCAGGCTTGCCCTGGGTTGAGAAGGGCAGTTGTGGAGCTGGGAAAATGGTTCAGGTGCTGAAGTGCTTAACTTGTCAGCACGAAGACCCGAGTTCAGTCCCCAGAGCCATATTAAGAGAAGGGCAGGTATGGTGGCCTGGACTTGCAATTCCAGCCAGTGACAGGTGGACCCTTGGGGCCAGCCAGCTCAGCCTAGGCCAGCCAAATGAGCGAGTTCCAGGCCAGTGACTAATGTGTCCTTAAAAACATATACATTAAGCCAAGTGATGGTGGTGCACACCTTTAATCCCAGCACTCAAAAGACAGAGGCAGGCAGATCTCTGAGTTCAAGGCCAGCCTGGTCTACAGAGTGAATTCCAGGACAGGCAGGGCTACACAGTGCTGTGGATATCACTCTGTATAAATAAAGTGCTGATTGGCCAGTAGCCAGGCAGGAAGGATAGGGTAGGTGGGACAAGGAAGAGGAGAATGCTGGGAACAGGAAGGCTGGGAGGAGACACTGCCAGCCGTTGCCATGAGAAGCAACATGTAAAGACACCGGTAAGCCACAAGCCATGTGGCAAAGTATAGACTAACAGAAATGGGTTAATTTAAGAGTAAGAGCTAGACAATGGTAGGCCTGAGCTAATGGCCAAGCAGTTTAAATAATATAAGTGTCTGTATGATTATTTTATACGTGGGTTATGGGACTGCAGGGGTTTGGTGGAACCTGGAGAGAAGCTCTCCAACTACAATACAGAGAAACCCTGTCTCAAAACAAAAATGAAAGTAATTTATTTACTTATTTATTGCTAGTGGGTGCATGTGTGTGGAGGTCAGAGGCTAACTTGAGGAAGGCAGTTCTTTCCTTCAGTCATGTAGGTCCTGGGGTCAAACTCAGGTCATCAGGCTTGGTGGTGAGTGCCTTTACCTGCTGGGCTATCCTGCTGGCCTGAGACTCTGATTCTTCTATATAAATAATAATAAAAAGATAGAATCCTGAGTAATACCCCAGGTTGGCCTTTGGCCTCCACTCACACGTCTACAGACACTTGTGTACTCCTGCACATACGTGCACCTGCACACACACCCACACACACGTATGCACACACATAGACACAAAAGACAGAAAACAGAAAAATTGTTCCATTTCCCTGTAGGAAGAAGTGCTTTCCTGAATGTGGAAGCAGCCATGAGCTAGCTGAGCTGGGACTGGACAGTGCAGCTGGCCCTGGGCCTGCATCTGGTCCAGAGGTGCTTCAGGGTCAGCATGAGGGCAATCTAGGTTCTTTGCAGTGCTGTAGGTCAGAGGCTAACACTCAGCAGGCTACGAGTCAGTGCTTCCCATTTACAGCCCTGACAGCGTTTCTAAGACACAACCCCATGGGAAACCATCTATATCAGTGACTCACTCCGCCTCCATGCCTGTGGTGTGGCTTGTGTCTTAACAGATCTGCTCAGGGGATTTCTTTTGAGTGGTTCCCTTGGCTCCCATGTTGGCCCCACACACAGTGTCCTGTCATGCTGTGCCTGGGGATGCCGGCAAGCATGGGGCTTCCAGCACAGGCCAGAGATGGTGATCACATCCCACTGTGTTTACACATGTGGTCCTCTGCTTCTTCCTTGGGTCAAATCTGCATTTCTCTGGGATACTAGAGACATGGTCTTGTCCTATTTAGCTTGTGCTTTTCAAATCTGTGTAGCGGGCTGCTGGGCCCTGTCCATTAGTAGCCATTGAATACTCTCTTCTGACAATGCCATCTTTTCCCTCTTTCTCTCATTGTTTGATCATGGTCTGGTAGTGGTGGGCAGAGCTAGAGTGGGGTCTCTTAACTTATGCTCTTAGCAGGTGCATGCTAACTACTGCCCTGCTGGGCCATCCCAACATACAAAGGAACAGGGAGGTTCACCAAGGGAGTTCTTTTCCCAGGGGTTAGGGACTCAGAGTTAGGGACTTGGGTGTAGCTAAGCCTGCCCCTGCCACCCTGGGAGCATGGGCACAGTCTTGTGGGTGTTGATAAAGGCATTTCTTAAAGGCTTGAGTGCTTGATATAGGTTCATCAGCTTCCATTCTGCAGCCAGACAGCTCTCAGCACCTGCCATCCTGAGGGCAGCTAACACCCAGAAAAACATGCAACACGATCCTATAGCACACAGCCCTCAGAGAAGGGCTGGTCACAGGGGAGGAAGGGGAAGGCCACAGTGTCCACCAACTGGCGTCTAATCCCAAGCTATGCCCAGCGCCCCCACACTACTTCCTACATGCATTATCTTCTCGGCCACATAAAGGCTGACTACTTGCCTAACATAGCTGTGGGACCCACTCACCACAGTTTCCTGTCTGATGAGAACCAGAATGATGCTGGGCAACATCTACTGAGATGTCACACTAACGTGCCCCTTGCAGACATCACAGCATCAGCCTTCATCCTAGCTTTGTGCAAGGCAAGCAGATGGCCCCCGAGCCCCAGAGGGTGGGTAGACGATAGGTTAACAGGCCCCCGATGCTAGAAACACGGGTGACAATGGTTGATGAGGATTGAGACACAAGCAGACCAGAGCCAACTTCTACTGCAGTCCTCAAAGCCAGTGCGGTCAACCCACACAGGAAGCCCTCCGGAGCCAGCCAGATGCGGGCAGCAGAATGGAAGGGACCCTATTCCCAGCAACCTCCCCGAAGTCAAAGCGGTCCATGACAACAATAAGGGGAGGGGATGAAGGAAGGCACGGTGGAAGTCCAGAGTGTGCCAGCAGGAGGGGTGAGAGACTGCCTCTCTCAGGGGGAGCCAGATGGAGCCTCCAGGGGCACCAGCATGCTAACCCCAGTAGTACCGACTGATGTTCCTTGAAAAGGCCACCTCTGCGGTACTGGTCCTGCAGAGTTATTGACTTTACTTGGTGAACGTGGAGTGATGGAATGCTACAGATTGAGAGCCAAGTGGCCTTGGGCTGACTTCAGCCCCTTGACAGTCACTTGCCACTGGTTTCTGTACCTGACCTAACAACTTTGTGTTTGTTAGACCAAACTTTCAGAACAGAATGTACTGGTGAGTTTAGCATGCCACTGGCTTCTTCCGAGTCTCAAGCTAAGGCTGTCCTCGGACATCTCGTGAGGACTTTATCAGAGTCCTCCTTGCTCTGCTGTATCCAATCCATACGATGTCCCTGCCAATCTATCTGGTACATGCATGGACTTCTGACTTGTAGTTCAGTGACTCTGAGTTTACTTAGCCTCTTCCACAGCAGAATGTGCCATTCTGGGCAACTTGGACCTGTGTTCCCACAACATGGCCACTCAAGTTTGGCTCAGAACAAACCTTTTTCTCTTTGGGGGAAGAGCTGTTTTGCATCAGTAGTGGCTCTCAGGGTATGAACTCGGCTTTGGTTCTCATGTCCTACCCTGCTGCAGGCAGGGCAACGCCCTAAACGCTGCTGCCGCCTGGTTCAAATGTCCTCTGCATGGCACATTCTTGCTGTGGACTAGGGGAGAAGTGTCGCACATAGCTGTGTGCCCTGAAGGATGCTTGCCAATGCATAGGCCTTGCTACCACAGCCCTCGAGTCTCTTGGGACACCTTGGTATGGGCTTAAAAATATACATACTGGGGTCTGGGTGGAGGCCCAGGTATGTGTAGTTTTAAAAGTATACTTGGCAATTCTCCTACATGCTCAAGGGAGATCTAAGCTATACTTTCAGGACACGGTCAGCAGAGACAGGTATTGGTAGAGGTGAGTTGATCCCTACTCTCTTTGAGAGCCAAGACCTCTGGCTCATGGATGTAGGAGGTGGAAGAGGCGTATCATTCAGTCTAAGTGCTCCAGGGTTTCCCATAGCCATGTGGCTCCACATTGATGAGGCCAGTGGATGTGACTGCATGTGACCATCATGTGAGACAATACCTGGCCAGGCTTTAGAGGATTAATGAAGAGGAACCATTCGAACACGAATGTGCATGTTTTTGTCTGTTGACTGCAAAATGGAACATGCTAGGAAAACTCGCCCTGCTCTCATTTCATGTCTAGCAGAGATATGTTCAAGTAGTCGTTTTGGATTCTTAAAAATCACAGAAGATTTTCTGGGAGGCAGAAGAGAAAGTCCCTTTCCAAAGTCCAGTGATGCTGACACTCGCATGGATGAGCCAGGCACCAGTGCCGTTTAAGACGTCACTGCCTCCCTTGCAGCAGGGACAGGAGAACTGAGGTGGGTTCCCAACCTCAGGGGATATTAACAGGGGCAATGGGGGATGCGTGAAGGGCATTGGAGGGTGTTTGTGGCCTAAAGTTCTTGAGGAAAAGTTGATTAAATAAATCTACCCCTGCTTCTTGACCGAAGGAATTCTGAAATGCTTTAACATGTTGTTGTATGCTGGGAATGTTGGCCCTAACCCTACTTCCTCAAGTAGCCTGGGAGGAGTAAACACTTCATCCTCACAGAGGACTTGGGATAAGCATTTAGTGAGTGTGCCACACAAATTAGCTATTTTTGATATTATTGTCCATGAAGGGAGATGCAGCTGCCATCACCTCACAAAATAGAGCTGACATGGCAGTCTTGTCTCTCAGCCTGGACTCTGGGGGCCTGTGGAGGACACTTCGTGGGGATACTAGACTTTGCTGTTAGAAGAGTGAACAGCTCATCTGATGCAAGTGTCTAATGTCATTTATAAGAAGGACCACTAGTGTATCTTGTGTATCTTCTCTCTTCACTGGCATTGGAATGAGCCCTGATGCACTCAGTGTCACCCACTGCTGGCCACCATCTCACCAGAAAGTTTCATTTACCACCTTAGTTCCCAGTCCAGGGATGGAATTTCATCCCATAGAAACCACCTAGGACGCTGCTACTGTCTCCTGCCTCAACGTATATTAGTGTGTGAGAGCATCCCAAATTTCCAGGAAGAAACTAGGGTAGTTTTAGTGGATTTGGGTTTAGGAGGTTGAGAAATTTCATGTTGAAAAATTGACATCCACACTCTACCTAGCTAGCCTCAAGCTGTATGCCCTCCCAGAAGCCCAGATGGCCACCCGAGGCTGCCATGCAGGAGGCCCAGGCAGGCCAGGTTCTTCTCTCAGCTTGCACTCACCGTTTTTTTCAACTGGCACATTGCAGCGAGGACAAGGCTTAGTGGTTTTCTTGATGGTTTCCTTAGAGGCCTCCTCCCAGCGAGCTTGTTCGGCGGCCTTTTCGTCCACTCGGTAGGCCTGGATTCGTAGAGACAAAAGAGGTTCAAATTTGGGTCTTTATTATTGGGGCTGAAGTCTGCATTCCTTGAAGGGCTGCTGCAGATACTTAAAAAGATGGAAGTGCCTTCAGGCAAGAAGCTTAAATATGAACTTGTTTGACAAGTGCTGTACAACCACTGGACATGTGTGGGCATTATGTTCTTGGCACGTGGCATATGCTCATGAGCTAAGAAAAGATTGCTCAATTTTATAGCATGGAGTGCTGTGTTCTGGGGATTTTATGTGATTGTAATAAATAATACCTAGCAAGTGGTTACTATGTAGGCTAGGGATGAAGGCTTTCACATGCCTCTCATAGATATTTGTTAAGTGCGAGGCGGACACATTCATTTTCATTTCTGAGGCTTTGAGGCACGGACAGTGACCAGACACTGGGAAGAGGAAAGGTCATTGTGAGTCAACAATCTTCACCTTTAGTCTCTTCCCCTTACTTCCTGCCCCTGGAGAACGGGGGCCTCTCGTGCTATCCCAGAAGGCCCAGGAGAGAGGACATGGTGATGACAGAGAGGCAGACCTCTGGAGTTGATGGCAGCAGAGACGAGGACTGTGGGCCTGGAAGCAGCTGCCTGGGCTCAAATCACTCGGATGGAAGACCTGGACAAGGCCTCCTCCTTTCCTGAGAGGCCTCACAGGTGGAAATAAAACATGGGGCGCTGAGGGCTGAGGTTCATTTCCTTAAGTTCTAACATGAGCATCTGACTCGGGTCGTTGGCTGGTAATTTAAACTCCTTCAGGATCTACAGCACGGTAAGCCGTACTTATATCACCATTCATGCTGCCAAGTACTAGACCATCCTTGACTCATAACTGCCTGCTACCGGCTGGCTGCATTCCCCACCCCCAAAAATGTGGATATTGAAAACCTAATGCTTTTGAAAACTAAGACAGCCTCATGTTGCAGAGTATTAATTTAAGATATGTTACATTTGGGTTTGCTGTGGAACGTTTGTTTTAGTGATGCAAAGATGTGCTGCATTCCTTTATGGTGCATTTATTTAACTCTGTGAAGGTGTGTTGCTGTGCCTGTCTAAAACACCTGATGGTTTAATAAAAAGCTGAATGGCCAATAGTGAGGCAGGAGAAAGGACAGGCGGGGCTGGCAGGCAGAGAGGATAAACAGAAGGAGAAATCTGGGAGGAGAGGAAGAAAGAGCAAAAGAACAAAGAGAGAAGGATGCTAGGGGCCAGCCACCCGGCTACACAGCCAGTCATGGAGTAAGAAGGAAAGGAAAGGTATACAGGAATAGAGAAAGATAAAAACCCCAAGGCATAAGGTAGATGGGATAATTTAAGTTAAGGAAAATACAAAATACTTTGGCTAAATACAAGCCAAAGTAAAGCCCGGCTTTGATAGGTAATAATAGGACTCTGTGTGTGATTTATCTGGGAGCTGGGTTGTGGACCCCTAAAGGAGCAAAAACAACAAACAACATCCTCAGCTAGAGAAGGGGTTCCCAAAGGAGCTGCTCCAGACTGGGGCTTCATTCTGTTCCTGCCTAGTTCAGACACTATACTTCCCACTTACTTCAAGTACTGGCTGACTCCTGGAGAGGAAGAGTTTTTAGATTTAGTCTAAGAGCATTGTAATCTGGTACTGTACTTTAAAATGTTATCCAAATAGAGCCCCTTCACCTTGACCACTATGGCATCCATCCATCCATCTATCTGTCTGTCTATCTGTCTGTCTGTCTCTATTTATCCATCCACTCATCCTCTGTGCTTTAATACAAACATTCAAGTCATTTTATTAACTTGTAATAATGATTTAAGAGAATATTCCCAGAGCTACTCGGTAGCATTGATGCTGACTGAATGCAACAACTCCGGAGACCGGCAGGCTGCCAGCCCCAGGCATAGATGCCCACTAGCAAGTTTCCAGGCCACAGAAACTGGGTTTATAAGCCAGGCCCTGCAGGCACCTGTCCCGTCAGCAGAAGTGAAGAGGTGCTGGGCTGCCTATGCTCAGAAACTGCAGCTTAGGGACTCCCCACCCCCGATTTTCACAGTGCAGTTGGGTCCGTCCCTGTTGAGATCCAAAGTCTGGTGGAAGGAATCTAACTTCAAAGATGAGACCCACTCTTATTTCATCTTTATATTCTAATCTTTCACTTGTTAAAATTTCCAGTCCGTATGAATGAAATCCTATGAAGGAAACAGCCATTTTTTCCTAAGTTTCAGCATTTTGCGGTTCTTTGTAGGAACCCTGATATTTATGTTTCTGTTATTTCCAACAGAAAGTGAGTTCTTCTAGACTGAGGTCATGTTTGAGTCATTCTTGTTTCCAGCCCTTGGCTTCGTGCCTAGGTAACAGCAAGAACTCAGTCAAGTTTAGCTAAGTGACAGTCATCTGGAATAGGACCCCATGAGACAGGTGTGCATCAGGGATGCATTCGTGATGGTGATGGTTGGCCCCAAAGGGAGACTTGCCAAGGGCTGGTCACCAGAGCTAAACCCACTTCCGTTAGTGCCATGATACTCTAAGAGCATCCTCAAGTAATGCAAAAGGACTCACATGATTTGGGAGCACTTTATTAGTGTAAAGCAGAGTCAGCTTGATTGTTGAACTGTAGGTCACTGAAAACTTCCCTTAGCTCTGGCACACCCTATAGATTGGAGCCCAATGACGAAGCTGTGGTTGGTGAGGACTGTTTCAAGATCTGGCCCTCAGACATGCATTTTGACTTTAACATGCATGGATTCAGTCTGTCGGATGCATAGGTGGTCCTAAATCCGGCGAACAGGGTGGCTACTTCTCAACTTGATTGGCGTTAGACTCGCTTAGGAAACACAGCTCTGCATATTTATGCAAGGGTGTTTCCATAGAGGCTTAGCTGAGGAAGGAAGGCCCATGCTGAATGTGGGTGATACCATCCCCTGAGCTTGGGGCCCAGACTGAATAAAGATGGAAAAAGGAGGAAGGATGCTGAGTGCCAGCATTCACTGCCACGATGAACTTTATCCCTTCAGAGATAAAGTAAACCTCTTAATTGCCTGGGGCTCTCGGAGAGAGCGTGAACCCGTGTTCCCCAAAGCAAGTGGCTAGACATGTGTGTCTGCTTTTTATATTATGGTGTAAAAATTAAGCTATATATATCATTTCATAGTATGTGTGATTAGCTATAGATACATAAATTTAAGTTCTCTGAAGAAGCCACGCTGGTAGTAAAGATTCTGCAGGCTGACTGATCAGCCAGAATGTCTCAATTATAAAAGACAGAATACAGCAGGTTCAGAGCCAAGGTGATCTTGGACTGGTGTCGTCAGCAGCCTTAATCGCCATTTATTACCAGCCTTTGTATCTGGCCCAACCTTGACTATTTGATTGTGGTAGTTAAAGAAAACCCCTTTTTGAGCTAGGCACCCATTCTAAATTCCTAAAAGACAAGTTCCTGGCAACGCTGATTCCTTGCCCCCTCCTCAGGATTGTAAAAAAACGACCCACTTGCTCCTGCTTATGCAAACCCACTTGTTGCTATGTAACAGGGAGTGAGAGGGATATCTCCTCACTAGCTGAGGACAGGGAAGCGGTTTCTCACTTAGCTGTGCATACCACATACCACAAAAATGGGATAATTGTGGTGCCTACCTTTAAAAACCCTTTCTCCAGCCTCTTCTGCATGGCACGTCTTCAATTTGGCTGTGCTCCTGCCCGCAGTAATTAATAAATTCACTTGATTATAATTTGAATTGAGTCTGTAGACTTTTCCCTGTGGATTCTAACTCCATGACATGATAAGACCTTTAGAAGGTATTCTTAGCATACCAAGCCCACAGCTAAGCATGTTGTAGGATAGCTTTTGAAAATTGTGGCTGAGATTTCCCACTTTGATGTAACCTGTCCATCTGATGTTCCTACCAACATATTTGGTAAATGCATATATATTTTTTTTTCTTCTTTTTGAGACCGGTCCCTTGTAGTCTATACTGGCTTCAAATTCACTATATAGTTGATGCTGGCCTTATACTCCTGGTCCTCCTGTCTCTGCCTCCAGAGTCCTGGGACCACAAGGGGGTACCACTGTGCCATACTTTTGTTCTGTGACTAGAAAAGCCCATGAACCTGTCCATAGCAGCACAAGTCAGTGAGCGCACCCAGGACTGTCATGCCTGGCCTTGGCTACTTATATTGACTCAGAACCAACTCTCTGTGATTCCCGTTAGAGAAGGAGCTGTTATATGTTTCTTATTTTATATCATATATATTTGTTCACATTGAGCAAGTTTAAATACCAAATAGTCTTCTAAATGTGCAAAGTCAAAATTATAATGCAGTTCTTAATTTCTTACTCCTAATGTAAGACTATGATTGACATTGAAAGAGGTTCCAAAAATTTTCACCTCAAAATACACATATGAATTATCTCCAATCTGAGAAACACAAGCATGAAAAACCAAGGCAAGAATCATCTTCAGGGCTGGAGAGATGGCTCAGAGGTTAAGAGCACTAGCTGTTCTTCCAGAGGTCCTGAGTTCAATTCCCAGCACCCACATGGTGGCTCCCAGCCATCTGTAATGAAATCTGGTGCCCTCTTCTGGCCTGCAGCATACATGTAGACAGAGCACTATATACATAATAAATAAACCTTAAAAAGAAAAAGAATCATCTTCAATTTCTCACCAGGAATAGGCATTGCCCATTGTCATGTCTATCCATTTGTTTAATTTTCTCCTGCAAGATTCGTTGTAAAGACTCAGGGACTAGAGAAATAGCTTAGTGGTTTAGAGCACCAGCAGACCCTGGCTCCATTCCCTGTACCCACATGGTAGCTCAGAAACATGTATAACTCCATTTCCCAAGGATCCAACACCGTCTGGCCTCTTCTGTACCAGGCGTGCCTGTAGTGCACATGCATATGTGCAGCAAAACATTCATACACACAAAATAAAAAAAGTCAATCTAAACAAATTTTTTTAACTTGCAGTTAAGACGACAGATTAGAAGGTGCCTCTGACTAGGTGGATGTGCAGATGGACAGACAGAGGACTAGGCTGTTGTACCACAGAGCCAATCTGCTCCTGCCAACCCCTGCCTTGCCACCTGCGTTTGCTGCATGCCAGGGAACCTCTCCCACTAATAGACTCAGGGTCCCCTGCTGCTGCCACTGGGGCGGAGGCCACAGCTTCCATGCAAATCAGAGGGAACTGTCTCCACCAGTGAACTGTTCACAGGAGCAAACATATGGAGCAGATTGAAGTGAGGTAGGGGTGAGAGCTGTGTAGCAAAGATATGGCCAGGGGACCTGGAACTGAGACAGCCTGCCAGAGAGATCTTCCCACCACTGGCAGGGGTGAGCTGCATGGCAGAGTTAGAAGCCAGTGGCTGGTGGCACACAAAAGTACCCACATGGGCAGGTCTTCCACAACCTTCCAGAGCCTACATCACAGAAGGCCTCGCCCCTGGAAAGTGCCACTCAATTCACCAGGGGTAAGATTCTAAGTTTCTGGAAGAGGCAGGGTGGATTCTGGCAGCCAGTAGTCTAGGCTCAGAAATCCTTCTACTTGGAGGGACACCGGTAATCCGTCTGAACTGCTGAGACCTGCAGTCCTCCCCAGCACCTGTGGAGAGGGACACAAATGACAGTCTAAGGGGAGGGGACACTATCTTCTCCTCGAGGAAGAAGGTACTAAGGGCAACTTTGTAACTGCTTAGCCTTTTCTACAGCTTTTAAGTTGTTTACACATCTGTATTTGTTAAGCATCTGTGTTTTACTCTCTGTCTCCCTGGAAGACTTCCACCACTCTCTCTTACTTCTGTTCATCTACAAATATCTTCCTTGTTCTACATCTCTACAGCAATAGTCTACTATGTGTCTCCAACTGCAATGATCGCTCTCTCACTCAGCGGTCACCTCTTTAGTCTAACTGCCCCCCCCATCACACACACATGCACCTGTATACACACACCACACCACACCACACATGCACACACACACACACACACACACACACACACCACACATGCACACACACACACACACACACACCACACCACACATGCACACACACACCACACCACACCACACATGCACACACACACACACACCACACCACACCACACATGCACACACACACACACACACACACACACACCACACCACACCACACATGCACACACACACACACACACACACACACCACATGTGCACACACACACACCACACATACACACACACACACACACACCACACCATACCACACATGCACATACACACACACACACACACCACACCACACCTGCACACACACACACACACACCACCACACCACACCACACATGCACACACACACACACACACACACACCACACCACACATGCACACACACACACACACACACACCACACCACACATGCACACACACACACACACCACACCACACATGCACACACACACACACCCCACACCACACATGCACACACACACACACACCACACCACACATGCACACACACACACACACACACACCACACATGCACACACACACACACACACACCACACCACACATGCACACACACACACACCACACCACACCACACATGCACACACACACACACACACACACCACACCACACCACACATGCACACACACACACACACACGCACACACACACACACACCACATATGCACACACACACACCACACATACACACACACACCACACCATACCACACATGCACACACACATGCACGTGCGCACACACACACACACACACCACACCACACCACACATGCACACACACACACACACCACACCACACATGCACACACACACACACACACACACCACCACACCACACCACACCACACATGCACACACACACACACACACACACACACCACACCACACATGCACACACACACACACACACACACACACACACCACCACACCACACCACACATGCACACACACACACACACACACCACACCACACATGCACACACACACACACACCACACCACACATGCACACACACACACCACACCACACATGCACACACACACACCCCACACCACACATGCACACACACACACACCACACCACCACATGCACACACACACACCCCACACCACACATGCACACACACACACACACCACACCACACATGCACACACACACACCACACCACACATGCACACACACACACACCACACCACACATGCACACACACACACACACACCACACCACACCACACATGCACACACACACACACACACACACACCCACCACCACACCACACCACACATGCACATACACACACACACACACACCACACCACACATGCACACACACACACCACATATGCACACACACACACACACACACCACATATGCACACACACACACCACACATACACACACACACCACACCATACCACACATGCACACACACATGCACGTGCGCGCGCACACACACACACACACACACACACACACACACACACCACACCACACCACACATGCACACACACACACACACACACACCACACACACACACACACACAGCAGCGAAGGTTGCTGACAGAGACAGCAGTCCTTTCCCACAGAGGTACTTTCTAATGAACAAATCATTTCTTTTTTACTTCATAAATAACAATGCACCAGGCCTGAGTCCTGAGGCTGCATGAACTACAAGGACCACTTTACCCTTTCCTAGATAGTTCCTGGGACTCTCACAAACCAGGCTTTGTTTACCATCTAGGAGTCTAGGCCCTCTTCACCTCCCCTGCACCCTGAGTGACCTGGGCTTTTATCTTATCAGCTGTAATGCAAGCTGGTCTGGAATTGCCCCATGATCTCTTTTAATGAAAAGGGAAGTCTCCTTAGCAACCCTTTGAGGTGTAACTTCAGAAGCTGCTGTAAACAGAGGCTGTCTACAGACCTGGCTCTGGAGAAGCTGGCGGCAGCGAGCATGCTCCTGGCTGTGTGATCTCCCTTTCCCTGTCTACTAACCCCAGTGCTAAAGTCTCTGTGAAATTTCCTGTTAAACTCTGACCCTGCTTGATACGGACTTATCCTGTGTGGTGATATTGTGTTCCTCCAAATATTGTGAACCCTAGTAAATTTATCAGGGGTCAGAGAACAGAACAGCTACTAGACAGACATAGAGGCCAGAAAATGGTGGCACACACCTTTAATCCTATCATTTGGGAGGCAGAGATCCATCCGGATCTCTGTGAGTTTAAAGCCACACTGGAAACATCCAGGCATGGTGACACACGCCTTTAATCCCACAACGTGAGCTTTTATTCCCAGGAAGTGATGGCAGAAAGCAGAAAGGTATATAAGGTGTGAAAACCAGGAACTAGCTGGTTAAGCTTTTAGGCTTTTAAGCAGCACAGTTCAGCTAAGAGGCATCCAGTCTGAGAAAACAGGATCAGCTGAGGAACTGGCAAGGTGAGGTAGCTGTGGCTTGTTCTGCTTCTCTGATCTTACAGTGTTCACCCCAATACCTGGCTTCAGGTTTGTTTTTATTAATAACACCATTTAAGATTCATGATACAATTCTGTCCATATTCTTTTCTGTGGCGAAGTCAAGAACCCTGCCATTACTACAGGTTCTCTGGAAAGAACTCCTCGGGTTCCTGCGGGATGAGACTTGGAGCTCTGTCTGGGCCTGCACGCCACTAGCACTGATCATTTTACTTTTTTTTTTAAATACAGAGTTTCTATGTGTGGCCCTGGCTATCCTGGAACTTGCTCTGTAGACCAGGCTGGCTTTGGATTCAGTGACCTGCCTGCCTCTGCTTCCTGAGTTCTGGGATTAAAAGTGTGTGCCTCCATGTCAGGCCTCTACTTCACGTCATAAATACTGATAACTTTTAGCTCTAAAATAAATGAATGAATGAAAATCTATATACTACAGTCGCCCCCACCCCAGTGTCCAGTGTCTGAGCCTTACTGGGGGCACAGTGGAACTCACAGAGTTGCCTCTTGTCATTTAACTCCAGGACTGAAGGTGATTCATCAGAGAGGCCTCCAGACACCATGACACACTCCCCCAAAAGTAGGAGACAAAATTCCTAAGGAAGAAACTTACAGAGGACTCACATGGAAAACAAACCAGTTAAGAGTGGGGGATGGGGGGTGGGTAGAACTGGAGGACACAGGTACCACAATGGAGGCACAGAACATAATCAAGAGGCCGAAATGAGACAACACCATCACGGCTCATCCCCAGAGTCACAGCACCCAACAACACAGGCCCGGAGGACCTCGCACAAAGAGAAGTGATCGGGTCTCTTCTCTGCTAATCCTTCTGTTTACATCAAGGAGTTTCATTATCTGTCTCAGGCCTATGATCTGACCTGGCACGACCTTTATGTGATCCAGGCCTCCACCCTCCCATCCCGAGGAATGAACTCGAGTTCAGGCAGCAGCTAGGCAGTATGCAGACCAAACCCACCCCATGGGTAATATGGCTGTGCCAGCTACAGAGTCCCACTGGGATTGCCAACCAGGTCAAAATGGCCACTAGAGAAGAGACCTCATGGTTAGTTGCCTCCTCCAAGGTATGGAAATGGTTTCGGACAAAGATGTTAATTTTGATAAGCTCCGACAAAAAGCCAGCCATTTCTCTAGACCAGTTACAAGAGACCATGGTTCAATATACTCGCCTTGACCCAGCCTCCGCAGTGGAAGCCACAGTCCTGGCCACCCATTTCATTTCTCAGTCAGCACCAGATACTAGTAAAACATTTAAAAAAGCTGAGGAGGGTCCCCAAACTCCCCTACAGGAATTGGCGAAAATAGCTTTTACAGTTTTTAATGCTGAGAAGAGATAGCTGAGTCATCCTGACAGACAAGGTTACAACAGAAGGCTGTGCTCTAAGCCCAAGCCTTAGCAGCTGCCCTGAGGCCACCAGGGCCCGCACAAGGGGGACAAGGGAAGTCGAAGATGAGGCTACTTCCTGCCAGAGCTCAGTCCAAGTCAGCTCTGCCAGGAGCCTGCTTCAAATGTGGTCAGTAGGGCCACTGGCCATGGTATTGCCCTGACCTTCAGCCGCCCACAAGACCATGCCCTGTCTACCAACACTGGGAATCGGAATGCCCCTGTGGACCATGCCATGGAGGTCCAGCCTCACCAACACTGGCAACTGAGACTCTTCTGGCTTTTGAACTCCTAAGCCTGGTAGAAAACTGACTTGGACTAGACTTGATGACTCCCATTGACCTCTCCAAGCCTTGGATGATGCTGCAGGTAGCAGGTAAGTTCGTTGACTTTCTTTTGGACATAGGAGCTACCTATTCTGTTTTGACATCTCACTCAGGTCCTACAGTTCCCTAAACAATTTCTGTCATGGGGATGAACAGGATCCCTTCCTTCCCACTTAAGACCCTGCCACTTCCCTGCATTCTTGCAGGGCTATTCTTCTTACACTCTTTTTTAAAGTCATACCTACTTGCCCTGCACCTCTGCTTGGTTGTGATATTCTCTGCTGCTTTGGGCCACACTCACCTTGGCCACCACACTCTCTCCTGAGTATTTCACAGGTTCATTCCTCCTGCCAGACATGTGCCAAGGCCAATCCACAGGGGGGCCTCCAGATACACTAGCCTCTATGCCAGTTTCTAGACACCAACCTGGCGAGGATTGGCAGGGTCATGGAAGCTCCACATTGCCTATCGCCCACAATCCTCAGGAAAGGTTGAAAAGGCCAGTGGACTCATCAAACAACAACTCACCAAGCTCTCCATTGAACTCAGGTTATCTTGGCCCTCCCTTCTCCCGATTGCCCTTACCAGCCTCTGGGCCACCCCACGCTCTCCTACAGGCCTGAGCCCTTTTGAGCTGCTTTAAAGAAGGCCCCTCCTCCTCAATCACCACCTCCTGGTCCAAACTCCCCCACTGGCCGGGTATCTCCCCTACCTCTCCCTTTTGCGGTCCCTTCTCTGGTCACATCTTGATAGCTACACCAACGGACCCAATTGCCCCTGAGCCTGCCTCACTCACCCCAGGGAACAGAGTTATCCTCAAACAGCTAGCTCCTATGTCTCTTGAGCCCTGATGGAAGGACCTTATATTGTGATCCTCACCACCCCTTTGGCTGACATGCTCCTGGGACATCCATGCTGGTATCATCTCTCCAGGCTCAAGCAGGCACCTATTCAGGATACATGGTCTGTCCAGCAGCTGGGACCCTCCACCCTCCAGTTTTCCAAGATGTCCCAATGAAGGGCTTATCTGCTCTTCTGCCCTGTGCATTCATCTTTGTCAGTACAACTAGGGCAGGTGTTAGTAATCTATTTTTTTTCCTAGCAACTTACCTTCTCTGCTTCCTCAAGAAACATGCCTGAGGTCTCCAGGATGAAAATTAACTGGAAGATCTTCTACTCACACCTCCTGCTGAGTGTGATTCCACTATTTCCCCCTTCCCCATCTCTCCATGCCTGACTTCATTCAAGTAGCCAGACTTGAACTGGTGCCCCTACACCCAAAGAGTCTGGTGGAAGCTCCACCTCTCTGTCCAGACCAGCCCCTCAGAAAGTCATGCCAAACATGGTTCCTCCCCCGGAGATGCTTAAGACCACTCCTACAGGGTATTTAAACTGCCCCCCAGAAAACAGACATGTGGTTTTTTGGTCTCTCTTTCCTGACTCCTCTCTGGGGGACTGGAAAATCACCTGGAAGCATTTTGTTCATTAAACCTGGGCTTATTCTAATTCGGTCTGATTTGGATTGCTGCCTCAGCAGAGAGGCTTATTGGGGTGCAAAAACTTTCACTAAAGATTGGACTAAGTTCTTCAGGCTTGTTGGCAAATGCCTTTAGCTGCCAAGCCATCTTATTGGCCCCACAGTCTGACTTTAATTAATTAATTAATTAATTAATTATGGATTGATTGGTTGGTTGGTTTTTCTTCGAGACAGGGTTTCTCTGTGTAGTACTGCCTATGTCACTGGCCCCACAATCTGACTTTAATTATTTATTTATTTGAGACAAGGTTTCTGGAACTTGCTTTGTAGACCAGGGTGACCTTGAACTCAGAGATCTGCCTGCCTCCTTTGGGACTAAAGTCACCACACCTGGCTCACAATCTGACTTTTACAAAGGATCAGTGACCATATGGAGGACCCAAATAAGCAAATGGATGAAGTAAGTCATGTATTCAGGACACAGACAAGGAAGTTACCAAAGTGAATGAAACCTTAGTAACTTGGAGGAAGAATTAAAAAACATTGATGTCTTAGTTAGGATTTCTATTGCTATTGATAAAACACCACGACCAAAAGCAACTTGAGTAGGGAAGGGTTTATTGCAGCTCACAATTCCATATCACAGTCTATCACGGAGGGAAGTCAGGACAAGAACTCAAAGCGGGCAGTGGTGGTGCACGCCTTTAATCCCAGCACTTGGGGAGCAGGGGCAGGAGGATCTCTGTGAGTTTAAGGCAGCTTGGTCTACAGAATGAGTTCTAGGATATCCACAGCTACACAGAGAAACCCTGTCTCAAAAAAACCAAACCAAAACAAAACAAAATAAAACCTTAAACAGGGCAGGAACCTGGAGGCAGGAGCTGATGCAGAGGCCACGGAGGGGAGCTGCTTACTGGCTTGCTCCCCATAGCTTGCTCAGCCTGCTTTCTTATAGAACCCAGGACCACCAGCCCAGGGATGGTGCTGCTCCCTGTGGGATGGGACCTCCTACATCAATCATTAATCAAGACAATACCCCCATGAACTTGCCTACACCCCGATCCTATGGAGGCATTTTCTCTGCTGCCGTTTTTTCTTAGATATCTCTGGCTTGTGTTGAGTCAAGCTAAAACTAGCTAGCGCAGCTGAAGAGTAGAAATCAGCAAAGAGACTGAGACACTGATCAACTACTAAATAAAAATTCTGGAAATTAAAGGCGTCATCTATCAACTACATAACACAACAAAGCAGATAAGGGAAAAACAGATAAGAGAAAAAAACAGAGATGGAGGACAAGATCAAGACAATAACACATCTAAACATACATAAAGAAAAAAAAAATGAACATGACCAAAATGTCTGAGAAATCGAGGATCCATCCTGGAGACCAAACCAAAGATGGGGGGGGGGGGGGGGGGGGGGGGTGGTGTGTGGCTGAGATCATGTCAAAAGGCATAGGCAATGTATTCAATTAAATTATGGCAGAATTTCCAAAACCTTCGGAAAGATGTCCCAACACAAGAGGTACATGGATCTCCAGAAGGGCCAGGCCAGAGAGGAGCTCACGTGGGTAGGGGTGTGGGCGGTAGAGGTTCCAAGGAACAGGGAGGGTGCCAGAACACTGGCATGAAAGGAGAGAGGGAGTTACTGGGGAAAAGGAACAGGGCAGGGCCGGGCCGGGCCGGGCAGGGCAGGGCAATGGGGGTGGAGGGAGATGGAGGATCAAAAGACAGACTGTGGGAACTGCTATAATGAAACCCATCACCTTGCATGTTGATTCACACACACACACACACACACACACACACACACACACACACACACACCACCACAAGCATCTCCGGTGTCACTTACAGATGAGTGCATACCTGTTTGTATTGGTGTGTGATAAGCAATCTCAGGCTTTCCCACACTCAAGTCTGCACGCATCCTCACTGGCTTAGCTAATAACAGTGATGGGGAACACTGGCGGTGCCGATCAGCCTCAGAGACAGTGAGGTGAACCAGCTCATGCGGGAGGCTTTGTGCTTACCTGGAATGACTCTGGCACAACACCCTAGCGCTGAAGTCTCCAGTTTAGGGGGTGTGCCCACATGTACAGGCTTTATTGCACATAGCTGGACTAAGCCAGGTGAACAAGATGTTTACCGTGACAAGGGGTGTGTGCTCAGCCTAAGAGATGGGCCAGAGCACACCTTCCAGAAGCGGCAGGGCCAATTTACAATAATGTGCTTTGGTCTTTGGGGTGGGGGAGCAGAGATGATGAAAAGAACAAACAAGAAAAATCCTTTTTTATTTTTTTCTTGTTAAAATAACAGTTTCTGGTCCTAGGATACATAGAATTTAGTGGGTACGCTTTGAAGGCTGAACAAGCACCCTTGAGGGTTTCCCTGCAAGGGGACCTGCCATCTCCCCAGCCATTCCTCTGCAGATTAGCATGATGCCAACAGGGTAAGACTAGGCCTGTGTGACCATTGACATGCTAGTATCAGGTGAGTTACTGGGATTGCCAGTCAGCTCAGAGGGATGGGAAGGGTGAGGAAGGTTCTGACTCTTGGGATGGAGAAGGAAAAGGAAAGCCAGGAGCAACCGGGTGCTTCCGCTCTCACAGGGAGACCTTGTTACCCCTTCCTTTGTAGACTCCGCCTGCCAAGTTCACACGTTGAAATCTGAAGCCCCAGTAGGATGGCATCAGGCAGGGTCTCTGAGGTGGCTCTCATGAGTGGGGTTAGCCCCCTCATAGAGGGGGGGCCCAGGCAGTCTCTTATACATTTTCCATTATGTGAAAACAGGGACACATCAGCGGTCTGCAACCTGACAGAGGGTCCTCACCAGACCCCAGCCATGATGGAGCCCTGATCCCCAATTCCTGTAACTGTGAGGGATAAATCTGTGCGTTTATAAACCACGCAGTCTCCGGCACTCTGTCATAGAAACCCTATTGACTAAGACAATACATTTTGAAGAGTCTGACTTATGAAGCAAAGTAGACATTCATACAAGTTTTAAATGGATATAGAGTTTCTCTGGGATCGCAAATATGGAAAACTGATACTCACTCTGGCCTCTAGGCTTCACCTACCTACTTCCTGGGATGCCAGGACAATGACAGCCCATGCATGTTCCCACCACTTGCCATCAGCTGGCTCTGACTCGGCCTGGCCTTCGGAAACCTTCCAGGGCAGGTACAGACCTAGGTGCCAGTCAGAACATTTTCCTCCCTACTTTCCCCGATTGTCCTGCGGTACCTAGCACATGCCTACCTTTCTCTTTAGCAAAAGTCACCCACGAGGTCCTGAAGAGTTCTCCTGTACCCTCCCACATTACAGCCATATTTGTTCTTCCCACCTGGTCCAGTAGGAGTCACAGGAAGTTTGGGGCCACATCCCTGCTGATGGTCACAGGACACTGGAGAAAGTTTTCACGAACAAGCTAGCATGCCTGGGGAATTCCCACAGAGGTGGACACATCTCTGCTTTACACTCTGAGCCAATGCCTAATACCATTGTTAAAATCCTTCTGGAATGGTCTCAATCAGAGGCTGGGAGCTTTTAGATAATGCAGGTGCACATGCTCACTCCCTCGAGGTTTGCATTCAGTGGGTGTGCAGTGGGGTACAGAAAGCAGAATCTTTAAACAATGCCCTTCGGGTTGTGAGGGGCAAGAGGCTTGGGGGTGGCTGTCCCTGTTACTCTTCAGGAGTGCACATCTCATTTTGGGCCTGGGGAAATAACACTGTGAGTAGGGTAAATGTCCCCCACCCCCACCACAGTACATCCCTAATCATCACAAAGCAAGAACTGGTACTAACTACATTGTAGGAGCAGACAGTCTTGTGAGTCAGCACTGCCACAGATACACACAGAATATACAGTGTGGCTCCTGGGGGGCAGCAGGACAAGGCAGCTAATTGGCCAGAAAGGAAGGGAAGTGTATGTGTGTGCACAGTGGAGATGAAAATGGGACAAATGTCTTTTCTTACATATTTTATAGCTGGAAAAAAACCACCACAATTTCTTCTAAGGCACATATATCCCACATACATATCTTTCTGTACATGCCTCCTTCTATACATATAGTTCTTTACATCTATCTATATACGTATAGAAAGAGGCAGAGAGTCAAACTTCCCCAGCAAAGCCGAGTGTCAGCATGTTAGACAACCTGTGACTCCAGAAGGAAAAGACGCTTTTGTATGCAGTCCTGGGGATCTGCCTGGGAATGGATTTGAGTGTCTGCATCATGGGATGTGGCTAGGGCAGAGCCTTGAAGTGTTGTGCCTGGATTTCTAGCCCGATGCCACTCTTTCTAATGACCTTGGGCAGAAGACCTAGCCTCCTCTCATCTGAGGAAGTGTGATAACGGCACCACGGGACCCTGTGATGGTTTCTGTGAGGACATGAGAAATGCAGAGCCGAGCGAGGAGCCAGCGTGCCCTGCATGAAGACTGTGTGTATCTTCTCGTTCAGTTGCTCTGTGGACATTACCACCCTCGTTTCTAGCGCACAGAAACAGGAATATCAAGATTGAGAATTTGCAGTAATGGTAAAGACCGTTGGAACCCTGACGAGTCTTAAGTCCTCTTAAGAATACAGGTGAATGGCAGCGCTACCCTCTGCCCCATGACGCCTTTGAAAGCAAATCCGGGGCTTTTCCAGCTCAGATAGTGGCTAGGGGACACAGGTAATGTGCATGAAGACTTTCAGAAGTAGGGAATATCCACACAAGGGTTCTCTTTCCTGTTTTAGAAACTTTATTTGTAATCCTGGGTTAGAAAATAAGTTGGATGAGTACCTTTTAATCCTAAAAGTGAAAGTGAAATTTGTTTTCTAAAAAGGGTCAAAGCCACATATTGCTGAGAAGATACCGGCACACTCCAGTAAGGTTCTCTTACAGCGAGCGCCAGCTTTTAAATTCCACCTTTCTCAGTGTAACCCAATGCCTGGTGACACTCCCTGCTTGTCACACTGACCTCCCTCCACCCCACCCGCCAGCGTGCAAAGCCAAGCTGATGCTCAGGCTGCAGGCTTATGCTGTGAGCAGCCTGCCCCCTGCTGGTGAGCAAGTGAACAGCACCTTTCAGGGACTGAGCTGACATCTAACAGAGCTGCTTGGACAACAGTATAAACCTTGTTATTTCACAACATGCTCTTATTATTGCTTTAGGAGAATATGTGCATGCTAAACTTGGGATTTTTTTTAAGCTGGAGTGATGGGACTTATAGAATTTCTGGCTGAGGACTGGTGCACACAAGGCTACATCCTGTGTTCCAGACTTGCAGAAATACACTTTACAACTCAATTTAGAACAACACTTTAGCTGCTGATGACAACGGCTGCCATTTCTACTGTTGGTGGAACGTGTACAAAAGCCACAGGTGAGCTGAGACTGAGCCCATGGGCATATTAAAATCACATCCGGGACTCCCTGGGAACCCGGTGGCCAGGGAAACAGACCAGTGCCTCACTCAGCCCTCATCAGACAAGCGTTCTCCTGTGGCAGATGAGAACAACACAGGGACCCTCAGCTGGGCAACGTGCAGAGAGTGAGAGACCTTGGAACATTCATCCCTAAGAGGGATGTCTCCATCCATCCCTCTCCTCAGGGCTCAGGGATCACTGCGGACGAGAAGAGCAGAAGAACCAGAGGGGCTGGGGACACCAAGGAATCAAGGCCTTCTGGACACGGCAGGGCTGGTGCACATGTGAGCTCAGAGACCAAGGCAGCATGCACAGGGCCTGCGTGCATGGTCTGCACCAGACGGAGCTCTAGAGCTGAAAGAAATGGACGCAGCCCCCCCCCCCAAAAAAAACCAGAAGCTATCTCCAATTGATAGCCACCAGCAAATGAAAACATTAGTTTTTTTCTAAGGAGTCTCACAGGGGAAATGAACCACTCTTAAGGGTAGGCTGCACGTCCACCACAGCCCTGGAGGGTCTTTGTCTCATAATGTATTTAAAAATAATAATAATAAACCTTTGTGGTCTTTTGGCAATTTTTCAAAGCTTTCTGTATCTTCTGTGTAGATATTATGGCCTCAGACATTTGGCTCTTATGGGATTCCTGTGTGTGAACATGTGTGTCTCTGTGTCTGTACATGTGTGTGAACATGTGTGTCTATGTGTGTGTGTGTGAACATGTGTGTCTCTGTGTCTGTACATGTGTGTGAACATGTGTGTCTATGTGTGTGTGAACATGTGTGTCTCTGTGTCTGTACATGTGTGTGAACATGTGTGTCTCTCTGTGTGTCTATGAACTTGTGTGTCTCTGTGTCTGTACATGTGTGTGAACATGTGTGTCTATGTGTGTATGTGAACATGTGTGTCTCTGTGTCTGTACATGTGTGTGAACATGTGTGTCTCTGTGTCTGTACATGTGTGTGAACATGTGTGTCTCTCTCTGTGTCTATACTGTCTCTGAGGCTTTTTCTTTGGCTCTTTTTCTTGTTGTTTGGTTATTTTGTCTTATTCCACTTTGTTTTTGATTTATCTTATTTTATCTTTCTACTACTCCTTAGATGCCTGTTTGTTTTCTAAGGAGGGACAGAAAGGGTGTGGATCTGGATGTGGGAGGAGAGACAAGGAGGAATTGGGAGGAGAAGAGGGAGGGAACCATACTCAGAATGGGACTGTGAAAAAACAAAACACCTATTTTCAATACCAGAAAAAGTAATAAAATCACATCAGGCGAACAAGGCCCAAGAATGGATCAGGCATGCCAGACCAAGGAAAAGGTGTGGCTCTCTCCCCTCACCCCCACACAGTGGCAGACACCCAGCACTGGGATGGCAAGGGCCCCCACACTGACCTCTCACCTGACACTCAGACTGTGCATTAAGGAGTTTGGGGCCAGTCTGGTCTACAGAGCAAGTTTGAGACAAGCCGGAGCTACCTAGTGAGACTCCGTCTTAAACAACAGAATCAAATAATAAAAGAAAGAAAAGACAAAGGGGCTTGCATCCACCTCAGCCAGATACCTGGACAGATATGAGGAAGGGCCAGAGCCGCCTTGGAAACCATCGGCACCTCGTGAAGTTACTGCTCTTCAGTAAACCTTGAAACTGTGGAAAGATATGTACATGCCTGATTGTGTTTCTGGTACAGCACACTCATCAAAGTCTGGAACAGGTTTGTGAGCCTGAGTGCCTGCATCTGACCCAGCTTCCCTGGCACAGACACAGCCAATGGTCAGGTACATTTCCCACCACCCCTGATTTTAAAGAGCCCAGGAATGAAGGGTTAATGACAGCCAAAATCCAGGGTTTAGCTTTTCAAACATCTACAATGGTGTAAGAATCAAATGAGGGAATCTGATTTTTCGGTTATTGGAAAAAGCACCTCCCTTGATGTGGTGGTTCTCAAGTTGTGGGTTGCAACCCCACTGGGGGTCAAATGGCCCTTCACGAGGATCACCTAAGACCATCAGAAAACAGAGATATTTAAATTATGATTCCTAATAGTAGTAATATTACAGCTGTGAAGTAGCCACAAAAATAGTTTTATAGTTGGGGGTCACCGCAATTTGAGAAACTATATTAAAGGGTCACAGCAATAGGAAGGTTGGGAGTCACTGCTAAGGATTTAGCGCCCTCTGCTGGCCAGAGGTGCTCTGCAGCTGCTCTGAAGAGGAATGCCAGACACAAGTTCTTCAGGGGGAATCTCAAGCCCGCTCTCCTCTCTGCTCTCCTCTCTGCTCTCCCCTCCCCTCCTCCTCTCTCCTCCTCCTCTCTCCTTCCCCCTCCTCCTCTCCCGTCCCCCTCTCCTCTCCCTCTCCATCTCCCTCCCTCTCCCTCTCTCTCTCTGTGTATAGTGACTATGTAGTATGCATATGGGGAACCCATATTTGCGTAAGACCTATGTGTGTGCTCTGCATGTGTGTGTGGTGTCTGGTGTGCATCTACATTGTGCTGTGTGGGAGGTAGGAGGTGTGTTGTGTGTATGCACGTGTGTGACTTGTATTACTTAGGTGTGTTCCAGTGTGTGGTACTATTAAACTCAGCTGTGTCCTACATAAGTTACTCCATGTTGTGTGAAACAGTGGTTCTTTCAGACTGTGTCTTGCCCTGAGAGATGTTTTACAAGCAGCTTTTGAGTCCCTTTGGAGGGTGGAGCATGGATTGCGCTCCCGGATGGGCGTGCAAATAACACTGTCTATGGGTACCACCCATGCAGCAATACTGTAAGTGACTTACTCCAGGTAGCAGGAAGTGTGGTGCCCTGTGCATTTATGAGGGTGAATCGAGACCGCAGAGGCACATGGGTATATTACAATCACATCAAGGAAATGAGCCTCAAGAACTCACTGTACATGCCAGGCCAAGGAAAGGGTGGGATTCCCTCACCTGAAACCCACGGACGCCTGGCGCCTCTGTGGTAAAGGCCACCACTGACCTGTCACCTGACACCCAGTGTGGACCAGCAGACAGGGGACTCCTACTGTCCCCCAAGCTCAGCTCTGTGCCCACTGCCACTCACCTGCCACCTGCCCTTTTGCCTCTGCAGCTGAACTCATCTTGATGTCTCTGATTTCGACCCTGGCTCCGTGGTGGTTGATTCTACAGCAGCAGCTGCCTCTGAGGCTGGCTTGTCAATACAGAATCAATCTCCCTCCTCTCGTCCCACTTCTGAAAACTCTCACAATCCTTCTGGAGCTTTCTAAAATAAACCCTTTGTATCTGTTCTGTACCCAGCAAATATGTATAAATATGCATATCTATCTGAAAGATAGAGAGATACATTTATAGTGTGATGTGTGGAGTCAGTGTTGGCAATTCAGACCAGAATGAAAGAGCCTGTGCTCACCTTTGCCAAAATACCAAGAGAAGTGGGGTTATTTGGCAAACTGCTGACATTGAGACCACTGTAACTTGTGAATTTATTGCTTTTCAACAAATTCTGACATTGTGGAAAGGCACAAACATATTCCTCCATATTTCTGATCAAGTGTGCTCATGACAGGTGTATCTATGGTATATAGGGTGCATGTGGTATGGTATATATGTTTTGTATGTGGGATGTGTACATATGGTGTGGTAAAACACATATGGGGTATGCGCAATGTTTGTCTGTGATGTGTGTGGTATTTAGTAGTGGTGTGTGTGTGTGTGTGTGTGTGTGTGTGTGTGTGTGTGTGTGTGTGTGTATAGTGTTTGTAAAGGGAAGTTCATAAGAAACCAGGAAACAGAACCTGTCTTGCGCTAGAGAAGTATTATAAGTTTGGCCCAGGACTCTCAAACTGCTAGCCTTGGAATACAGTAACCAAACACTACAGACTTGTATCCAGATGCTCTGGGACCCCAGCTTTGGACCAGGACTGAACTTTGAACTATCAGAACAGCTTGATTTGTATGACAAATCAAGCTTATCTGGGGGTCAGAGAACAGCCACTGTATTAAACATAGGTTTAGGCAGTGGTAGCACATACCTTTAATCCTAGCATTCCAGATGCAGAAATACAGAGGCAGAGATCCATATGGATCTCTGTGAGTTCAAATCCACACTGGAAACAGCCAGGCATGGTGACACACGCCTTTAATCCCAGGAAGTGATGGCAGGAAGCAGAAAGGTATATAAGGCGTGAGGACCAGAAACTAGAAGAGTCTTGTTAAGCTTTTGGCTTTTAGCAGCAGTTCAGCTGAGATCCATTCAGATGAGCACTCAGGGGCTTTCAGTCTGAGGAAACAAGATCAGCTGAGGAATTGGCAAGGTGGGGTTGGATGTGGCTTGCTCTATTCCTCTTTCAGTGTTTACTCCAATATCTGGCCCTCATGTTTTTATTAATAAAATAGTTTAAGATTCGTGTTACATACCCTCATCTACCTAGCAAAGATGTCAGACCTGCATGTTATTATGTACATAGAGGCTCTTGTTAACATCCGGAACTGTAAGCCAGCCGGTCTGGACTGCCCTGCTTGATGCTGTGTACGCTCCAGTTACTGTCCAGCTACTGTTTTCTGGAAGCAGCCATTTCTCCTGTCTGGTCTAAGTCCCCTTTCCAGTTTCCACAAGGGTGGCATCACGCTTTCCAGACACCTCCCCCACACTCGGGCTGTTCTAACAGTCTGTGTCTGAAGTCCAGAACACACGGAGAGAGAGACAGAGACTCAGGGACCAGGTGACAGGGGCTGTGGCTAGTGAGTGACAGGGTCCTAACAGGGCAGGGAAACTTGGGGGCATGTGAGAAGGGGAAAGGAACCCCTCACCCTGAAATTTGGTTGACGCCTCTCTCCAGTGGTGAAGCAAGAATTCCAGAACAATCGCCCACAGCTCAAGACCTCCCTTTCCTAGCCCAAACCCACCAGTTTCCTACCACGGCAGAGAAGGACACGCACCAACACCCTTGTGCAGCCCCAGGGGTGCCTAGTTTTACCTTGTCAGCTTACAAGTCCACCCGGGTGTCTCTGGAGCCACCATACGTGCGCTACTTATCAAGGGGTTCTTAGTGACACATGGAGATAAAACCCAAAGCCACCAAAGAGGTTAATGCTAAGACAAAGAATTGCCGCTCTCCCGTGAGGAGCCCACACCCGCCCACGCTCTGGCAGCTCTCACTTCCTGTGCTTTGAAAAGCTCACACTTACACACTAGGTGTGTCTGACTTTCTCCCCTGAGCTCCCACACTCACACACTAGGTGTGTCTGACTTTCTTCCCTGAGCTCCCACACTCACACACCCGGTGTATCTGACTTTCTTCCCTGAGTTCCCACACTCACACACTCAGTAGTGTCTTTCTCCCCTGAGCTCCCACACTCACACACCAGGTGTGTCTGACTTTCTCCCCTGAGCTCCCACACTCACATGCTCAGGTGTGTGATTTTTCACTCCCCAAGCATTCACACACTCAGGTGTGTCTGTCTTTCTCTCCGACCGTTCCCCTTTCTCTTAACCCTCATGCTTAAGCCCATAGGAAAATATCTTCAATAAAATCCCCAAGTTTGCTTCATCACAAACTGCCGCCTCTCGGGATTCTCTCTGGTGCTGAAACACAAATCCCGGTTTGGCTTGAGAGGAGTCCTCGAGGAGAGAACTCCTTGGGCTGCTGTGAGTGGCAATGTGGAGCTGTGTCCCGTCCCCTCACAACGGATGCTAACACTCTCTCGAGTCCAACCCTCTTCTGGGAAGCCATCTTCACGGAAGGCTTCCCCAAGTCTTCCTCAGGATGGGGACTTGAGGGAGGTGTCTGGAAAGGAGCTGGCCTCTGGCTAAAGCTCAGGCACACAGACGGGAAGTTTCATCCAGGCAAGATTTCAGAAGGTGCTGAGGCCTCTAGGTAGGAGAAATCCCCACCACAGACCATGCCAGGAGCTTAGTGTTGCTTTTTATAGTCATAGCATCCCAGCAAAAGAGATGAGGGGGCCGCTCCTTCCTGGGTCAATGGGCAGCTGCTAACACATTAGAACATCATTAAAAAAAACCCACTATTAATAGTAATAGCAATACTATTAATACCAATAGCAGGTTAATATTGCAAACACCTCTCCTGATTATTTTTTGGCAAATAAGCAACTGTGTTGGAGGATTAAGCAATTTGACTTTTTTTTTTTTCCCCTGAGACAGGGTTTCTCTGTGTAGTTTTGGTGTGTGTCCTGGAACTCTGTAGCCCAGGCTGGCCTCGAACTCACAGAGATCCACCTGCCTCTGCTTCCTGAGTGCTGGGATTAAAGGCGAGTGCCACCACCGCCCGGCTTGGGGGCAATGTGACTTTTAACTGACAGCTTTTGACTCTTCTCTGGCATGCCGTCTGCCTGGAGCAGAGGACTGTCGGTCAAGGAGCTAGGTAGAAGACCTTTGGCTAGTGCCACTGGTCTGAATACTTCAGAGGAAGGTATACAAAAACGGCTGCTGTCTGCTGCTCCAGCGCACTGGGCTCCTGAAGGCGTGCCCTTGGCAACAGCTGCTTCAAATATTTTACGTTGGAATTTTTGCCATCAGGAGCCTTGGTGAACTCTTAATGACCAGAGGGGGACATCCCCCTGACGACTTAGCAGAGGGAGAGCTGTAACTGGTAGGGAAGGGATGGCTCCATGCTTGGCGTGAACACGATCGTTTACACAGAGGTGCGCGTGACTGGTACAAGGTCCCTTTTCTGGTGTAGCAGGTTATCTGGCACACGTCTGTGAGGCAGCCGGGAGACACCCTCTTGCGCTGCTCACCGGGTGCTTTAACAAAAGCCTCAAAGAGGCTTCTCTCTTCATCTCCACTTTGTTACTTTCGAAGAGTTCTCTTTAGTGGAGCGGGATGAACTGGTGACACCAAGAAAGACGTAGAGGCAGAGCCGGAGCTGTGTGTGTGTGTGTGTGTGTGTGTGTGTCAGTGTCAGCCCCGACTGCTGCAGAGCCTGGGGCAGGAGAGAGGCAGAGCAGTCACAGCAGTGGGGTGGGACTGAAGATGTCCCACATCATCGACAAGAGAAAGGACAGAGGACAAAGCAGCATGGGACAGCTGCGGAGCTCCAGAGAGCAGCCTGGGAAGGGACAAGGAAAATGTGGGGGAGGAGATGGGAGAGAGCAGTACGGAGCAGAGAAGAGAGAAGGCGGGCTTTGGTCACTAGAAGAGTTCCAGAGAGCTGCCAGCCCTTCAGGGCCGTGGAGCTAGACACCCAAGGCTGTAGCACTGTGGCTGTGGAGGGCTGAGTCCTGATAGTTGGGCTGGGGAGATGAACGTAGGCTGCTATCAAAGGGCGAGGGGCCTGACTAACGCTTGCCACTGTGGGGTTAAGGGTTCTCGTACCTCTAAGTTCAGCACCAGAGCTGGAACACCAGGGGGCGCCATGGGCTGAGGCTATCTTCTCAGGAGCTAGATTACAAAGGCTGCCAAGGGCCAGACCTGGAGAAGCCTTTTCTTGCCTCCCATGGTTCTTATCTAGGATACAGCAGAAGGGCACCGGCTGGCTGGTTAAGAATGCAGGGAGAGAGGGAGAGCAACTTCTCAAGTGCAGGGAGGATTTCTGGAGGGGATGAGGAGGAGAGGGGGAGAGGGGGAGAGAGGGAGGGAGGAGGGAAGGGAGGAAGAAGAGAGAATGAATGAATCCTGGGTCTGTTCTGGGTCTGCTTCCCAGGGTAGATGTGTAGCCATTGTCCTGTGGAATCTGCTGCAGTCAGAGGTGTTGGGAAATGGGCCCTCTAAGAGGGGTTAATGTCTCTCTAGACTAGATTAGTTCCCAGGGAACAGGTTGTTACAAGGTGGAGTCAGCACTGTCTCTTCCCTTTCTTCATTGGCCTGCTTGTCCTCCACTTCCTGCCCGGAGCTGAACTGCCATGAGGCCCTCACCAGAAGCCTTTTGGATGATGGTGCATGCTTAGATTTCCAGAACCATGAGCCAAAAGAAAGCTCTTTCTTAAACTGGGTGTGGTGGTGCACGTCTTTAATCCCAGCACTCTGGAGGCAGAGACAGGCAGATCTCTGTGAGTTCGAAGGCAGCCTGGTCTACAGAATGAGTTCCAGGGCAGCTAGAGCTACACAGAGAAACCCTGTCTTGAAAAACCAACTGAACAAAATTAAACCTCTTTCTTCATAAATCACTTAGCCCCTGTTATTCTGTCACAGTGCTCTTTCTGTTACAACTTAGGAGAATAGGTTATTGATGACTTGTTTTCTCCTGCCACGACAGAACAGCTGGGACTGAGTCATTGATAAAGAGGGAGGTCTGCCTGGATACAGCACGCTCCTGTTCGCCCTTCAATAGCATCCTTCACATTCCCTCTTTTAGCATCCGGCCTTAAACAACCCACCCCCGCCGTTTTATCATTTTGTGGTACTCCCTGACTTGTAAAATACTTCACATGCCTTCTCATTTCATTATTTATAGTTCGGTAGATCTGACTGGCCTCATGTGGCAGAGAAGAACAAAGCTGTAAGCATTTGAGAGACTTGACTGGACGTGAGAGGCACCAAATGGCTTCCTTGGATGGCCAGCCTAGGGCCATTTCTGCTCCGAGCAAACCTTTTCACGCAGGCTAAGTGCTTTGTAAATGCACCACTGAGAGAATGGTGGTGTCTTCAGCATTTATTTAGCTCCCATAGAGGAGATGGAGGGACGTTCCGGGAGGACGTGCTGGCTTTAATGGAGATCTATCACCACCATCCTGCTCTGTCTGCACATCACTTAGGCTGTGTCCAGAGTGGAGGGCTTGGGAGAAGCAGCATCAATACACTGTTTTACCTGAGCAACAGTGGTTCAGTGAATATACTCCCAAATCACGGCAACAGGAAAAGCCCCTCACAGTCTTGACGGGGTGGGGGCACAGTTGGGTGGGTAAAGACCATGGTACGGACAATCCTCTGGAGACAGGCAATCTCGAACCTTGGTTATTGGCTCCAGGGTAGCTCCC
This sequence comes from Onychomys torridus, assembly GCF_903995425.1. NCBI lineage: Eukaryota > Metazoa > Chordata > Mammalia > Rodentia > Cricetidae > Onychomys > Onychomys torridus. Next base: position 55,022,878 of record NC_050461.1, read on the forward strand.
TCCTCCAAGAGGCCCTATGAATCTATTGCTTTTGCCCCTGGACACCTCTGTGGAGAAGTCCACACTGAAATTGTCCCCAAGAAACCTGCTTCTGCTGTTTCCTCTTCTGGTGAAGTTGGAATTAATTGATCCTCCTAAAGTGCTCACATCTGGCAGCCCATCTCCTAGTTCCTTCCCATTGTGTGGTTTTCTCCCTCAGGCCCACCGTGGCTCTGTCTTCCCTGCTATATTCACAGGCTGCTGTGTGCTCTGTCATGTCACATGAGGAGCCACACTCACCTTTGGACTGAGGGCCAGGGTTTCTCAGTTTCTCAGAGTACTGGGTGCTGATGGTCTGGGCTGAGATGCAGTCCAGGATTGTCCCCAGCCACAGAGTACTGCCTTGATCAATCCACACTCCTGTGTGTGTGTGGCCCACAGTGGAAAGCTTGCCTCTAGCCCCCTTGCTACAAGGCAAGGGAACTTTCATGAGCCTGGGGCTAGGGTAAACTCAGTGGCAGGGCATTTGTCTAGCATGCAGGAGGTCCTGGGTCCCTACTGAGCACTGTGTGGGGATCTCTCAGTTCTGGAGGTTCTCTGAGCCTTCTGCGGCAACCGCCTGTGGTTCTGTTTTTAAGTCTAACACATAAATGCTGAAGATACCTCTAGGCACATGGTGGCCTTTGCAAAGCATTTAGCCTGTGTGAAAAAGATTTGTTCTGGAGCAAAATGACCCTAGGCCACAGGAGCTATTCTGGAGCCAATGACCCATAACCATTGCCTGCTCCTGCTGCCTTCCTTACTCACAGTGTTCTGGAAAGCACCCAAGACCTTTCCAGGTACCAGACTGTTTCTCTAGGCATCAGAAGCTGTTTCCTGGTCATCATCCTGGTAACAACTGGTACCTAGTATAGACCTTTAAAAAGAGGGATGGAGTTGGATACACTCCTGCAGGGCAGAGTCATAACTGGCAGAGACAGAGCCCTGGAGGCTGAGGGTAGGCGCAGAGCAACCAAGGGCTGGGCAGCAGGGCCAGGCTGGGTTCTGAGTAGCCCCAAACAGGCTACCTCCTGCTGGACCCTTGGTAGATGTAGAGTCAGTAGGATTCTTTGGGGGCCTGATGAGGGATGCAGGCCTCATAGCTGGGTTTTCCTAGCCTGTGAAAACTATTAGGAACATATTGTTGCTGCACAATGACCTCCTCTAACATTAAATGAGGGGATGATGACAACCCCTCTAGATGGGCTGAACCTTGGGCAATGCACTGGCTAGGGTCTGAATGTGTGTGTCCCCTCAAGTCCTCTAGGTTGAAAACTAGGGACCTTTGGGAAGTGACCAGGCCATGAAGCTCTGATGGAGGGGATGAGTGTCCTTATAAAGGAGCCCCCAGAAAACACCCTTGCTTCTTTCACTCAGAGGGTGCAACGAGAAGGTCTCATCAAAAGCTTAGCAAGCAGATCCTCACTGGGTACCTCTACCTTTGATCCCTAGACTCTCAAACTGAGAAATAAAGCCACTCAGTTTGTGATATTATGCTGTGGCAATGAATGTAGAGAGAGAAGTTTAGTATCTACTTTGTGTGGAAAGAAAAGGTCTTGAGTTGAGAGTATATACAGATTCATAAGCAGGGTTGGTTAGTTAGGGTATGGGTGGAGAAAATCTGAAAGATGAGAAGGAGTAGGTCAAGGGGCTGTGCAGGAAAGCAGACAGGCAGATCTATTCAAGGGGGCATGAGATGTGAATGCCTGCCACACAGTAATGCTCACAGGACAGCGCACACCCAGAGGCTTCCTGCACAAAGCAGAGAGAAGCCAGACCTCTGGCCTCGGCCGGCCTTTGTTACTGGCCGCCTTGATCCCACTTCAGTGAGCTTCTGTGAGGCCATCACAGCCAGCTCCTGCCACTCAGACATCCAGCTACCAAGGGAGATGTTGCTGCTGCTGCTGCTGTTCTTCCCCGGAGCTGCCACCAACAAAGACCCGAGGAGAGCTTCATCCCTCAAAGATACCAATCAACAAGGTCCTGGAACAGGAAGACATCCCATCTTGACAGGAAGTTGCTCCTACTCTGGGTATGGGGTTTGCTTTTACAGACAGCACAGCTTTAGGCAGCTCTACCACCTGACATCTGACAGAACCTGAACAACACTGCCTTGGACCAAAGACATCCTCTGGAAACAAAAGATGTGTCACAGTGGGGACATGACCACAGGGAGATTTGGTCCTATGCCATATCATACTGGCCAGAAGCTATGGACTGGTAAGAGGGATGGAGTAGCTTTTAGCATGCAGCTAGAGCTGTGCTTTAAAATGACGTGTTGTCCTCTGAGCACAGTCTACTCTGTAAACCAACACCCATCATCTGGTGCCATGTCTCCAATAAATAGCAAACTTGGTTCAGGAATCAAGGGGCAGAAGCAGGAATGACCTGACTTATCAATTATCACGACGATGATGAAGGTCTCCTGGCAGCCTTACACCTCTGGGGGCCCTCCCTGCCTTTGATAAAGGTCTATCACAAAAAGTTGTGATGATGCTCCAGCATAAGAAGGGACATTTGCAAGGGATTTGTAAACGCATGCATTCCAAGCGCTCACAATTATTTCCATCCCAGACAAATGCTGGCTTTATTCCTGTGATTTGGAAGGCTGGTGAAGCAAGCTGTGTTTCTCTAGGGTAACCCTCCTTCCTCCTATGACTGAAAAGATGGCTGAGACAATAACCAGCCTGGAAGTGACCAGTTCTTTTCTGGTGCTTTTGCTACCTTCTAGGGGAGGAGTGGAGACAGAGGGAGCGGACAGTCATTCTGCAAACTTTTAAGGAGGACTTGCCAGGTGCCTGGCACCTGGAAGTAAAGTCAGGAAGAGCGTTTCCATGGGATGGATGGCAGCGTGGGCATGCACAGTTATCCTGAGGCTTAGGGGAGGCCCTGGCTTGAGCAGAGGGCACTGTGGAGGAGGAGACATAGGGTCTAGGCCTTGAAGGTTAAATAGAAGTTTAGCAGTTAGGGATGAATGCATTCCTCTTGGGTACTGTGGACTTACTAGCCAGAGCGAGAGAGCGAGAGCGAGTGAGTGAGACACAGAGAGACAGAGGATATTATTCCTAAACGACTCTGTCCAACCAGAGCCACTGAGGTCAAATTTCTTCATGGCTTTAGACAATGTTGGGATGTCTCAGTTTGCCCTGCCATTGAACAGGAAGAGTACTATCAGCTACTATGAACCACTGGGAGAGTGGATCAGTGTTTGTGGTTTGTGAGAGCAAGTGTTTAGTTTGGAGGGGACCAGAGTACCCAGGAAACAAGTACCAGGCAAGAGCAAATGGGGCTGGACTCTTGTTGACCATAAGGGGTTGATCTTCTGCCATAGACTCCCCAAACTCTCAGCTGTTTCAACTTAAAGCTTGTTCAATATTTTAAAGCCAAGTGAAAAGCAAGTTGTGAGTTTGCTGTTAAAAGAAATTGCATTAATCAAAAAATACATTAAGTTTTGGGTCAGGCAGTTTTAACTGATAGCAAAAGCTGGCTGGGCCCCAGAAGAAACGGGTTCCCCTCTCTGGAGAATGCAGTATCAAGAAACAGAAAATGATCACCTATGAAGGGAAGAAGAGAGGAGTTACAGGTGACTCAGAGGAAAAAGTGCTTCGAGTGAACTAAACCGAAAGGAAAATGTGAAGAGGCCCAGGGAGGGGGGCAGTCCATGAGGATTAGCGGCATTTGGGCACGGACACATTTGAAGACCAGTTTCGGGCGGGGGGGGGGGAGGGACTGCAATTAGGCACTGATTCTGTCGCCCTTTTCAGGACTGCAGGTCAGAAGCTGCCGCAGCTACCCTCCTAGTGAATGTGGGCAGCAAGAAACAAGTCAGCTCTGCTGAAAATAACCCCCTCTTCATTTTGTTGCTGAAGGGGACTGGCCATTGCAGTTTGATGAAATAGCTTGTCTGGTTTATCCTCTCCATGCCCAAGAGTAACTATGGATGGCTGATGAGTTGCCCATCAAGAATGTGCTGACTAGTCTGCATGCATTTCCCTCTCTGGCCCCAGGAGGGTGACACCTGTGGACTTTGTCCTGAGGACCCCAACAACTTTTAGCTGTGGTGGCCAGTGAGAAACACAAGAACAGAGGAGGAGGAGAGAAATTGAGAGGTCCCATTATGTCCCCTCCTTGCTTTAGGCCCAATGCTGGGTTCTCCATGACTATGCATACCCCAAGGCCCCTCCTTCATCCATTGCTCTAATTGACAGCTCCTAGAGTACCTGCCTCCTCTATCCTAGGGTGCCTGAGGCCCCCACCCGTGCTGACCCAGCCCTCCACATTGCTGTTGGCTCTTGTGACCTACCCCACCACCACAGGTGCCTTCCATTCTGGTTGGTCTTCTTGTGGGACCCTGACTCAGGGAATTCCAGACTCAGGGAAGTGTGACAGCAAAGAGTCCAGGTCCGGTCTCTGGCAACAGTGGATGTCTCAGTCAGTGTTCTATTGCTGTGAAGGGACACCATGGCTGAGGCCGCTCTTATAAAAGAGAGTGTTTAATTGGGGGCTGGCTTACAGTTTCAGATGCTTGGTTCATTATCATCATGGTGGAGAGCGTGGGGGTAGGTAAGCAGTAGCTGAGAGTTTTACATCCTGATCCAAAGGCAGCAGGCAGAGAGACAGAGACACTAGGCCTGGCGTCGGCATCCTAGTGACACACCTCCTTCAACAAGGACACACCCGCTAACCCTCCTCAGCTGGGAACTAAGCATGCAAATATGTGAGCCTACGGGCGCCATTTTCATTTAAACCACCAGGGTGGACAGCAGACATGATTTTCTTAAGTTGCTGGGTAGTTTGTTTTCAGATAGGAGGCATAGGAGGGTGGCTCTATGATCGGGGCTCCACGATGTCTATAGGAGGCATGTTTAGAGGCAGGGCGCTCTAGAGGAAGGGCTCTAGACTCAAGGCTGACATGCATTAGCCAGGACTCATCGAAATCCTTATGTTGACTTATACGACCTTTCAGTATCTAGTGAGTTCATGTAACTGCTACAAAAAGCAGGGCTCTGGCCCTTTATTCACAGGGCTTGGAACAATGCCGCATCTATTATATGTGTTTGGTATATATTTGTTGAATGAAATAATACTTTTTCATTAAGACGCTACCAGCACTCAACACACATCTACCCAGTGTGTATGCACAGATTCTGTATTGGGCTTGGGGATACAGGAATGGATACAGGAGAACGGCAGGAGAGATGCTTGTATCTTTGCCCACAAATGACCACTGTCAAGAGTCCAGAGCTTCTTCTTGACAAGCTCAGAACCACTTTCTGTGGCTTCCAGGGAAGTGTTGTACAAAACTACAGATTTGCTGGGTTTTGGCCTGCAGGTATGTTGATACAATGTTCATTTCCCTTTAGATCTCTCCCATGACTCTCCTGCAATCCTCTGAATGGAAGCATCCTCATCTACCTTTTCCCAGCTAGCCTAGCAGGCTTCTTGACCCATACAGATGTTCAATTTAATACGCACTGATGCTATGATGGCTACAGTTCCCTGGGTACTGATCATGTGAGCTTAAGGTCATCTTTAATGCTCTTTTCTCCATTTTTATCGCTTAGATATTAAGGTTATGATGACTTAAAAAATCTTAAACACCAAGGTTGGTTGCTCCCTCTTGAAGGATAGATGGGATTACAGGAGCGTCAGGTGCCTGGGTAGCTTAAGGCTAAGTAAGGTTGTTCTTCCTCTTCAAATAGAATCTCACTTCTTGGAAGCTTTGGTTCATGTCTGGGGTACTGATGGATACAAATTGCTTGATTATTCCTATTTCCCAGGGTCTCTTGCTTCATCATCCTTTGCTTCAAAGATCTCAAGGCAGGGGTCCCAGGGCTATTATTATTCCTGCTTTCAGTACCCAGTGAGCTTGAACTTGAGTGTCCCTGAGCTGAAATAAATGAACAGAAGGCACAGTTGCCTCCTTGGCTGTGGAAATAGCAGTTCACTCCTAAGTCTCCTGAGATGCTGGTGGTCAACAATGGAGGATTGTATGGAAGGACCCAAGCACATTAATTATATTTATTTAGTTATGCTAATATTGGGTAAACACAGCTGTACAATACCTTACAGGGATACACTTCTCTTTGCACTGACTTGAGATCATCCAGATCTTTAAAGTTTTTGACTACAAAATTGAAACGTTCTGAAATTTCTGTCTATTTACTAGGTTCTTATCAATGAAATGGAGCATTTATTTGCATAGATTTAATGTTTAAACCCTTGTCAAGAACTATATGGAGAGAAAACTAACGAGCAAATTGATGAACTGTGCTGAAGCCCTTAACTCTTCTCTCTTAAGATTTGATTGGCCATAATTAATAAATAAAAGGAAACCCATTTCCATTTCCCCAAGCCTCCTATAGCTCATTAGTGAATGGGGTCCAGGAAATGTAATCTTTACTCAGTCAGGATGAAGACACGGTTTAGCACTCTCCATGAGATTGATGAAACCGTGCAGCCATTTGCTTGCCTGTTATAGTACCTGGATACAGATGGTCTCTGATTTACCATGCTTCAGCTCTGATTCTTTGAGATACTGCAAAAGTGATGTACATTCAGTAGAAACAGTACTTGGGCTCTGGACTTTGGCCTTTCCCCTGAGTAGCTACATGGTTCCATCCTCTGATGTGATGCTGGGCAGTGGGCAGTGGTAGCAATTTCTACTTGGCCCTGTGGTCGCCAGGCAGGGCTAGCAATCAAGACCCTACTGTGTGCTGTGTGGCTGAGCTAGGGCATTCTGTAGGTTAGAGTCTTTCAGAGCACTTTCGACTCTGTAATATTTGCGACTTAGGATGGGTTTATTCGGGATGCCACCCTATCATAAGGCAAGGGACATCTGTGCATGCTACACACAGAAGTAATTTTCAGGTGTGTCCAACTTTTTGAGACTGTGACAGATGTCATCTATACACTCTGTCATGCTTTGAGAACTGCTTAATCGAGTCATCTCCCCTAAACTCTAAAAAACAACAAAACACACAAAACCCTTGCAATGGTCTAAGTAAGTTTATGATGCAGTGTTGAACTGTGTTCATAGCTGTGTTGTGTACACAGCCTGTGCATCACACGTTAGACACACCTACAACAAAGGCATTAAATAATAAAACAAGGGAGCTGGAGTGCTGGCTCAGAGGTTAAGAACACTGGCTGCTCTTCCAGAGGTCCTGAGTTCAATTCCCAGCAACCACATGGTGGCTCACAACCATCTGTAAGGAGATCTGGTGCCCTCTTCTGGCCTGCAGTCATACCTGCAGACAGAATACTATGCATAATAAATAAATAAATCTAAAAAAAAATAAACAAAAGTAGGGGCAGTAGTGAGTTTTCTGGCTTAGATACTGTTCAGTTGTCTTATCCCAATCTCCTCTGATGTACCTTATCCCTATTCCATTCTCCCCAGGGAGGAAAACTATCAGGGATCAGGGATGTACCCCAACGGCCATTGGGAAAGCTACTCCATGGCCTGTGAGTGAAGGCTAATCCTGGGGAAGCCAAAGGCTCAGGTCCAAGGCTGCCCGGGCTTGGACTCTCACAGTGGAACTAACTTCCTGTGACCTCCGGAGGGGCTGCCACCTACCAGAGTGCCAGGCCTTGCTTTGCAGGATGCAGAAATTGCTCTTACCTGAGAAGTAGCCCCCGAGGCTTCAAACAGCGAGTTGCATTCACCTTCGTGGTATATTTCCTTGCAGTCCCGGCAGAAAACGAACTGCAAAAGAATACCGTGTGTGAGGGGCGCTCGGTTGCATGCCAAATCCTCTTCTAGCTACCTGGCTTGAGTTCAGGCTTCCGTGTCAAATTACTGTTTGCAAAGTGGGATCAACTTATATTTTGATGGGACAGCTCACTGTTAGAGAGTGTTCTGTGCACCTCAACAGGGTAGCAAAGAAGAATGGTGTGTCCCGTTTCATTTCTTCCTGTTGTCCCCAGCCCACTGGAGGAGACAGCAATGAAGGGGGATGCTTGTGAAGAGGCATTCTGGGTGCCAAAACGACTTCAGGCTCATCTTCAATATTTGTTCTAAGTGTGTTTTACAGACACAACAGACTTCTGTGGTCAGTGGACTTAGTTTTGTACTGAAAGCCTGTTATATTAGTTTTTTTTTTTTTTTTTTTTTTTTTTTTTCTTCGAGACAGGGTTTCTCTGTGTAGCTTTGGTGCCTGTCCTGGAATTTGCTTTGGAGACCAGGCTGGCCTCGAACTCACAGAGATCTGCCTGCCTCTGCCTCCCAAGTGCTGGGATTAAAGGTGTGCACCACCACCACCACCACCACCACCGCCGCCGCCTGGCCAAGCCTGTTATAAAAAGAAGGAATGGGATGTTTGGGAGCTGGACTGTGTCCCTCTGTGTGTTCCCCTTCACTCTCTGAGATTCAGAACGGGATGTTTTACCCCACCCCCACCCCCTCCGCCTTATCACATGAAGGCTACATCTGGACATGGAGCCTTTAACATGTGAGTGCCATAGAAGAGCCGTTAGGGGTGGCTCTAGCCCGTGAGTGTCCTTGTAAGAAGAGGTCAGAACACATGGGCTGAGGAATGAGCACATGAGGATACGATGAGAAGCCACCATTGGCCAGCCAAGGAGAGAGGCCCCAGGCGCAGCCACAAGGAGAGCATAGTTCTGTTGTTCACAGCTTCCAGTCTGCTACAGTTTGCTTCAGCAGTCTTAGGAAACAAGTGTGGGAAATCAACACAGGTCTTTTGTTGCTGGCAATGCTGGGGATGAAAACCAGGGCCTTGGGGAGCCGAGCAAGCGCTGGACCACAGTGCCACACCCCAGGTCTTCCCATTAGGTGATGCTGCTCCTTTCAGACACCCCAGGACCCTGCTGCCCTCACTCTTCACTTTACCAAGAGGAAGCTGGAAAGGGAAGTGCCCGCTGACCCAGTGGAAAGGCTGCATTGGTCCTATCACTGCCCAGCGTAACTGGGCCCCTCCAGAAGGCACGTCATGATTTCCCCGTCACTAGCCGTGTCGAGGCTGCGGCAATGGCTCAAGCTGGCTCCACGCTGGGACTTACCGGAGTCATCATCCCACCTAGCATCTGAGACACCAGAGGAAAGCCACCCAATGCCTGCACTCTCAGCAGACTTCCAGAGGCTGGAGAGCTCTGAGGCTCATGTGCCAGGAAGCCAGCTAGGCGTCTGTCATGGTTGTGATTGAGGTAAGATGAAACTGGACTGAAAAGCGGAAGCAAAACAAACTGGACCGATAACACCAACTTTGTTTTCAAAGGACATTAGCTGTTTCTCTTGGACTCGTGGGAGACCCCAGCCCAACATGTTCTGCCCTCACATGACCTTCCCCATGCGGGCAGACTCCTCAGCTGCCGGTTGAGCATCCTTCAGTACAAGATGTTTGGGACCATATTTAATTCAGATTGGCATTACTTTTCAGATTTCTGAATGTTTGCATATACACACACATAATCACATACATTAACATGTATACACACATATGTATATATACATACATACATATTAACATATAGTCAGTCACATATTACATATATGCACACATACATATACATATACGTGGATAGTGAAATATTTTGGGGATTGGACACAAATCAATGCACAAAATTTATTTAATTATGCCTTACCCACACAGCCAAAAGGAAATTAATCAGCATTTTTAGTTTGCCTATTTCTTTTAGATTTTTAAGATTTCATGTGTTTGGGTATTTTGCCTGCATGTGTATCTGTATAATATGTACATGTCTGGTGCCTGTGGAAGCCAGAAGAATGTGTCAGGTCCCCTGGTACCAGTGTTACAGGCAGTTGTGAGCCGCCATGTGAGTGTTGGGAATTGAACCCAGGTCCTCTGGAAGAGGACAGTCAGTGCTCTTAACCCCAGAGCCATCTCTCCAGCCCCATGTCTGTGTTTTGACTGTGTCCTATCACTCAGGGGGCAGGTGTGGAACTTTCCTCTTGTGGCATGATGGTGCTCAAGGTTCAGATTTGAAGAGGTTAGATTTGGGGTCCAGGATGCTCACTCTGCACTTCTCACAGAAGACTGACTGACCTCCTGAGTGATGGGATGTCAGCTTCACTTCCAAGCTTACAATGGTGGGAGAGGGCGTGCGTCTGTCTCCACACAGCTTGCCCACACAGCCAGGATTTACCCTCAGATATTTTATCTATCACCCTAGATGCAGTGAGTCAGGGTTGCCTCCTATGTTTCTCATTCTTTTGAGAGTGAGTGCAGCCATCTTTTTGCTGGCCCCACCCTGACCTTCAGCTCTGGCACCGCTCAGCTGAAAAGCTGTGCACATGGTAGCTCAGTCAGGCTCAGCCAGAGAGAGCGGGCTGTGACTCCAGCCGCTACTTTGGAGGGAAGCTAGTCTGATCTCTTGGCGTGACAGGAAAAGTGCTTCACATCTTATTAGCCAGTGGATGAGATATAAAATCAGTTTCATGGTGCAGGAACACCCTGGAGGTTGATCAGTTTGTCAGAATAAATAGGCCTCTCTTGACACAAAGACATTGAATTCACCGGTACTGTGAAAAAAAAGGACCATAAGGGAAAACACCAAGATGACACACACAAATGAAAACCGCTGCCACAAAATGTCCGGTGTAGAAAGGAGAAGGAAATACTGTGGGACTATGCTAGTGGCGACATTAATTCACGTGTAATTTGCTTTTGTTCCAAGGCTACCCCTTCAGTGCAGCTGTATCATACAGTGGGCTCTTTCCAGCTAATAATTTGAATCTGCTCTATATAAATTGAGGAACTATGAAGAACAGTGGTTCTCAACATGTGGGTTGTGACTCCTTTGGGGGTCAAATGACCCTTTCACAGGGGCCACCTGAGACCATTGGAAAACACAGACATTTTTTACATTACAATTAGTAAGAGTAGGAAAATTACAGTTATGTAGTACCAACGAAATAATTTTGTGATTGGGGGGTCTCCACAACATGAGGAACCGTATCAAAGGGTTTCAGCATTAGGAAGATTGAGAAGCACTGTTCCGGAAGGTCTAGTTTGATTTTGAAAGTGTTTGGGGGATTTTTAATCATATTATTCTGGACACTCAACAAAGGGCCTCAGTTTCTAAACTACACATGAAGCTAATGCAGGGTGCCACAAAAAACTCCCAGGCATGTACTGGAATGGTTTAAAAATTTGAGTAACACACAGTGATCATCAACATCAAGAGGGCTCTATGAATTAATAACTCAAAGTCATTCCTGTGAGATCACAGACCCCTAGCTGCCTGTGCCCCATCCCTGCAGAGGTGATAAAAACCTGTACACAAATGGTTCTTATCTCCTCTAGTGTCTCAGCAAACCATGTGGAAACGTAGACACACACAAAACTCGATGGTGGTGGGTTTTTCTTTCCTCTTGTTTTTTATTAGTAGTGGGAAATAATTTATTCTTAAATATCTAACAGGGACTTCATTTTTGAAAAAGAATTATGAGGAACACAAAATTTCTTTTAAAGATTCCTACTCCCATCTCTTGGGCAATAACAATAACCACAGATGATCTGAATGCTTTTTACATTCTTGTTGAAACCAACTCATTATAACTGTTTTCTACTTAACAAGGTGCCATCCTCTTAGACATCCATTTCCAGGGTGCTGGGATGATGCTCCACCACACCCAGCAACACAGTTCCTTGGGATGACATTTTGGACCAGTGTAAAAACTCTGCTGGTGCTGAAACTTGTTGTGGAACAGTCTTTTTTGTACACCATGAAGATTTGTCACTCCGATTGCTTTAATAAAAAGATGAATGGCCAATAGCTAGGTAGGATTTTCAGGGCAGAAAGAATGCTAGGAAGAAGAAGGGTGGAGTCGTGAAGGGATGCCACGAGATCCAGATCCAGCAGGATGGGCAGTATGTACATGAGGTAAAGGAGCCAGAGCAGCACATAGATTAATAGAAATGGGTTAATGTAAGTTATAAGAGCTAGCCAAAAACAAGCCTAAGCTATCAACCCACTTTTCTTAATTAAGAAGTCTTCATGTGTTATTTGGGAGCTGGCAGGTGGGACAGAAAAATTCACCCACAGAAACTGTTTCAGGAAGGAAAGTGTGTTTGTGAGAAGACACACCCTCACCAATAATTCCACACTCACTGCTGGCATTAGGGCCTCCCTCTCAGGCTCATGGGGTTTCCTATGACCAGTGATGTGGAAGGCTGCCTCTGTGTAGCTTTGGTGCCTGTCCTGGGTCTCGCTCTGTAGACCAGGCTGGTCCTGAACTTACAGAGATCTGCCTGGCTCTGGCTCCTGAGTGCTGGGATCTAAAGGTGTGCGCCACCACTGCTGCCTGGCTGGAAGGCTGCCATCTTGTGCAGAAATTTCCCATGTGTTAATCATGGCCTCATAGCTGCTGAGGCTCCTGGAACATGCACACTGTCCTCCAAACCTCTGGAGCAGATGTCACCTGAATGGAAGGAGGCAACTACTGTCCATTTACACAGCTTGCCTTTCCTGTGTTACCTTATCTTGAGAGGGATCTCACAAACACCAACAACTTCTATTTCATTTTCATTTGCTTTTTAAAAATGAAAATATGTAGTTTTTCCAAGACCAGGTCTCATATCCTGTAATACAGTTTGGAATTGGTCACTACATAACCCAGACTGGTTCTGCTTAAGCTTTTCAAGTGCCGGGTTTACAGGTATGTGCTACCCTGCCTGATTTAAATGTCTTTTCAGAGTTATAGAAGGGTTAGGGACTTAGCTCAATGGTAGAGTTCTTGCCTGTCAAGAGCAAGGCCCTGGGTTTGGTCCTCAGCTCTAAAACAAACAAACAAAAAGACAAAATTATACAAAAGACCAAAAAAAAAAAATGCCAGCAGTGTTAGTGCACACCTTTAGTCCCAGTACTTAGGAGGGAGTCAGATCTCTGAGTTCAAGTCCAGCCTGGTCTATAGAGTGAGTTCCAGAACAGCCAGGGCTGTTACACAGAGAAGCCCTGTCTTAACACCCCTCTCCCCCAAAGCTACAGAAGTGATCCATACTTACAGTATGGGTCCTATGAACCCTGTTTCACGGTTAGGCTTATTGGAGGGGGTCAAACACATGTCCCCATGAGTGCCTGTGATGGCAGTTTCATATATGAACTTGGTCACCATCTCTGAGAACTCACCAAACACTGAGAAGTGCTTCTCTGAAGACATTTTATAGACAGGAAGCTGGCTTTCAGTGAGATTTCCATAGGCAGTCTGGGAGAGTGGCATTCAACCACTGAAAGGCCTTAAAAGTAGAACTGAAGCCCTCTGAGAAAGAAGAGGCTCTACCTGCAGCCTTCAGGACCAGGCTGTGCCCATTAGTTTCATCCTGTCTTTCTCGAGGCCTGCCCTGTGGATTTGAGACAGGCTTATCTAGTCCATAGCTTGGTAATCCAATTCTGCAATAAATCTTGTTATAAATTGTATATATCTTTACAGCTATATATGTGTGTATATATGCACAGGTTTAACCAACACATATGTGTATGTGCCTATAGGCACACATCCATACACATGTGTGGTTGTGTGTTTATTGAGGTATAATCTCAATCTCAATCTCTCTCTCTCTCTCTCTCTCTCTCTCTCTCTCTCTCTCTCTCTCTCTGTGTGTGTGTGTGTGTGTGTGTGTGTGTGAAATCATCCATGGTGGCCTCACCTCTCTTCTGGAGCCCTGGCTGACACAACTGTTTTAGAAAAAATCCAGGTCAGTCTATTCCCTGTCTTTTGCAAAAGAATGACTATAAGCCATAACGATGTAAACTTTCTGTGTTCTTTACAAAACTGTGTATCTTCTTATATGAAGAAGAAGAAGGAGAAGGAGGAGAAGATGATGAAAATGATGATGAAGATCCAGTTTGAGAGAGACGTCTCATCAATGAAGAGCACTTCCTGCTCATGCAGAAGAGCCTAGTTCAGTTCCCAGCACCCATATGACAGCTCATAACCATCTATCTGTAACTCCAGTTCCAGGGAATTCGGTGCCCTCTTCTGACCTCTGAGGGCATCAGGTGTGCACATGGTGAACAGATGTACTCATGCACATATGTAAAAAAGAATAAAAAATTCAAGTAGCCAAATGATAAATTCCTCTTATAGCTCAACACCAGGCAAAGGTCACTTCTCTCAATAGTGTGGCTGTTTCCTCTGACAATGGGAAGTGAACATGAAGACCCAATGCTATGAACCCACACCGCATGTTAGAGGAATGCAGGAGCATCCCCTGGATGTAGGAATTCAGTGTTACCCTCTAGCACAGATCCAAGCCTAGGAGACCGTGTCTAAGTTCTCCTCAACTGAGGTGATTAGCTTATCCTGAGTTCCTGAGAGGAGGTTAGAAAACCCTTGCTCTAGTTAATGAAGTCTAAATCTAATAAACTCATTGCTTTCTACTTAGTAAGAGCCAAGCTTTTATTAGCATTGAAGTCCCAGTTTTCCTCACAGCTATGGCACTGAGTGTGGTTATGTGCTACACAGTTATGCTTCCGTCTATGGTGGGCCTCCAAGATCCCGGCACCAGGTATGAGTCATTGAAGAGGAGGAAGGGGCAAAGGACTGCGGGAGATAAAGCAGAAGAGCCTGCCAGAAAACCTACAGTGAGCTCATCGGAAGCACCCAACAGAAACGGGTTTTCACTAATAGAGAAGAACCGTTTGTTCACAGTGTATCCTGTGCTTATGGAAATCTCTGTTGAACAAAAGGAGACAGACAGACTGAGCCAAGCAGTGTGAATAGGGTCCGTAAAGAGCAAACACTGTCAGGAGGGATGTGGAAGGCACTGTCACCCTAGGAGGGGACAGCTCCCGTCGGCACTCTTCAGGACAAGGCAAGATGTGACGGAGTAACAGAGTGACATCGATGACCTTAATCCTGGGGTGGCCAAAGCTGGAGGGTGTGTCCTACTTTTTTTATTTTTTCAAATTCCATCATACATTTATTTCATTTTATACTCATCTTTTTTGTTTTTTAAACTTTCTTTTTATTTATTCTCCGTGTCTTTCACATCATGCATCTTGATCCCATTTATCTCTTGTCTCTCCGTATCCACCCTTTGTCCTTGCACCCTCCCCCCAAAATAAAATAAAATAAAATTTAAAAGAAAAAAAAGAAAAAAACCAACCCCCCCCCAAAAAAAACCCAAAACAAAACAAAACAAAACAAAACAAAACAAAAAAACCCCAAAACGTAGAAAAAAGGAAAGTCTTGCCATGGAAGCTGTAGTGTGACACTGTGGGTCAGACAGTGAACCCTTTTAATCCTATATCTTTACTTGCAAGTGTTCATTGCAGAGTCATTGGTCTGGTTCGAGGCCTCTGGTTCTGCTACACTACTGATGCTGGGCCCTCACTGGGACTCCTCTTGGATATCCTGTTGTTGCTCTGCATTGTGGAGCTCCTGCAGCTTTGCTTCTGCAGGACCAACCTCTTTACATGTTCCAGCAGGTCACAGATGGGGTGGATGTTGTGGTGGGCTAACTCATAACCCTGGTTCTGGGCCTGGGTAGTTGCAGGGTTGGTCAACCCGCCAGCTCTACCCCATCCTCATCACCAAGGTGAGCTCTCCAGCACTGCCCTGGTGAGTTCACATCCTGCAGCGAGGAGCCAGGGGTGGGGCCAGTTCTCCTGCTTTCATGTCCTCAGGGTCGGTTCTCTTGCACCTACACCTTCAGGGCTAGCTCTGCTGTGTTGCCCAGTGGAGGTGCAGGGTCCATTTTCCCGAGTGCTGCACCTGGTAAGTGGGGAGGGTCAGCTCCCTCGCCCACCACAGGTAGCAGGAGTAAGGGTGGGGGGAGGGGGGACTACATTTTTAACTAAGAAAGTTTTCAAAAACTTAAAAATAATGCAAAAGGAGAAAGAACTTACAAGTAAAGATACAAAGAAAATGTTTTATAGAGTATGCTTATATTAAAAATATACAAAGAGTAAGTTGCATTATGCTGAAGTTGATTTAATGTCGAAAAAATAATGTACAAGTGTGTGTGTGTGTGTGTGTGTGTGTGTGTGTGTGTGTGTGCAAGCGTGCATGCATGTGTGTGTATTTAATGTAGCTAAACACACAACGTGTCTGAAGTCTGCAGAGGTTCACAGTGCTGTCCTGGGTCTTTACACTCAGACCTGTTCACTCTGTCACCCAGAGCCACCTTCACGCCTACAAACTCTGTTCCATGTCAGCGCCCTAGGTTGAAATGCTGTTTTAAAATCTTTCACTGTGTTCTTAGTGGATCTTACTATGTTGACATACATTTAGATAGACAAATGCTGGGCACTGTGTGACATCTGCCTACAGCCTTCAACACAGTAGCGTGCTCTGCAGACACGCAGTGGGGCACGACAGGCTGTAACCTACCCCTTAGGTTTGCCAGAGGCTGCACCTCTTAACATTCCATGAGTCCACACCATGATGTTTCCACATCATCTAACGACATGCTCGCAGGGCATATCCCCATCATTACAGCATGCATGACTGCATCTACAATTTAGACCACTGAAAGAACAGCATGCTCCAGTTCACAAAATAGTGTGTAAGAAATTTATATTTAGAAACACAGCCCGGTGTGGTGGTGCACACCTTTAACCTCAGCCCTCAGGAGGCAGAAGTATGTGGATCTCTATGAGTTCCAGGCCATCCTGGTCTACATAGTGAGTTCTTGGATATACCATGGTGAGACCCTGATACCGAAACCAAACCAAACCACAGAAGGGGATGTAGGTCAGCCAGAAGAATGATTGCTTGACATGCAGGAAGCCCTGGGTTGGATCCCAGTACCACACAAACTGGGCAAGGTGTCATATGCTTATAATATCAGTACTCAGTAGGTAGAGGAATACCAAAGTTATCCTTGTTGACATATTGACTTCAAGGTCACCTTGGTCTATATGAGACCTATTTCAAAAATAACAAGGTAAGAAATATGTAAAGACAGGTAGTGGTGGGACACTCAGGAGGCAGAAGAAGGTGGAGCTCTGAGTTCTAGGCCAGCCTGGTCTACAGGACAACCAGGGCTACACTGAGAAACCCTGTCTCAAAAAAACCCAAACCCAAACCCTACAAACGAACAAAGGTGTATCTATAGTGTTCAAAACAGACCCTTTGTGAGGAAGCATTGTGAGACCACAGCAGGAACAGGATACCTTGCAGGTAAGGTTTCTATTTGTAATTAAGAGTAAGTTCCTGTTTCTTACAGCTGATGTGAACTGCTTGCGACCCCATTCACACAATATATGTCCTTCCTCTGGTTCCTTCCCTTTTGCTGTATCTTTCTAACTGTGTCTAACAGCCGACTCTCTTGCTTCTGTAAACACCTTATCCCTCCATAAAAAGAACCTCAAGAGGCCAGCAGGGGCTGCTTTCCAAACTTCTGATTTAGGGAGAGACAGCTGGAATGGCCAATCCTAGGTACAGCCCCAAATGCAGCTTGCTTTAACTGGACAGTCATGGTTTTGGTCTTTCTCCTAGAAAATTTCAGGTTTGACACAGAGGCACATTTCTTTGTTTTGTATTTTTGCATCTTCAGAGAAGAGAAAACAAGAGAATAAATACTTCACATGGTTTCCGGCATGCAGTAAACACAACAAATAGTTTCTCACGTGGTTGTGGTGCTACATAATCAAAACGTTTAGAGATGGATAGGGATAGCAAGCAGCTTGTTACCAGTCTCAGTCTGCTGATGATATTGTCACGTGGAAGTCTAGGACCCCCTTGGAAATGTCAAGCCTTTGCCATAACTATGAGACTACTCGAGAAAGAGATGCTGGCACTGTTGAATGCAGAAGCAAAGGGGTGCATTATTAACCCCTTAGACCATCTACATCACCACAGAGCTGGAAGAAGTTGCCCATGGTGTTAATCTGTCTGTATGCTATTCGTGCAACTGCTATTTGTTTGATGTCTAAGTCTTGATTCTCATATGCCCATAATGGACATGCTCAAGATAGGAGATGTGTATTTTCTCTTTGGAAGCATGACGGGGAACCCAGTGACTAGCTTCTGATGCAGTCGGGACATTCAAGGGGCTGTTGTTGATCAATGCAGGTCAGAGTTGGTTGGAACCTATAAGCAGTGACCCTTAAAATCAGGTTTTGATTCTTGCTGTCGAACTGAATGATCTCTATATGACATCCAAAATGTCTTTGTTATCTATTTTCTGTCACAACTGTATCTGTATTAAAAGCATTCTGTTATATGCCGTCTATTTTTCTCCTGGAGATCAGAAATTCTGTCTTAAAAGAATAGGAGAGAATCAAATACCACCACAGGACCCTTCTCTACGGTTCAAGGAAACATCAAAAGCACAAAGCAAGCATGCGGGTCCTTTTTTTCTTTTTTCTTTTCTTTTTCTTTTTCTTTTTTTTTTTTATATCCCTGGGGACAGAAGAAACAGTCCTCTACCTTAGGTGATTGTCCTGAAGGTGGCAGCAGAGATCCATATTTCAGACTGATGTGGGGAAACAGCTTATTCAAAGAATGGGGCTCCTGGTGGAGGGTGACCAGATGCTGATATAAGCAAAACTTGACAAGATAGTGTGGCGGAGTGGAAATGGTGTTAGGCAATGACACGCTAAGTCATGGGTTTGAAAAGAGAAAAGGGAAGTTATTTCAAGTACATAACATACTAAAAGCGCAGTCTGATGATGGGGGAGGGGCCAAACCGAGGCAGTACCCAGCTACAAATGCCAACTGACCAAGACAATCCTCTACAAAGTGCACTTTCCAAATGGCCAGGTCAAAGTCTCAAGAAGGCTAGGTTGAGAGCTCAAGGGCTTTCCGGATTCTACACTAAGGATCCTAGGATGGTCAGACAGGGCTATCTGCGTCCTGCTGAATGACTTCCACTATGCTGCCCCAGGGTCATGTTTGTTTTAGGTTCATGACCTTACACGTGCCGTGGTGCCTGTGGTTTAATTTCCATCCACAAGCTCTCTCAAAGGGACTCTGGTGATCCGTCCCCTTTTCTTTTACCTCCTAAAAGCCTGTACATACCCATCCCAAGCCTCTGGGCACAGTCCTTGCTTCCACACTGACTGTGAGTATAAGTGAGTGGAAACCTTCACATCCAGTTTAGAACTAGAGCATCAAACGACCACACCAGGTCCTCTCAGCTTGTCACCAATAGAAAAGGGAACCTTAGACTCAGGGGCAAGACTAAGGGGAGCTAGCATTCAAAACTATTGTCCTAAGTGAGTGAGTCTCTGCACTTGTGCCCTTCACTGGACACTAGTTAGCTCCAGGTGTGGAGGGGGTGCTGCCGAGAATGAAACTGTCCAATTCGTAAGTACACACAGAGCTTTTGCAATTTGCTTCCTACCTCAAAACATTTTTTTTTCTTTTTCAACTTAAAATGTTTCTTGCCTTTATATTTTTCCTTTCCTTTGACAATAAGGTATTTAATTTGCATGGTCATGGATTTAAAAAAATAGTTTATCTGGGCTGGTGAGATGGTTCAGTGGCTAAGAGCACGATGGACTCTCATAGGGGACCTGGCTTTGATTCCTAGCACCCAGATGCTGGTTCAGAACTGTCCGCAACTCCAGATCTAGTAGATCCAACACCCACTTCTGGACTCTGTGGGCACTGCATGGATATGGGTGCACAGATACACATGCATGTAAAACAGCCATATACAAGATCTAAAATAGATAAAAACTTAAAAAATAGTTCACGTACTGATTGAATGGATTACACATGTGCATTAGCACAAATTCAAAAGGCACAAAAGGTGCACCATGAAAATACTCTCCAATCTTTCTTGGTCAGCTACAAGGCTTGCCAGAGAACTCTCTGTCTTCGGTGAATATTGTTTTAGTGTATATTGTTCTAGAAATATCTTATACACTGACATACACATAAGTGCTATTTTAAAACAACGATGGGCAATAAAATTTCCTAATATGTATTGTGGGCAATACCTTGGTCTTTCACTTAAGGCCTCTTCCAGATGTTGAGTTTAGATCCAGTCTCCCTAAACAGCTGTGTAAGATTCCAGTGGGCACATGTGCCTCACACCCTCTCCCTGTTTTAACATTATAAACAAAGCCATAGGGACCCTTCTTTCCAGAACTGATTTGGACTGTAGGATGCATTTAGGGAAGTAAAGTAGCTGGGTCAAAGGGCATCTACAGCTGCTTCTGGGTAGGGTTTGTGAACTCAGGAGTGAGGCTTGGCTAAGCCTACTTCCCACCCCTCCCCCACATGCTGTTCCCAATCACCTTGCTTTTCAAGCTGCATTGACAAGAATGTCAAATAAAAGCCAACACTTTCTCCCCACCCCCCTTTTTTTCCCAAGACAGGGTTTCTCTGTGTAGTTTTGGTGCCTGTCCTGGATCTTACTCTCTGTAGACCAGGCTGGCCTCGATCGAACTCACAGAGATCTGCCTGGCTCTGCCTCCCAAGTGTTACTGAAAACTTCTTATGCATGTGCACAGTCCGAGCTATGGAAACAACCCAGAGCAATTTCTAATCCTAATCCACATTGCTGAGCAGGAGTCCAGATGGCCTGTGGCCACCCCACTCTGTCCATTCCCAACCGCTCTTGCTTACAGCCTTTCTTTGGTTGTCCGGGTCTGACTCTGGACTGCTTGGTAGATTTTAACACTGACAGCCGGCACAGTGGAGGTCCAGGTAAGAGAGACTGAGAGAGCAAAGTCCAGGCTCCACCCCCTCAGAGTGTTCTGGGCCTACTTGGCAGAATGGGTCCTTGGCATCACGTAGAGTGGGGACGGGGAGGGAGGCACAGCTTATGATTGATTCTCGTCCCTTGCCTCCCTCCCCACTTCCTTCCTATCTGTCTTAGCTGTGAGCATTTTAAACAATTCCCACAGTGACAGTTGGTCTCTGTCTCGGAATGGCTCTCCCATCAGGGCTTCACTTGTTTCCAAAGGCTAAAGTAGGATTTGGTTGCAAGCTGAGACTCTTGTAATGATTTCATGCCAAGATTCACACCATCCATGTTCCTCTAAACAAACTTCTTGGTGGGTAAATTTTTGTCTGTAACTGAGAATTCTGCTTACCACCTTGGAAGGCCAGCCTAGCTCTGCATTCCAATCGGCATTTCCCAGACCTTCTGGAGCAGTTGGAACCCTCTGGAAATGGAGCACTGGTCACAGAGTATCAAACCCAACAACACTTTCAAATATTGCCATTCATTAGTAGACCCATTCAAATATTGCCATTAATTAGGGAACATATTTGAATGTGGCCATTCATTAGTCAAATGAGCAGCATATGCCTTCTATAATTTTTAACTGGTCTCTAATCCTCCTGACCTTATCATTTACAATCTGTAGCAAGGCACTAGACTTTAAAATGATTATACCATGCCAGTAAAAATGTGAAATCCAAGCCATATGGCGATTTGAGCCAAATTTGTCCCATATGCCTGTGGGCATCCTTATGCTCTCTAGCACAGTAGGGAGGGGGTGACTGTCTTCCCTTCCAGGACACCTGAGCCCTTGGCAGTTTGGGGTAGGATCAGCTTCGGAAAGGGTCCAATCATGCTGGGGGTACCCTGCAAGCACATTGTTGAGGTTTTTCTTTTTTTACTTTATGAATACTCAAAAAATCAACTCAAAATGCATATTACATGGATCTTTATGATGTTCACCTGTAACCCCAGTTCCTGGGAAGCTGAGGCAAGAGGATTATGAGTTCAAAGATAGTCTAGGCTATAGAGTGAAACCCCATCTTGGAAAAAAAATAGATACATATTAAACCTTCAGGGTGCTGCATAGTCTTACAGGTATAGCTGGGGCTGGGTATGCCTGTCCTAGGCTCTTTCCACTGGTCCCGAGCAAGGCAATCAGTGCGTTCTGCCTTCAAATATTCAGTCTTTCCTCCTCTCTCTCCTGTTGGTGACAGAAGCCAGGGCCACACCCACGGAAGGCAAACACTCTACTATTTATCTTCACTCCCTATCAGCATTATCTTTCTTAGACACACAGCTACTGACAAACTTGTTCACACGAAACTATTTTCTTTCATCTACTTCCTCTTTTAAGTAGCTAAGTGGTTTTTTTTTTTTTTTTTTTAAATCTTACACATTTTCATCTCCCTAGGAATTGGAATCACATTAAGTTATGGGTGCTTAGGTCTAGAGATTTACAAATAGGAGAGACAGTCCTCTTGAAGAATGGGTGAGCTGGAGACAGCTGTGTGTTGTGGGAGAGAACACAATTGTGTGCCTGGCTGGGTAGTTCCATGTATAAGATTGTAGAAATCCACAGGAAGGTAGGCAAGGTGGTGGGAGAGGGTGCATAGGGATGACATTGGCTTTCTGCCCTTCACCTTTCTTCAAGCTGCATGCGGCCTACTGTACATTTCCATTGGATGGGCTGTGGACACTCAGATCTCACAATCTCTGCAGGGGAACAGGTATGGGGAACTAGAAGAATCTCCTAGTGTGACCAAGCTTTGACATGATACTGATATGACATCATCATCTATGAAATTCATGCTTGACAACTGGTACAATAGAGTTGCCCCCCCAAAATCACTCTTAATGTTGTTAAGTGAGTTTATGAATGGTGTTGGGTCACATTCATTGCTGTCCTGGGCTGCAGGCTGAATATTCCTAGAACAGAGAGACAGGAAGACAGCATTGGTGTCCAGGGATCAGAAGGAAGGGGTAAGCCCAGAAGAGAGGAAGCAGGATCAAGCCCTTTGGTCAGGGGCAGCTTTAGTCCAATGACACATTGATGAGCAGGACTCAGAGGCTAGGCTCATGGGCATGATGGGTGGAGAACTTAGGGGGACCAGAGATGACTGGAAAAGGTAAGGATGAGAGGTAGAAGGCAGTAGGAAGGGGCAGGCAGAAACAAGTGGTAAGGCCTAGAGAAAGTCAAGGGCACAGGAATCCAAACACTTGTAAAGGACCACGCCTTGTGAAGAAAGAAGAAAAAACTCTGAGACCACTGTCTGCTGATGAGAAGGTTGCCTGAAGGAGACCCCACTTTGTCCTTGACCTAACAGAGGAGCGGGAACGTGACACCAGCTGAGGACTTTTTCCAGTAAAGGGGAAATGGGACCCTCAGAAGCCCAGGGTAGCCACTCTACACAGGAAGAATTGAAGGCAGGCCCAAAGGATGCCATGGTCCCCAGTGCAGAATGCGTCCTCTGATGGGAGTGTGCGCTGAGGGCACCAGCAGGTGAGAAGCCCTGCTCTGGCTCAGTCATACTGAAGTTCCTGGTGTACACTGTGTGCCGGGTGTCTCCACAGAGAAGGAGGACATGCAATACTGCCCAGTCTCCTAGGAGCCTCTCCTCCCCTCTCTCAGTCCTTCCTCATGCCGAGCCCTCTGCCCATGGGCATCTGTTCAGCACATCCTGTGTGTGAATCCCCCACTCCATCATCATCACACCTCATGGAGTTCCATGATCAGTTAGCCATTTCCACATTATCTAATGACATGAGGTTCTTGGGAGTCAGGGTGTGAGGAGGAAGACAAGGTGGTGAACAGGGACTCCCTGAATTTGCTGGGAACAGTGCTGCTGCCAGCCCTCTTGGGAAGGGCAGAATTTAGAATTCAACTGTGCTGAGGAGAGCGGGGTGGGAGGGTTGGCATTCAGGTGCCTGGAGTGAGGGGACATCAGGGCAGGAGGTGGGCTTGAAGGAACTGGCTGTGGGACTCCATAGCATGGCCAGGGCTGCAAGGCCAGTAAGACGAAATGGAATCTTGTTAGGTGGCTAGTCCAATTAGGTTGCTTAGAGCAGGACAATCCAGCACCATGCTGTGCGGCTCTGCAGGTGGCTGAGCAGGGTGGAGCACCCACCTTGTAGCTAACCAGGGTCCAGGGAAGGGCACAGGGGCAGAGACTCACTTAGGAAATTAGTTTTGGATGTTAGGATGCATTACTCACAGAAACGAGCTGGAACAGACTCAGAGCGGGATGACTCTGTTCCAATTTCATCATCTTCTAAAGGGACACAGTCTAGACTAAGGTTATCCAGCCCAAACAGCAAGCATTTAAAATGTTTGAGTGGCTGTATTAAAAGAGGGGAAGGAGACAGGCAAGCCTAATTGTAATGCTGACTTCACCAAATATATTCCGCGAACATCGTTAATGCACCATGGTGTGAAGGTTGTTGCTGACTGATTTTTACTCAACTTTTCGCGTCTCGCCTACACTCCACATTCACAACACATCGTGGTCTGGACTGGCTCCACGAGGTATGCTCAGAACCCTGGGACTGTGGGGGTGGCCAGTTATGTCACCACAGAACGTAAGAGCACAGCCTTAATTCCAGCTACTTGAGAGGCGGAGGCAGGGATGACTGCAAGTTCAAGGCTAGCCTGGGGAACTCAGTGAGAAATTATCTGGAAGCAGAAAAAGGAAAAGAGATCTGGGGATGTGGCTCAGTGAGAGACCGCCCAGCATGCTGAAGGCCCAGTGTGCAACCACTGTTACTGTAAGTGAGGAAACTAACAATGAGGATTTTAATGAACCAAATTATTCAAATGAATTTTTTCCACTCTATTCCCACTCACTTCTTTCTTTTACAAACTCTCACATACCCCAGACTGGCCTTGAACTATGTGGCAGAGGATAACTCTGAACTTCTGATCCCCCTGCCTCTATCTCCTGGGTGCTGGGCTTGTAGGCTTGCGCCTCCATGCCCAGGTTTTGTTTTGTTTTATTTTAGACGTAATCTCACTATGTAGCTTGGCTGACTTTGAACTTACAGAGATCTATCTGCCGCAGGTCCCCAAGTGCTTAGATGAGAGGTGTGGACCACCAAGCCTGGCCCCAATGCCAAGATCATCTGTGCGTGCATGGGACTGACTCAACTGCATCCTCTGTTGGTTCTGTTGTAAAGAAAACATTGCAGGGTAAAGGAAAAAAAATAGTCCAATTAAGGAAGATGAGGTAGAATGTCTACATGAAAGCGTGAGACACATGAAGCCGTTCACAGAACTCCAGAGCATCCCTCCTGACTCCATTGCCTGCCCACTTCGTCAGCTCTTGTACCAGCCAGGGTCAGAACAGCGTCCAGTCAGCAAGTGTGGGGTCAACTGCAGCTCAGAGTGCACCTTTGGTAAGCTGCTGTTGGGGACTGTGGCATCACGCTTGCATGGGCCGGACTTAGTAAGTGTAAGGCGGTGAAGATCGACATTCCCCGTCACAGTTGACCCCGTGGGGTAAAGACCTTCACTTCTGAATGACTAAGCCGAAAGCTTTGGTCTCAGCGGCAGGACTTTCAATGGTGACAGTACAGATAAATCAGGATGGAGCACAGGGAGGGGGTTGACATGAAGAAAAGGAATGGGGAGAAATGATGTCATTTTATATTAATTTAGAAAAACTAAAGAATTCAATAGGAAAGTCAGTGCTATGATTCGGATTCCACTTGAACTGCCTCCAGCCCTTCCCATGTCTTTGTCACTGTGTCACTTGGCAGCATTCTCTGTCCCAGAACCTCTTCCAGCTGGTGTGTGTGTGTGTGTGTGTGTGTGTGTGTGTGTGTGTGTGTGTGTGGTGTGTTGGAGGCCGGGAGGTGCACAGGGGAGTGAGAACTGGGGCACCTGAGGCATTTATTCTCCTGGAATATCTCTGCAAGAAACAAGCATCATGTGTTCCTTGGGCCTCTGGGAGGAGTCTCCTGGCTATGGCTGCTTAATAAAGGTGGGGCCTTCTGCTCCATCTTCCTGATACGCATCTCTGCCTTGACTGCAGACGATGCAGAAATCTAAGTACACTTAGGGAGCTGATTCCTGTGGAGGCCCATCACCAGGCTGGAGGACTCCCCTGGAAGCCTGTTAGCATAGGATAAAGCTTGCCTGGGGGTCAGGAGCAGGGGAGGAAGCCAAATGCCTCCCGTGACCTGCAGGAAGAAATAATGTTATCTTCCAATAGCATTGCCAACCTGCAAGCGTTGCACTAAATTATAAACTAAAACCTAGACTTGCAAGACCCACCCCCACCACACACACACAAGGTTAAGTTTCTTTTTCTGTTCCCACTTTATTGCTTTGCTGAGGGACTGGAAACAAACTAATTAAGTGACCACTAAAGAGCAAGAGATTCAGCGCTGAGAAGAGAACTGTGGCTCTCAAGTGAATGAGTGACATGCCATCCGAGTTAGTGCCTACCTACTTACTGATACCTTTTTGGCCCCAGCACTCAAGGGCAGGAAATTGGCAGTGCTCACTACAGAGAGTTTCTCTTGTTCTTAGGTTGGGGCACAGCCTGCTGGGGTCCACGAGGTCCCTAGAGAGTATCTGGATTGATCACAAAGAGTGTAGGGAGGAAGGGACGGACTTCCCTGGTGACTGTCTGGATGTCACACCTACAACCTCTGTCCTGAACTATGGAGCTGCACAGCTGACTGTGACAGAGGCTGTAGGTCTCAAGGAGGACCCCGTTTAGTCACACTCTCCTGTATTTGTTTTTCTTCTCATTGCTGTGATCAATTATCTGTCAAGGAGTGACTTCAGGGAGAAAAGGTTTATTTGGCTTACAGTTTGAGGGTACACAGTCCATCACAGAGCCGAAGGCATGGCAGCAGGAACAGGAAGCTGAGAGTAGACAGGAAGTGAGGGGAGGTGATAAAACCCAAGACCCGCCCTCAGCACCTCACTTCCTCTAAGCAGTGGCTTTTTAAAAAGAATTTCTAGAAATACTCTCCTTCAGAACTTGAACTTTTGCCCAGCCTTGCAAACAAGTTAATGACATGCTTTGAGATCACTTAAAACTATGTGCTCAATCTCTTTCCCTGCTGTGTACTCAGCCTATTTAAATTTAACCCATCTTTAAGAAATGAAGTAAACAATCTTACTATGCCATGAACTGACTCCCCATCTAATTCACTTTTTACAAGCTTTGATCTTAAAGTATATTACCCTCTTCCCTTTGTGACTTTTCATGTTCCTAGCTCAGAACAATGTGATGTGTGTGTGTGTGTATGTGTGTGTGTGTGTGTGTGTGTGTGAGAGAGAGAGAGACAGAGAGAGAGAGACAGAGAGAGACAGAGAGAGAGAGAGAGAGCAGTTAAATATGTCATTTCTTGTAAGCAACAAGGTTGACAGCAATTGTCATGAATGTTGGCAACAGCATGTGGGTTTGGGTAGAAAATTTCTGTTTCTGTTTTTGAGTGGTGTTATGGGTCAATAGAGTGACTACATCCATTATAGATCTTTGGTAAAAGAGTCTTTAACACCAAGTTAGCATTCTTATCCCCATGCCATGTGTTATGCCCCCAGGCTGGGGACACCATGAGAGAAGCAGACAGAACAAGGAGTGGCTTGCTCTTGGTGTAAATGACCCAAGAGGAAGTCTCTGTTCTTCAAAGAAGCACAGCTACAGAGATCCATCCCTGAAGGTTCTACAGCCATGTTAGATGCACGTCATCAGTTGGGGCCCAAACATTTCACACACACTGAAACCACAAGAGCCCCTGAACCCAAGCTCGGGCTTGCTGTATCTCTTACACATTCCTGCCACCTCGGATCTTCCTGACCCTGAGTCCCATCATCACTGGGCATGCAGTGTTCTGTCACCCATTGTTTCTGCATGGTCCCTGATACTCAACTGTGTGTTCTGAGTGTTGCCATGCAGGGCTGGCCCCTTGGGAGAGGTTTACTAAGCTTTAGTAAAGTAGGGAGGGAGGAGTAGCTTGAGCATGTAAACAGGAACCTCCATGATCAGTTCTGCCCTCCTTCCACAGCCTAGGTGACACTGGGGTCATGACCGGAAAACAAAGTCAAGTGGATGAAGACAGGAAGCCCTCCAAAAGGAGACCAAGGTGGTTAGTAGTGTCCAGGGGCTTTACTGGATCCTGTACTAGTTTGTCCTGTCAATCACCCCAAAGGCACGGGTAAATTATAATTAAGGTTCAACATTAAGCTGTAAAACTATTAGGATTTCCCCATTTGTTTCCCTCTGTCCGGATTCTTATTCCCATGACTCTGTCTGCAAGTGCAGGGAAACGTATCATGGTGTCCATCACTCACTCTACAGCGCTGTGAGTTCAAATAAATTATTTGTCTTCAGGAGGCTCTGTTTCTGAGGACTGTGACACTTGTTCAAATAAGTCACCACATGGTGCAGACAGGCACACTTCCCTTTTATTTGCTGCAGAGGAACCATAACCCTCTCCCAAACCCAAACTCCTTACAAGAGTACACAGCTGTAAATACTGGGGTGAAATTCTAGCCAGAAAGTATGGAGTCTTAAGACATGTTGGATTAATTCTTCTCTCATGGGGATGGTCTTGATGTATGTTTATTAGTTTTCATTCCCACTGAAGGTAGGGAGATTGACTAAGTGATAAAAATTGCTTTTCCCCATCTCCTCCAGGTCCAGGGCTATTTAGCCTGAATACTGATTTATACCTTCAAACATCTCACGGGTCTTTACTATAAGCCAAGAACAAACAACAAATGGTCAGAACAGGCTTGGTCATACAACGACAAGATTCACAGTGGGATTTGGGTTAAAGTCATTGGTGATCATTCGTCACCATGTTCTCAGACACCTATGTCTCAAGGGGTGGCAGCTGTAGCAGCTTTTAAGTCCCTTAGCTTAGAAGTGGGTTTGTTCCACTCAGCTTTCTTGCTGGCCTGTGGGGGCTGTGCACAGGATAGGGAACCCATGCCTTTAATCCCAGGGAGGCTAAAAGCAGGTGGATCCCTGAGTTTGTTAGTCTGGACTACAGAGGGAGTTCCAGGACATCCCAGTCAGAACCACAGAAAGAAACCCTGTCTTGAAAAAACAAAATGTAATAATAATAAATCATAATATAAACATATCTTACATGAGCTCAGCACTGGGAACATACCAAATAACAGTGGTGGAGGTAAGAGCATGGGCTGGCCCTCATGACCTCCTACATTTTGTCTGTAAGACCTGTGGATCATAATGAGCTCATGGCCTGCAGCTCATGCATGCCTCTATTGGCATGTGTCAGATACAAATCCATCTAAAAAGTGAGATGGAGCTTCTGAGTTCTTTTGGAGAGAGGAGTTGCTCGTTCAGTAAGTAAAACCCTTTCCATTGCTCGACTCACTGTGCCTTGGTAGGGACTCTCGTCCCTTTGAATGGGGCCTTTACTTACTCTTCATAATCTCAAGGAGAACAGGCTTTTAGTGAAATGCCTGACAGAGCACAGAAAAACTGGCTCTTAGTCAGTACTGGCCCAAACAAAATGTAGACTCTTGGCAAAGTGAGATGGAAGAGAGGTGCTCCCTAACTCCCCTAACCCAGTCGTCTCTGCTCTATCCTGGCAGCATACATTCTCTGCTTAATTCAGCATCAGTCAAGTGGTCCAGAATTTGCAAGTCTGTAATTCCTTCCAGACAGTGAATTATGATGTCAACTGACCACACCATCACTGGGAAGTAACCACCCAGGCAAGAAGGAGGAATTCCATAGTGACACAGATGCCCCCTTCTTTATCTCTTAGAGTTCTGAAACCATGGAGCCTAAGAAACTGGAATTTCCCCGGGAGTCTCCCAGGCTGAAGTCCTGCTGCCAGCCAGAGCAGCCACCTGTCACTCTGGGAGATTCCATACAGTTCTGACAATGTGTGAGAAATGCTGGAGCTGAGATGGGTGGGGTCATAGCTTGACAAGGGTTGTCTGTGCATACCTCTTGACCTCTATTTAAACCTAAATCTCAAGTTCGCACCATAAAGACTGAGGGGGATCACTGAACCTCTTTACTCCTCTTCCCACCATGAGTGCCCTTGAACAAGTCTCCATTTTCTGAATGTGAATTTGCCTCTCTTATTCCTGGTGAGGATGGGAGGCCGAGCTTGGCTGTTAGGGCTTGGAAAGGCAGCTGGCGCTGTCCAAGTGCTGGCACTGCCTCCTGGGTATTCTCTGACTTAGCATCGTGTGGATTGTCTAATCTGGGGTTTGCATCCCTTTAGTACTTTACTAAAAAATTTAAAACGTAAGCATGAAATAATGAAAATAGAACTTCAGAGGAAAGTCATTTTTCTAAGAATTATGCCAATGGTAATTATTGGTGGTTTGGAACTATGGATATGTACTGGCTCTTTGAACAAGAAATCAAACTTGTCACTTGGCGTAAGTGAGGAATGACGGATCCCAGGAAGGGTCCAGACCTCACTGCTGTGACCAGAGGGTCTGTTCTCACTTGTTGTCTGCAAGGCCATGGACAAGGACAGGGATGGCTTCACTCTACAATGACGTTATTATAAAAGGGACTCTTAATAACAGCTTGACAAGAAAAGGGAAAAGCTCATTTTTCTTTCGAGAGAAAAATAAAATCAGAAATGTAAAAATTAGGCCACAGGATAATGACCACCATTCTGTAAGATGAATTACTTCAGCAAATTATGGCACATCCTCATTATGGACTGCTATTAATCACCGACTGAGAGAAATATAAACTTGCATGTGATCTCATCAAGGGGGAGGGGAGTGGTTAAAAAAAAAGGTCCGCCTGCGAAAGTGGGCGCAGGGTTGATGTCTCGATTTCCCCTTTTGTTTCTCTATGGTTTCCGACACTGCTTGATGAGCACAGGTTGCTTCTGTAATAACAAGACCTCCTGTACTTTTCAATTATGTTATGGATGAATCCTTAGGCTGGTTCTTGGGCCCAGAGTGGCCCGAAGCTCATGTATGTGAGCTTCAGATCAGTAATGTTGGGAGTGACACAGCACAGAGCAGAGAGGACGCAGTAGAGCTCCGAGGGAAGGAAAGGGCACTGTTGGAATGCTTGGTGCCAGTGTCTGCAGGATCCATTTTGTGTCTCTATATAATCACTTGAAATCATTCATGGATGTTAAAAAAGACACCGGAGGTCCCATGTGCAATGAAAGCTCTCTCCAATGCTTTATGAAAAGGAAATATTAGGGGCTGGGGAATGTAGCTTAGTCAGTAGAGTGCTTGCCTAGCATGCACAGAGCCCTCTCGATTGGATTCCCAGCGTTGAATCAATTGGGCATGGTGGTGCATGTCTGTAACCCCAGGACTCGGGGGGGGGGGGGGGGGGGGGGGGGGGGTTGAGGCAAGAGAATCAGAAGTTCAAGGTCATACTTGGCATAGCACAAGCTCTAGACCAGCCTGAGATATACTGGACTCTGTCTTAAATGAATGGATGAATGAAAAATAAATGAATTAAAAAATGATAGAAAATGGCTAAAGTAATCATCCCCAGAATGGGATGGCCTTTGCTCATTTACACTTGACCCTAAGAATCAGGTCACACACACACACACAAACCCCACAGATGCTGCATGAAGGAAGTCTGTCTTCTAAATGCTATGGCTGGGAAGACTTGTCTGGAGTACAAGCATTTTGGCCAGACCATTTGAGACTGTTTGGTCCTTAAGTGTCCTCTTCTATGCCAGCTTGTAACAGCCATATGGCTCTTGGAGTACAATCTTCAAGTCTAAATTACCAAATGGCACACAAATATGCTGTGTGTTGATACTAAGAGATTAACGACAGTGGGGAGGGACCCAGTCCTGGTGCGGCCCTTTCCAAGGGCACAGATGTGTGAGTTTTGCACTGGGAGCCCAGCAAATTCAAAGGGAAATGGCAACCCTGCTGGGTATTTTTAAGCTATCAGAAGATGTGACAGACTCATATGTGGCTATCACTGGGACAGTGAGAGAAAGCCTTTAGTATGATGTTTTGCGATATGTAACCACTTACAGAATAAAACTTTAAAACGTGGGTTATGGAGGTGAGTGAGTCTAAAAAGTGCTTGCCGGGCAAGTGTAAGGACCCGAGTTCGGTCACCACACACACACTCAAAAAGCCACTGTGCTTTTAATCCCAGGATAGAGGAGGCAGACACAGAGAGTTCTGGTGCCTGCTGGTCAGCAAGCCTATAATCAGCGAGGCCCCACGCCAAGGAAAGATCCTGTCTCAAAAAACAAAGTAGACAGCACCAGAGGAGCCACAGGGCCCAATGTTGTTCCATGAACTCAGTATGCATGTGCGCATGTGGACATGTGTGTATCCGTGAACACATACACATTCACACACATCAATTCAAATCCCCATTTGAAACCACAGGCTACAAG
The DNA here is from genome assembly GCF_903995425.1 of Onychomys torridus. NCBI lineage: Eukaryota > Metazoa > Chordata > Mammalia > Rodentia > Cricetidae > Onychomys > Onychomys torridus. The sequence continues at coordinate 55,054,857 of NC_050461.1, forward strand.
CCTGGTTCTTTCCAATCTGGACATCACCACACCCTACTTTTCACACCAGGTATAGAAACAGGAGCCTTCTGCAGCTGTCTCCCTGGTCTTCACTACTAGGATTTTCCTTCCCAGCAGAGTCTGGTCAATAGAATGGCTACATGTCTATATAAATCTGAGTAGCAGATCCATTCTCATAAAGTTTACCACATCCTGCTTCTCAGCTGTAAGGCAGAACTGAAAAAAAAAAAAACCCCACCTATTTTGTGAGCATTTGCAACAGAAAGATTAAATTCTGTCGTGTGTATATCACAAATAAGAAAGCTAAGCTGGGCACCCATGACCTTTTCTCTTTCCTGTGCCAGGATGGGAAAGATCTTAAGTGTGGGCTCTGAGCAAGATGGAGACCAGCTGAGTCAGTGGCTTGGCACACCGGTGTCTGCTGCCCTTGGAGGGGATGATCAGGAAGATGCTGGCAACTGGCATGTGCAGATAAGCAGCATGGGGGCATCCAGAAGTACGCCCGTGAGTGGGGGCGGTAGCAGTGGGCCTCAGCTGGTGGCCTTGTTCCAGAAGAGGCATCTGCTGTGTCCTCTTCCTGCTTGTGTGTGGGAGCAGCAGCCAGGGCAGCTATAATCTAAGCCCTGCCCTCACCTACAACACCCCGGTCATTTCTCCGTCCGGTAAGAGCAGTCTCACTGTGAGAAGCTGTGCTCAGCCCTCTACAAAGATTAGTGTCCTCTAGATCAACTGCAAGCTGGCGGCTGGCTGCTGTTTGGAGCTCTCCAGCCTGCACTGCTAGCTCCCAGCTGCCTAGCTCCTGGCTCTCAATGTGGGCCATACGGAGCATTCTGAGGAAGCAGATGGGGAGGGGGCCACTGTACAGAAGGTGGGGAAGAAATCAGTGAAGAGGATTCGGTGCTGATGGGGGAGAGGGAGGAGCAGGCACCACTGGCAGCTGTCTCAAGCACAGAGAGAATGTTGAAGCCTCAGAAGGATTTGAGATCTCCTAAAACAAACAATGCGATTTCCCACCCACTCAGGACAGCAGGAAGGGACGTGACGGGAGGAGGATGTTTACATGTTTTGGCTGCAAAGCGGAGGCCCATCCTGATGCCCTTTCCGTCCCTGACGGAAGGATGCCCATCCTGCCTCCTCTCCCTTACTTTATCATGCAGGTTGATAAGTTGGCGCCAAAGCAACAATCCAAACCAGGGTAGATTTTCCAGGATACCTGCAAGCGCTGCTCTTGTTTCAAAGCAAGATGTATTTCCTCTGATGAGACCCCCCCCTTCAGAGAATCTGGGTACCATGGTGACAGCAGAGCTGAGACCAACATGTGGCTTGCTCACGCATTTATCCCACACAGGCTTGTGAAGCCTCAACTATGCATCTCTCTGACTTCAGCTGGAGACTGAGTGGGGATCAGACAGACAGTTTTCCCCTGTCTTCCCAATGTCTGTCCTTCAGGAGCAGAGTGGAACCTGGCTGTTTGACCCATTTTATTAACTTTTATTTATTGTATGTGTACGGATCTTTTGCCTGCCTGCATGTCTGTGTACCACATGAGTGCCTGGTGCCTTTGGAGGCCACAGGAGGGTGTCAGATCCCTTAGAACTGGAGTTATATGGTTGTGGGCTGCCACATGGGTGCTGGGGATCGTACGCAGGTCCTCTGGGAGAGCAGCCAGTGCTTTCAACCACCAAGCCATCTCTCCAGCCCTGAGTGTGACTTCTTTGGAAGCTATCCGAACCTTTCCAAATCCTTATACAACACCAATGAGAAGGGGGCCTATTCATGAGGCCAGCAGTACCTTTCTGACTTAGTTGTGGAAATTACTGAGTTGCTGGACAGCGCCCTCCAAGGCATAGTGTGGAAGGTCCCGTCACTTACGGATTCCCTATTCCACTGCCAGATTCCTGCCTCCCTTCCCTTGTCTGCCTTTCATCAGGTGATTTAAGCTTGACATACACCTGTACAGCAAGGAAGGGAAAAGTTAACAAATAACCGCCATATCAACACAAGCTAGTGGCTGCAACATAGAAGGTCCAGGCACCTTGCTCTGGGGGCTACAAGCCAGGGTGGGAGACTGACTGACGTAAGACCCAAGGGAGAAGATGGGAACTATAGGGGCTCAGGCCAGGCAGAAAAATGAACAACTGAAGTGGGCACCAGGGTTGTCTGAGAAAGACTTCAGATTCAGGAGTGGGAAAGGAAGGTTGGGAGGCTCTCCAGGCTACCAGTAGCCTGGCCAGCCAGGAGAGGCCAGGGACCTTCTGGTTTTAGCATTCCCCATGAGCTAAGCCGAGAAAGAAGTTGTGTAGTCGTTCCTGGAGACCAGGATAGTACCAGACAAAGGAGACGTGGAATTGCACATTAATTCACAAAAGCATTTTTTTTTTTTTTAATTAAAAGGAAAATCTCCCGAGATGAGAGAGAAACATTTCCAGTGTGAAGCAGACAGGGTAGTCCTCCCGTGTCCCCTCCGCTCCTCCCTTTCCTGTTGTCTTAAGAAGAGGTTGTGGCAGAAGATGGAGTAGAGGAGGAGACAAGGTTCCATGAAGGGATGGGGCCTGAGAAGGGAGACCAGGAGGAGTGAAAAGTTGATGCTCGCCATCTCATTGCCTGAGACTGAGAGGCACGGTAAGGGAGGTAGGACTTCACACAGTTTTAATTTGCACATTCTCCCTCTTGGCTGCAAATGGCTCTCAGGAGCACACACAGTTCATTCCGCTTCTGATCCTTGTGATAGTGGAGACAGGGGCCACAATCGGGACAAGTGGCTGAGGCAGCTTCTTGTGTCCCAGGCTTGCAGCCTCACATCCCTTCCCTGAGGACACTTTGTCTCAGGCCTGAAGCATTCAGTGTTCCGTTTGTTAAGTCAGGTGGCCAGTGGTGGTAGCTGGGGAACTCTGTGGGTGGTCCTGGCCCTCCAGGGTCTGTTTAGATAGCAAAGGCCCATGTACAGGACTGTCTGGGGGGTCCCTGACAGACATTCACAGCTTCTGCTGCCAATTACTGTGACCAAGTGCTCTCCCTTACCTGGACCAAAGTACTGGGTGCTGAAATCTCATTAGGAGGCTAGCTTTATAAAGATGTATTAGCTTCCAGCTTTGTGGCTGAGGGTTACCTTCAAGGAGCAGAAGAAGGTGGGTAACGTGAGGTTTAGCCTTCTGTCCAGCTGCTTTCTCAGTATTTCATAGTCATTTCATAGTATGCAGATGAGGTTTACTATTATTTAAAATTTCTTCTTAGTTTTTCTCTCCCTCTGTGGTGGTTTGTGTAGGAATGGCTCCCATAGACTCATGTGTTTGAATGCTGGGCCTATAGAGAGAGGCACTATTAGGTGTGCCACCGTGGGCGTGGGCTTTGAGGTCTCATATGCTCAAGCTACGCCCAGTGTGGGACACAGTTCACTTCCTGTTGCCTGTGGATCAAGATATAGAACTCTCAGGTCCTTTGCCAGCACCATGGCTGCATGCATGCTGCCATGATGATAATGGACCAAACCTCTGAAACTGTAAGCCAGCCCCAATGAAAGGTTTTCATATATAAGAGTTGCCATGGTCATGGTGTCTCTTCACAGCAGTGGAAACCCTAAGGCCCCCTCTCATTCTCCCACTGTAATATTATTATTATTATTTTTTTTTATGAAAAAAGTCATTTTTCTCTTCATGAAGCCCATGAAGCTCAACAGGTATAAAAGACAAATTACCTTCCACCAGGTGATGCTGATTTCTGCAGAGTGGGACACAGGGGGTCAGTGGGGAGGTCTTTAGTTGACAGACTGTAGTATATATTAAGTTAATGGGTCTCATTTTAAATACTCTCATCATTCACAGGAGGTTAGGCTCATTATGAGAAGGAGCCAACCTGTGAATATCTCACTTCCTTTTCTATTCTAATGTAGATGGTAGTTTCCCTGAGAGAGAGAGGCCACAGAGACTGTCACTTAATGGGGCAGGACAATGGAAGCCACCATGTTGTCTGTTTCTTATAATCTGAGGATTATGAAGGGCTTTGTGTTCTAACTTTAGGACAAGAAGGCTCAAAAGGCTGGAGAAGAATGTGGGTAATGAACTCAGCCAAACAGCACCTGAGAAAGCATGTGGGGGTTGAGGCTATCAGCAAAGCCTGACTGGTTCCTTGCAGCTGTCATTCATGTGGGTGGATCTTATTTTTATTCTTAAACTCATTTCATGGATGTGGAGGATTTTTTTTTTTTTTTTTTTTTTTTTTTTTTTTGAGACAGGGTTTCTCTGTGTAGCTTTGCACCTTTCCTGGAACTCACTCTGTAGTCCAGGCTGGCCTTGAACTCACAGAGATCCATCTGCCTCTGCCTCCCAAGTGATGGGATTAAAGGCGTGTGCCACCACTGCTCGGCTATGTGGAGGATTTTTAAACAGATATTTATTGCATATGTGTGGCCCTCTTGTGTGACGCATGTGTGCCATGTCATGTATGTAGAAGTCAGAAGATAACCTTTAGGGATTGGTTCTCTCCTATCATGTGGTTCTGGGGATCAAACTAAAGGTTGCTGGGCTTGGCAGCAAGCTTCTTGTATTCTCTGAGCTATATCACTGGCCCCAGATGTGGAGACCAGAACTTAGAGCTTGTGGACCTTAACAAGATGACCTAGCTAGAAATCTCCTCAGTTAAGGCCCAAATCTGAGTTAGAATGACTTTATCACCACCACTACTATGGCAGGGAGGATGTAGTCGTTCAATACTCAGCCCTGTGCTGAGCCATTACAGAGTAATACAGAGTCTCCAACTACAGGCCCTCTGACTCCACGTTCTCTGAGGCTATACATGAGGACACCCAGTGATACGTCAACTCTTTTACTTGTGGAATCTTCTGGAAATGCTGCTTCTCACAGGTGTGAGTCACAGTCATCATTTGCCCTGGTGTCTCCCAGTAGCCAGCTCCACTCCTCATCTTCACCTCAGAGTAGCCATATCAGGACTCTCTGGGTGACTTCTCTGTGCTGGGGCTCCTGTGGCTCCCGCACTCTGAGTGACAGAGTCTTGCCAGCCTCCTCTCTGTTGCAGGATATTTGATCACACTATGAACCCCAAGATTGTGTTATTTACTGGGGAAAAAAAAAACCCTCTTTCTAATTGTGGTGTGGCTCAGCCCTAGCACACACCTTTAATCTAAGAGCTTCCTGCTTGAATACTGTAAACAGGATTAGATAATGTCAACAATAAGTTGAGATGTGGAGCAAGTAACCGGTTGACAGGAAGTGAACCTAGGATTATTAAGGAAAAACCATAGAGCGTAAGAGGGACTCAGAAGGATGGGTAGAGGATGTACAGGAAATAGAATGAGGGGACATTCAATTTAGTTTTTTTTTTTTGTTTGTTTGTTTGAGAAGGTGTGAGAGAAGGGGGCTTCTGGGACAATGGCAGAGGAGGAAGGTAAGCTTTGGGCTTTCTCTTCCTCTCTGAGCCAGCAGGCTTTGACCTCAGCATCTGGCTCCCAGGTCTTCATTGAAAAAAAATCAAAAATGGAGATTTTGTTATAAACAACACTGCTCTGCATTCCTGTCTCTTGACATCTCCTTTAGCTAAAGTGTTCTGTGCACTCAACTGTGGCCCGGGCTTTACCCTGATACTCCTTAGCTAGGAATGTCCTGGAGTTCTTGTAGGTGCCACTGGCAAGTCCTCCCCCTGCCCAGCTGTGTTCCAGCTGCACTTGTACAGCCTGCTGTGTTCACAGGTTTCCTGCTGGGTTTGCCTCTCCTTCCCCATCTCAGTGCTGCCCCCCACCCCCCATTTTGTTCTTTTCCACACTGATCACTCAGCAGTACCGGAAGAACTCCTTAATGTTCCCTCGGGACACAGCCACTCTGTGGCTGGAGTTGTCTGTGACTGCTTTCACACAAGGGCAGTGGAACTGAGTGACTCCAGCTGACCGATGGCCCACTAAGTCCAAGACAGTCACTTCTTGTCCTTCACAGTATTGGTCTGCCTGTGCTAGTCCATCATTACCAACCTGGCTTTCTGTCCTGTGTCCGTTCCTACTGGTGCGGAGTGAACACCAGAGGGCAGTGGTATCTGGTTCTTTTGATCATCAATGCATCTCAACTGCATTTTGGAACCAGTACTGGGTGTGTAGATGGTACCCAGCAAGGATGGCTTGGCTGAACAGATAAGAGATGCTGAAGAACTTTCTAAGGTCACTAGTGACTGTGTTGCTCCAAACCCAACCTTTAATCCCAGGGAGAGGGGGTAGAAAGAGAAAGGTATATAAGGCGTGAGGACCAGGAACTAGGGAGTAAAGCATGTAGTTAATTACGCATTTGGTTGGTTAAGCATTCAGGTTTTGGAGCAACACAGTTCAGCTGAGAGCCATTGGGATGAGGACTCAGAAGCTTCCAGTCTGAGGAAACAAGAACACCTGAGAAACTAGCAAGGTGAGATAGCCATGGCTTGTTCTGCCTCTCTGATCTTCCAGCATTCACCCCAATAACTGGCCTCAGGTTTGATTTCATTAATAAGACCTGTTAAGATTCATGCTACATTGAGCTGTTGGCCTGCCAAGCTCACACCTGGGCATCCTGACACATACAATTGAGACCAGCTCTCTTAGGGTGACCTCTCTGTCCACTGATGCTTGCTTTCTCACATGTCTGCTCTTGACAACAAAGCCACGTGCTGCCACCAGCTAGCAGTTTAACGGACAAGAGCAGGAAGGGAGGTGATCAGACCACTTCTGCCCGAGCCTTCTCATTATCCCACTGAAATGAAGCATCCCTGGTCTGGCTGAGGCTGTGGGTGAGGTTTTTAATGTTATGTGTATTCTGATGGGGTACGCTATCATGCTGACAGGCACCCCCCTCTCCTGCCAGGGACCATCTTTTAAAGGTCTTGCCTATCAATATGTCGAGCACATGTTGGACACGAGGCAGAGATGAATGGGAAGTTTGGCCCTGGAAGCCATGTTCGTAGGAGAAGGAGCTAAAGAGAGCGGGAAGGGAAGAGTCAAGAAGAAACTCTGGAGAGGGGTGAGCCTAGGAAGGAGTGGGGTGCGGCTTGCTCACTCACATTCAACCCTTGGAGCCAGGGACTCATTGCCTCCTCTCTTGACCCCAGTCCAGAGGGACGGATTGTGCCTGCTGGTGCACAGTTTTGATGAAAACTAGGTTTTGGCCTATATAAGCCATCTAATAGCTTCATGACCACATTTCAACCCCTGACTTAAAGAACATGAATTTACCTTCTCATGCAATGCTCAGGACAGAATTTGTCCCCAAGAAGAGGAAGAGAAAAGGAAGCTGTTTTGCTCCCCAGGCACTGGGTTGGGGGTTGCTTAGGCTCTTATTTCCTGAAGGCACAAGAAAGCTGTAGTTGTGGCCATTTACCGATGAGGACACTCAGGTAAAACAACTTCCAGGTGTTGGGGACCTTGTCTGTCAATCAACCATTTCCCCAGCCTCTGGATTTTAACAGCTAGACTTATTGGATGAAAGTCTGGGCAATCAGTTCCCCAGGCATAGGGCCCTAGGCAAAGCTTAGCCAGAGGACAAGAGAGAATTCCTGCTTTCTATCCTCAATCTAGCTGCAGAGTTTGCTCCAGATGGACATCAGTGACCTATCAGGGACCTCAGAAACTCTGGGGACTGCAGCCATTGATCATGGGATCTGGTCAACTTCATGGGCAGAGGGTGATAATGAGACTAGTGTGTGGTCAGCAGAGTAGCCACTGTTTCTAGACCAGCTTATTCTAACTGAGCAGCCTGGGGTGGTGGATTCTGAGCTGCCAATGCCATTCTGAGATGACATGGAACAGATCGATAACAACCTTTAAATCACAAAGCCACAGAAGCAGAACAGGAGATTAACTCTGGAAATATTGCTATGTAAATGGTTAGATGAACAGTGTGTTTGGAGCAGCCTTGGCCAATCTGGTTAATCACAGCAGAGAAGAAAAGCAGGTGGTGGAAGCCAACACTCTCATATGGTGCTCACGCAGAAGCACCTGAACAGACAAGCTGATTTGTCGGAAACCCCAGGAAGTTAGAGGAGAAAAGAACCCCCTTTGTTCAGAAATGGACTCTGTCTGCCTCTCTGTGGCTTTTTTTTTTTCTGTTTGTTTGTTTGCTTGTTTGTTTTTTTCAACTTGGGTGTTGCTCTTTACTCTCTGAAATAAAAACAAGTGACATTATTTTGGGGGTCCTACCCAGACAACTGAGAACAGTCATTTTTTTCCCCCCAGATACATGTTACTCTGTTCTACCTGTAGATGTCACTGTTCATTTGTGACAAATCATCCCCCCCCCCCCCGAGCTCAGGCAATTACTTCAGCTAAAATAACAAGCGTGTTTTCTGGAAATAAAATAACCAGCAAGTACTGAGAGAGAAGCATTTTCTCTCACAGGTGCCTCCAAATCAAAGCTGAGGTGCGAACAACAATTCGCTTTTCCCGACGCCGCCTCCCACATGGTGCTTGCTTCCAGAACTTGAACACCACGGTGAGAGCGTCTTCTATCCTGGCTGTGCCTCTGCCCTAATCGCCTGGCCCCATAAGCATTTCCTAGTTGATTTAGCTTATGAAATACGCCGGCATTTTGAAAGACAGGAAGTATTAGTTTTACTATATTTCAGTATAAATTAAAAAAAAAAATCTGCTACCAATTGCTGTCTACAGTGAAACAGGACACATATACCATCATAGATAATGCAAGTGAAATGTTAGAGTAAGCCTCTAATAACAAGGTAAATGTGCGCATGGCATTTATACCACAGACACAGAATTGTATATTCACTCACCAACTCCTTCATATAATGGTTGTCAGTGCTAATATTTAGGTAACAAAAATAATTGAGAGCCTTTATGGAACATACACAGGGTCTATCCTTTACCCCTATATTATCTCAATTGGGAATATAGTTTAAATGGAATTATACCATATCGAGTGATAACACCACCACCCCTCCGCCGAGATCCATGAACGATCAGACAAAAATTCCAATGAGGAGTAATAACAATCCCCCTTTGAGTTGTTGGTGAGGGTGATCTAAGAAGCCTCCCCAACAGTACAGATTATTGCCATCAACTGTGGTTGACCTCCAGAACTTGAAGTTAAGAGTCTATCGGTGAAGACGCCACACACCCTATATACAGAACTTGGAGGAACTGAGCTGGTTCTGACCTGGAATACTGACCCCCTCCCTGCAAGGTTAGCTCTCATAGTCCTGGAAGGTGAAGTTGCCAAGGGAGAGGAACAATCCATAGTCTTACCCAGACATTAAGCCTGAGAAGCGCAGCAATGACTGGCCTGGCAGTATATACCCAATGGTGCAACTGTGGCACTTATATCACCGGGGTAACCAACAGCTATTGAATTGGACTTAAGGCCTGCTCAATAGGAGGGAACTCATGCCTGTAAATTACCCATGGCTGGAAAGGACACATACTTGAGAGGAGAATCCATACTGGCATTTTCCTGAATCACTATAGTTTCTAATTGTATTCTAAAGTCTTACC